>NC_051205.1:1014032-1365610 GCF_015220075.1 Falco rusticolus | reverse complement strand
TCCCCCAAAAAACCAACGAAGAAATCAAAGCCGTGAAAGCTCTTGGCTGCCCCCAAAAGCACCGGGATGCAGCTCTGCCGGTATTTGGGGGTGACGAGAGCCCTCAATAACCTCTTTGTGGGCCATCAAACGATGCCTTGAGCGTGCGAACACAGCATCTGCCCATCAACAGATACCCTGTTCTTGCAGATCTCCCTTCGGCACCCCGCAGACGCCACGTGCAGGATCCAAACCAGGGGTTTTCCAGCTGCTGCTCCCGCTCCCAAGCGGAGGAGGACGTTCCCCAGGTCACCGGTGGCAGGAGGGCTTCCAGCTGGGGCTGTTTGTGGTCTGTCCCAGCGGTGTGCTCAGCAGAGAACATCCAGAGCATCCTCTCGGGATAAAGCCAGCCCGAGCGCATCAGGCAAACCAACCTGCATCCAAGGAGGTTGATATTTAGCTAGCCAGGAACAAGAGCTGCTTTTGGATGAGTCTTCAACAGCTTTTGAGCGGCCCGGTGCCCTCCCGCCGCATTTTTATCTGGCTTCTGCTGCCAGCCACCCAAGGTGCCTATCTCCAAACTATCAGTGAGGACACGGAACCATCCTCACAACAAAGCGTGTGTCCCGGCTCAGCTCGCAGCCGCCATTCCCCAAACGGCCTTTCCAATGTCAACAAACACCGCCACGACCAAGCGTTTGGACTGGAGGCTCTCCGCGACGCACAGATCACACCTTAAAAATAAAAACAGCTTCGGCAGAGGGTCCCTTCCCCCACCAGGACCCCGCAGGCACAAAACCCAAGTCCCTTCCTTTGGTGCAAAGCCCCTGGAGGCGCTTGTTTTGAGCAACAGCATCCCAAAGTCTGGGAGCAGAGGGACTGAAGGCAACGGTGCATTGAGCACAGCAGGTTTTCCTGCTCCTCTCGCATCCTCGGCCACATCTCGGGCACACCCAGAGTAACAAAGCATCGGATTTGGGGTCAGGATTTTCCTAAATGCGGGCCATCGTTACGGCTGATGATGATTCTTTCGCACAAGCATCCAGATAAGTCAGGGCTGTTTCATTTACATTCCGTCGACGGGAAAAAAGCAAAGCCGGCATCAAAACCAGACAGGGGAAAACAAGGGCCATCTGCAAAGAATTGCCGAGTATGTCAGGGTTGTTTTATTTACTTTTGTCAAGGGAAGAGCGTAATTGCAACAAAACTACTGGAAGGAAAGCTACGCCGACGAGGCAGGAGGCAGGCAGAGGTGAGAAGACACGGAGCACGTTCCCAAGCAGACTCCAGCTTAGCGACCTCTGATCGGGTTCGGAAAATTCAACCCCCCCCAGCCTTATTTCTCTTGTGAAGAGATGGGTTTTTGCGCTGATTTCAACACCCATAGCAGAATTTTTTCTACCTCTTTTTAGGGCTTGTTTCTTTTCAATCACCGTTTGCGATGCTGGTGTCCGCACCCGACGCTGGTACCCAGCTGGATTCCCCGCACCTCACGCGAGCACGCAGCCCTCCGCACCGCCTGGCGAAGACGACCTGTGCATTCATTTACCCAGAGCCATGATCATGGAGTATAATGTATAAGAGTGTTACCCGCAGCGTTGCACCCACAGGGCTTCTCGGCAGAGCTGCACTTTTCAGGGGCGCAACACCCAGACGAGGCGCTCTGAGCAGGACATGAGTAAACCCTGGGCAGGTACAAAGGGTGCTGCTCGTACCCGAACACTGCTCTGAGCGCAGATAAAACCCCGTGGGACCCTCTAACACCACCCCTGCCTCACCGCACGCAGGTCTTCAGCTGGCGGGCAGAGGTGTCTGGGCAGGTTTAAGCCACATCTATTGTCAGGAAAGAATAATCCAGGTGGGATCCCCCTCCCCACCTCCAGCACTCCAGGTCTGCTCGCACTTGCGATGCTCTGGAAAGCAGGGTGCGACGGATGAGAATTACTGAAGACTGATGGCGTTAATCTTTCTAATATTTGTTATACTGATGGCATCCAGAAGGAGCCAGAGGTGCCGACATCCCCAGCCTTCAACCCCCCCCGTCCATCACCTGCTCGCCAGCCTCTGCTGGGACAGGAGCCCCCCAAAGGGCAGGCAGAACCCCCTCGCTCTCCAAAAGCCACCACCACCACCACAAAACCCCGGTGCAACGCACCAACAAAGACTAAATCCCAGTTTTGCTGAATCACAGCCCCAGTTCCTCGAGGAACAGGGAGAGTGAGACCAGAGGATGCTGGCAGCGCACAACCCATCACGGAGAGGGATCCCTGCCCTCGGACCTCCCTGCTGAAGGAGCCAAACTTCCCGTCTGGTGACGGGCAAAGATGGAGTCAACCAGCCGGGACACCGGTGGCTACCTCCAGGCCACCTCCTGTTGCCAAAACTCTGCGTAGGAGCCACCACCGCCTCCTCCAAACACGCCTCCACGGTGGCTGCCTGGCTCCTGAGCGAGGTGCAGTCACCCATCTGAAGCACCACGAAAATACAGAATCACCGGGTGGTTTGGGTGGGGAAGGACCCTAAAGACCCCCCAGTGCCCCCCATGCCCTGGGCTGGGACACCTCCCGCTACAGCGGGTGCTCAGAGCCCCGTCCCGCTTGAACTGGAGTGTCCCCAGGGACGGGGCACCCACCACCTCTCCGGGCAGCCCCTGCCGGGGTCCCACCACCCTCGGCGCAACAAATTCCTTCTTCGCCCCCAGCCTGAATCTCCCCTTTTCAGTTCAAACCGTCCCCCTCGTCCCCCACGCCGGGATAAGGTCCCCCCGGAGCCCCCTCCCCTCCGGGCTGAGCCCCCCACCCCAGCCTGGCCGCACAGCAGAGGGGCTCCAGCCCTCGCCTGGGTCCCTGCCCATCCCCAGGACCCCCCAGATGGATGTGGCCTCACCAGGGCAGAGGGGCACAACCCCCGCCACGTACGCCATCGATGCCGCCCAGGAGGTGGTTGGCTTCCCGGGCTGCCGGCACACGCCGCCAGCTCATGTCTGGCTTTCCATCCACCAAAAAACATCACAAGAAGGTCTCGGCACCTCGCACCTACTTCAAACAGGACACCCCTGTCCTGCTCCTCGGCCCGTCTGTCCAAGCCTGCGCTGGCTCAGCATCCCAATCAAGCCACAAATCAATACTGTTAACGTTTGTTTCCTTCTCGGTCCCAAGAAAGCCGAAGTAAGGGCAGAGGTGGGACGCAGCGGTGCTGTGCAGCCTGCGGGACAGGCTCTCACGTGCGACCCTCTCGCTCCAGCCCCCTTCACGCAGAACCTGCCTGCAGGTGTTGGCTGCGGAAATTGAGCTGCCCGAATTCACCGATGATAAAAAAATCAGGTGTGCGTGCACGGCCCAGGCGGAGAGCGTGAGGAACACTGGAGCTTCTCCTGGAAAACAGACCCAACTCACCGGCTCAGGGAACCGCTTCTCACCAGCAGCCTGGGGCTCAGCGAGAAAAACCAGTTACTACTTCGCCGTAGAGGCGTGAGTAGCCTGGCCAGGGTCAGGTTTGAGCGACTGTCCGTACCACCTGCATCAGGACTGACCTCCAGCTAAATAAAAAGCTTCTCCTGCCTCTCTGGTAGGTGCCAACAACAGGTCCTGGCCGGAGGGGACGCCCTGCTCCTCCGCGCACGCCGGCAGGCTCTGCGCTGCCAGCCGCTTGTAATACTGAACGGATGGATGAAGAAACCAAACCCATCTGGTTTGGGGGAGGAATCAGAAGGGCAGCAGAAGCAAAACCAATGCAAGAAGAGCGCTGAACGCCTTCCAGAGACACTCTGCTGGGAGGGCAGGCTCCACTCCTCCGTGTTCAGCCAAAGGGACCTCGCAGACACCAGGAAGACGACCCCCCCTCCCCCCATCCTCCAGGAGCGCAAAATGTCACTTTAATTTCTGACTTGGGCTCTCACATACTGGCAGAGCACGGGCTTAACTACAGGCAAGCTACAGACTCCAGTCGTTCGGCACCTACCTTCTCCTCGCGCTCATATCCACCGGCTCATCATTAATGTTTTCCTTCCCCGGCCTCCCTGCAGTCCTGCCATCCCCATGGGGCCTCAGGCTCCCATTCAGCTTTTCTTCGTAGACTTTCACCCCATCCTGTTTCACCGGGAGCTCGTGGGGCACCTCAATGCCCGAGAGGTCTTTCCTCTTCAGCAGTGCCAGCATCTTCAGGCGCTCCATCGCCTCATGTCCTTCCATTTTCAATCGCTTTGCCAGGACATCATCCCGATCATCCGCTTGGTCCAAGCTCCGTTTCAAGAGGTTCAGGCGCAGAGCATCTTCCGTCATTCTGTCCATCCTGCGGGACAGAGGTGGACAGAAGGACACAATCAGTATCACGGCAAACAGAAAACGGCTGTGGCAGACCCGGCTTAACTCCCCCAGGGCCGGCAGGGACCTCCGAGACCCACTCCCCCCCCTCGGGGAGCACCGACCTCCCACGCACCGGCATGCGGTGACCTGCCGGCAGCGGTGCTCGCACTTGTAGCCCCGATCCCAAACCGGCCAGGCAGGGAGTTTCCCAAGCAGAAGGAACCACACGCACCTGAAGGCTGAGAGCACCCCCAAACCCTTGAGAACGGGGGGGCACAACCCCCTGTTGGGCACTGAAAGCCCACCGGCTGCGACTCGGCGAGATTTACTAGCAAGGGGAGGTGGAAAACGCTCAAGTCCCCCAGGGATAGGAGGAGGGCGGCTCAGCTCCTTCCCCGGCTAAGTGTGCCCAGCCTCAGCCTTCGTAAGGCTTCGTGCCGCGGACTTCTGGATCTCGAGGGGACCCGAAGCGCGGTTTGAGCCCCCCCGCCCTCAGCACAAACACCACGGCACGCCGAGTTGGGTAGCAAGCTCCCCAAATCCAGAAAATCCCCCTACCATGCAGTTTTCCCTCTTTCCATGCTCACGGGTGAAGCTGCCCTCCGAGTCGGTGAGGAATGCGAGGCACCTTCTCACTCAAAGGATGAAGGCACAGGACCACTCCCACCCCCACTCACTCTCCATCTTCCCCTGCCTCTCCTCCAGGTGCAGAAATGCCCTGCGGCAAACAGATGCAGTAAAAAGAGGAAGGAGCCGCAGAGCCCATCCCAACCCCATCCCTCCGCTCCCAGGCTGATAAGAAACTAGCTACAACACCCCCCACCGCCCCTGAAAAAAAAAAAAAAAGTAGCCAAGGGAGCTCCACCTGAAAACAGAAAACAAAGACAGACCAGCTCGGTGAGGTCTTTACCTACTGACAGGCAGAGCGGGGCTGGTGACGATGACAAACAGTTGGGGATAAGAGAGAATTAACCCGGGGTTTGTCACGGCCGCGGGGACCGCGGTTCGCTCCGCACCAGCGGCTCGCAGGGGCTCGTCCGTGAGGTCTGCACACTGCGAGCTGCGAGGTGAGGCCACGGCGGCCGGATCGCCGGCACCTCAGCTCCTCCACACTGGCTTCAGGTGGAGCTTCCTACACTTGGCTCTGAAGTCGCTCACGGGATAACGCTTCGCCGAGCCAAACTCCTGCCAGGAAAACGTTGTTCTGGCTCAGTTATAAATTCCCTATAATTACACACCTTCCAACGTACAGCTGTCACACAAGTTCAACTACAGCATCAGCGCGGTCCCAAAGGTACGAACCGTGCTAAAGAAACCTCGCTCTTAAAAAAAACGGGGCGCAGGCAGCAAGAAAACAAATACAAATCGGCCAAAAAAAAATTAACAAAAATAGAAAAAATAAAAAAAATCCGACCAAGCCCCTAGCACGGCGCGATCTCAAAGAGGCTGCCATGTCCAGGGCAAGCACCTCCGACTTCTTTCTCCTTGAACTTCTTTTCTACTTGACAGCCTCGTCTCTCGGCAGGAAAATGCACGTCTTCTGCAACCAAATATAGAAAGGCAAGCACGGGCAAGCCGAGGAAGACACATGAAATGCTGCTCTCCACCCCCAGCCCTAAGAAGTGACCCCAGGTTAAATTGAAGCCGTGAGTGGCGGTGGGTTATTTAAGACACCATGGGATAGCGAGAAGCCTCACCGCACCCAGCACCGCGGTCTGGATCCGGCTGCTGGGAAAGCGCCGAGCTCCAATTAACTCAGCCATGAAAGGGCCTCCACGGCTGCTTCCTCCACTTCGTGCTCCGGGGAGATAAAAGCAAGCGAGGAGGAGGAGGGAGAAGCCCAGATACCTGGCAGACAAAGGCTGATGCACAGGGAGGGAGCACTTTCTAACTGGCCGTCGCTTCACCATTGGCTTGAGGACACGTCAAAAAAGCATCCCTAGATCCCCACGGCACAGTCAAGTCATCCTGCAGGTTCTTCCCTGCTGGGAGGCAGCTTCATCCCTACGAAACCAACTCCACATCGATCCATGAACTAAATGTATGGCTTAAAAAAAACCAAAACAAATCCAAATAACACGGGCTGAGAGCAGGGGAGATATGTCTTGGTACCCAAAGCCCTTGTGCCGCTTCACGCACATGGGTATTTCCCATCGTGTGTTCTGACACCAAGACAAATACAGCTGTAAGATCGTTGGCAAGCAGAAAAACAAAACGATAGTAGAGCACACAAAGGAGGTTCAGGCTTCCTGAGGGCACAGTGGTCTTCCTCTGGCCTCCAGGAGGGTGGGGACAGGTACCCGTGTGTGGAAAACCATCGAGCATCGTGATCATCTGCCCACTGAAAAACCAGGAAAGGTCCAACTGCACCTCAAGGTGCGACATCCAGAAAAAAAGCAACGTACCCAAAGGGAGAGTCGCTGGGCTCTGACGAGGCTCCCATCGAGCCATACCCCTTCACCGGCAGCCGTTTGGGCAAGCGAAAGCAGCCCCCCGAAATGGGAGCGGAGTCATGCGTTTCCTTTAAAGACCCTTTAAAGGGCCTTTCCTTTAAAGACCCACGGCCGCCGCTGTCCCTCTGAGCTGCTAAAGGGGAAAAGGGGAGAAATCAGGGGCCGGTAAGTGCTGGTTTGGAGCTGTGCTGCCCCTGCAGAGCCGTGAGCAGA
The DNA here is from genome assembly GCF_015220075.1 of Falco rusticolus. NCBI lineage: Eukaryota > Metazoa > Chordata > Aves > Falconiformes > Falconidae > Falco > Falco rusticolus. The sequence goes on along the minus strand of NC_051205.1, from coordinate 1,358,661 downwards.
AGGCAGCTGGGGAGCCCGGTCTGCAGGCAGACACGCAGGCGACAAGCAGCATGATGGCCACGCTCCGAATCCAGTCGGAGCATGAAAAAAAAACAGCGACGGAAGCACTGGCAGGACCGGTGTGTGGGCAGCAGCCAGGGTCCACCACCACCAAGACCACGAAGCAGGTACAGCAGCGGTACGGAAGGACAACAACCCTTTTGCTCGGCCTCCCGCAAGACAGGTCTCCTTCCATCTCCCCTTCCCCACGGGAAGCCCAGGGACCTACCAATCCCATCGCCGAAGCGGGTTTGTGGGTGCCCCTCTCCCTGCCTCTTGCTCCATCCCAAGAGTGGTACCGCGCCCCCGAGCATCACAGCATCCCTGTCACCTTCCAGCTTTGCCGTCGCCCGCCAGCACGGAGCTGCAGGACCAGCGGTTTGTCCATGGGGAAGTTAAGGAAATGCCGTCTCAGGACGCAGAAGAGGAAGGTACCGGGTAGGGAACGGAGCTCAGGGCCGACAAAACACCGAGGAAACAAGACAGCAGCCTCCAGGACTCAACGGTCCCCAGCCAGCGGGACTGCGGCAGCACCCTTCCGCACATCCCCGTGCTGCAGGGAGGGAGGACCCAGCAAACCATGAATGAAACCCCGGTGCGAGGAGACGCAAGGAGCTGGGATCTGCAGGATTTCCACACGCCCTCCCCCTTACCGTGAGTGGCTTCGGGACTAGAAACAAATCAAAAGCGCTGTTATCAGAAACAGGTACCACAACTATTTAATCCTTTCAAAAGGAGGCTTTCCAGGCTTGGTAAGGAGCATGCACTTTCAGCCAGCTTCAATAAAAACTAAATTAGGCTTCAGATTCTTTATTGAATGGGGCCCTTCAGCGTTAGCACTCAGCTGCGAGGATGGGGGAGGGGAGGGGAGAAACTGCAGCGTTCCTGGGAGCCCTGGGAATTTCCAGGGCACCTCGACGGCTGAACTGGGCAAGCCAGGCGATAGCACTCAGCTTCATCCCAAGAGCAGGAATTCTTCCAACCACGAGCTGTTCAGCGAGTCTGAAGGTCAGCCAGCCACGAACGTCGGTACCGGCCCCGCTCCGTGCCACCGCAACCCGAACCACCAGCAGAGATTAGATATCTCCAGTTTGACTCACGAGCAAGGACTGGCTGTGGAGCATCTCCCTGTCAGCCATCTGGGATTATAAACTAAGCAAGAACAGATTTTTTTTCCCCCCACACCTCTGAATTTTAGCCACTTTTCAGAAGAAACCTGACAGGAACAGGACCACACTACAGGGATGCACAGCGAGCGATGCCGTTCAGCTGCAGCAGCCAACGTGGGTGTGCTTGAGTCACACCTGAAGGACGGGAGGCAACGGGCACGTCGGCACATCCTCACCGACACAGCACAAACCAGACCATCCAGACTCGCCTCCCTCCAGCAAAACGCTCCTGGAGATCTGGCACATCCCAGGAAACAGGCTCTCCCTTCTCTCTCTTCCCTAAGGAACTTTACTTTAAAAATACAATAATAATAATAATGGAAAGAAAATTCTCAAATGGTGGCAAAATCCCGCAGGGGGAAACAAGAGCTACAGAACGTGTTTTGTTTTGGGCTTGATACAGGCTGTAAGCATCTCCAGTTGCAGCTCGGCAGGTGAGCAAGCTTTCCCGACTAAATAAAAAAAGAAAAGCCGGTGTCAGATCAGAGCTGGCATTTCAGGGGCTCCCAGGGAGGAAGTGACAGAGGGGACGCCCTGCTCAGCCCCCCACGACGCAGGGACGTGAGAGATGAAACGCAGCGCCATCAGCAAGACCGGACCGGCCGCTGTCGGAGTGAAAACGCTTTCTAGGAATTGCAGCCCAGCCGGCGGGCAGGCAGCACCCAGCTCCCTTCTCTCCACCGACAGCAATTCCTCCACCAGGCGCCGTCCCTCGGCGCGCAGACCCTCTTCCCAAAGACTCCGGGTCCCCAAATTCAACGCTCAAACCTCCTTCTCTGCCCCAGCACCATCCAGTCCCCCCAGCCCCTCCCAGCTTACAAGCCCCAGTGCTCTCCCCTCCGCAGCCCCTCTGGGTCGAGCCACGCGTTTCCAGCGTCACCGGTTCCCAGGCTCACCTTCATTTTTGGTCCCCGACATCCCCACGGCTGACACCACGGGCACGTTGTTCCACGAGGAAACAAGAGCGTCACAGCCCCGTGCCCATCTGTGCCGATGCCGCCGTCAGCACAGTCGGGAGCAAGGCAGGCAACAGCTCCAGCATCATGCGCTCCTCTGTACGGTCCTTTACCTTTAGGCAGTTTTACTTCTCCAGTGCTCGAAAGACAGGTTTGCCATTCCCAGACAAACAAAGCAGCAGCCCAATTTTCCATTTATATTTGATACAGCACCCACAAGGAAAAAAAAAAGAAAAAACAACAACCCCAACAACAAAAAAACCCAACAACAAAACTGACAAAACTATTTTAAAAGCTGGAAAAAGTGAGTTGGGCTAAAAAAATGAATATTACACTGGAGAAGCAAGTATAGCTGGGGACGGGATATAGCTGGTTCTTAATGCACAGCCTGCACGGAGAAATATCCTCTGAGGTTCACCTGATGAAGGTGGGACCAAGCAACCGAAGCTGATTTCAACTCGAGTTTATTCAGGGAACCCCGAGAGGTTACAACCCCTTCCTCGTCTTTCTTTCAGGGCTCCTCCATGGTGCTAACTCACACTTTCGCCTTCCTCGACTCCTACGCGACCAACCGCGCCCTCCAGCCCCTGTTCCCGGTGGCCTCAGACCCTCCAGAACTAATCAACGGGTTGCAATTAACGGGCGGACGCACAGCAAAGCTGAAAGGCAACGGCAGCTCCTGCAGCATCCTACCTACCCAGCCAGGGCTGGCAGCACCCAGAAGGAAAAGCCTTAGAAAAAAACCCAGCAGCCACCCAGCAAGGCTCCCCCGGAGCCAAGAGGGAGGCTGCGAGCGGAGACACCAGACAAATCCTCCCGTTTCTACCTCTGGATGCGATCCAGCCCGGGAGGTGCAACCTACGCTTCTCTGTTCTCACAGGAGTCCAAGCGAGGAGCCCGAGGTCAAGGCCACGACATGGAGATCACGCCACCACTGCTGGAGGCTGCCTCCGGCTGCCGGGCTGGAGCTTACCGGGCTGGAGCTCGCTGGGCTGGAGCCTGGAGCTCACTGGGCTGGAGCTCGCCGGGCTGGAGCTTACTGGGCCGGAGCCTGGAGCTCACCAGGCTGGAGCTTACTGGGCCGGAGCCTGGAGCTCACCAGGCTGGAGCTTACTGGGCCGGAGCCTGGAGCTCGCCGGGCTGGAGCTTACTGGGCCGGAGCCTGGAGCTCGCCGGGCTGGAGCCTGGAGCTCGCCGGGCTGGAGCTTACTGGGCCGGAGCCTGGAGCTCGCCGGGCTGGAGCCTGGCTCACTGATCTGAAGCTTACTGGGCTGGAGGCTGGAGCTTGCTGGGCTGGAGCTTTCCAGGCTGGAGCTTGCTGGGCTGGAGCTTTCCAGGCTGGAGCTTGCTGGGCTAGAGCCTGCCAGGCTGGAACTTGCTGAGCTGGAGCCTACTGGGCTGGAGCCTGGAGCTCACTGGGCTGGAGCCTGCCAGGCTGGAACTTGCTGAGCTGGAGCCTACTGGGCTGGAGCCTGGAGCTCACTGGGCTGGAGCCTGCCAGGCTGGAGCTTACTGGGCTAGAGGCTGGAGCCTCCGGGGCTTGAGCTTTCCAGGCTGGAGCTTACTGGGCTGGAGCCTGGAGCTTGCCAGCCACGCTCCAGGCAGCATCAGCCACACCGAGCATGGACAGCCGAGACGGACACGCTGCGATGCTCCATCCCCGGCCAGGCAAGAGCAAAGCCTCCTCTTTGCCTCCACTCCAGACTCTGCACAAGGGATCTCAGATCCACCCACGAGGGATCCCCGAGCCGCCTCCTCTCCCAACTAGTCGAGGCTAAAACTTTTTGCAGCATGACCCTCCTGGCAGCCCTCTGCCTGCCTTCCTGCGAAGCCGTTTATACTGGCCACCGTCACAAGCGTCCGAGGCAAGACGGGCTCTACACCAGATCTCCTCTGACATTTCTTAAAAGGAAAATCTTCCTCCAGCGACACACAGTCTCCCCAGTTCCACCACGCCCAGTAACAACCAGTTTCCTTAACTCATCCCTGCTCCAGCAGCACAAGGAGTAACTGCGAGCGGAGCCGCTGCACAGGGGCAGCCGACAGCGCTGGAAGAGCTCAGCTGGGATCCCGCTTCCAAGGGAGCACGGAAAGAAAATAAAAGGATAAACCAGACCTGTTGCCTGCTCTGCTCCTTGCCAAGCCGCTTGTCTTCCGCGGAGGAGAAGGGCGAGGATGTGCTGCGCACCACGGGCTGGCAGTGCCGAGCGAAGGGATGTGCTCCACGTGCCAATCGCGCATTTTCTGTTCTTGTTCTTCACCATCCAGGGAAGAAGTCACCTTTATAACCCTACCTGGACCTGCTGCTCAACACCACGCAGCCCCAGGGCAACGCAGCCAGCCCACAGCCACCGAGGAGCCAGTGCCGACCCAGCAGGTCCCTCTTGGAGGACGAAGCACCCATCTTTCAGCCCTTGGCTGGTTCAGGATGCTCGCAGCGCTCCCCAGCTCACAGCAGCTCCATCCAGCCCGCTGGGACGCTCAACGCTCATCGTGAGGGTGAGCCCGGTGGCGAGGAAGCGGCTCGGGGTAGTTCATCTCCAGAGATGATCCTGGCTGGAAAGCCAGGCTGCTCGCGACGGCGTAGCACTGACCCCACTCCACCTTAAGCATGGAGCACGTCACAGTCAGGCGCTGAAAATTTTGCGGGAGCGACGGCGTGTGCATCTCCTGCACGCACGTTTACGGATGAGCCTTCAGGAGAGGAAAATCCTCCCCGCTGACAAGCGGGTCGCTAGGAGGAAGGAGGAGGGCCGTAGGAAAAGCAAGCTGGTCACGCTCAGAGGAGGAACGGGATCGCACAGCCCTTTGCAAACGTTACCGGCAGAGTTTGGGTGCGGAGAAGCGGAGGGGCACAAGTCGGCACCATCCAAGGATGGAACGCAGGCAGGCGGGCACCTGCAGCAACCCAGGAGACCAGACGCATCCTAAACCCTTTGAGAAGGGCTGTTTTCTAGAAAAGATTAATTTCTACTCTTCCCAAGCGCAGCGTGATTCCATCCACATGGACGGACCACTAGAGTTGAACGACGCTCCAACAGACGAGGACGCTTTTTCTCCCAGCCTGATCGGGAAGGAGAGACGTACAGCGATATCTCCACGGCGGACTACGTGACGTGGTCCAGGAGGGCAGAGCATCCCCCGCATCCCACGTGGGCAAGAGCAGCGTCCAGGCGCCATCATCAACTAGAAGGATGCCATCCTCCAGCCACCAATAAATCCCAACGGAGTATTTTTTATTCTTCCAAGCAAGCAGACCCCAAGCACCCAGGGAAGCCGGTGGTCGCAGAGCTGCCCTCCCACCGCCCGAGCGGCAGACCCCGCCTCCGTCGACAGCTCGGCGTTGCTTCCAGCTTCCCACCAGATGCTGGGAATAAGTCCTGCTGGGAGGAGGGATTCCAAAACGATGCAGGTACCCCCCCCCCCCCCCCCAAAGTTAAACCCGAGGGGAAGCAGCACCTTCACACGCAGCTCAGAAACAGCGGGGGGTGCGTTAGTGCAAAGAAGGCGAAGGGGTTGGATTCCCAGAGCAAACACGTTGATAACGCACGGGATCGCACGGAAGAGACTCGGCAGCTCAGGCACCTGCAGCAGCACCCAAACCCCAACGCCCCCACGTTACCCGCGACGCTCGCGGGGACCCAACGCCCGAGTGGTGCCGGGGAGAGCGACGGTGCTCCAAGCAGCTCTGCCATCTTGGTCCCTCCAAACACCGCGAACCACGCCGCTATTTATATATTAAAAACTCAAGTCGGTGGAATAAAAGCTGCTTCAAGCCCTGCCCGTCGCGGCTCGGGAGCGGGACCGGCATTTACCCGCGCAGAGGAGGCGAGGTCCGACTTACCTGAAGGTGCTCCAAAAGCCGTGTGGGCACCCCCGAGCGGCACAATCCCCCCCGCACGCTTCAAAAGACGCCGTAGCCCACCGGCGACCCGCAGCGTCCACCCCGTTGGGCTCCTTGTCCGGAGCCCTGCCGGTACAGTGGGATGCAACACCACGTCTAGGGGCTGCCCCGAGCCCGGCACATGCACCGCTCCGACGCCTTCGCTTCCATCTAGGCTGAACACAAACCGACGTTCGACGTCGTAAAATGCATTTCGACACGGCACACACAAAATGGCTGGCTCCCAAGACGAGCATTTCCATACAATACTATAAAAAGGATAATAACCTAAAAAGGTAATTATGACTTAACGGCTCGGCGGTCCGAAGAGAGATCGGCAAGAACGCTGATGCAAAAAAAAAAAAAAAAAAAAAAAAAAAAAAAAGGGTGGGGGGGGGGGGGGGGGGGGGGGGGGGGGGGGAATGAAAAAAAAAACCAACCCAACCCAACCACCCGCTCTCGAATAAAAACGTGCCGCTCTTTGAATCCTGATGCTACAGATTGTAAGTTGTCAAGAAATCCTACGCCGGGCTCGGATGATTGTGCGAGCCGCGAAGAGAAATACTACGCTACAGCCCCGTGGAGGAATTTTGATGCAGGTAAGAAGGAAAAATACGTAGGGTCCTTATCGTGGCGATTTTTATCGAGAGCAGAACATGCAGGAGGCTTTAAAGAAACACACAGCCCTAACTCCAGCCTTAACAAAGAGAAAAGAGCTGACAGCCTTTAAAAAAAAAATCCACCGAGCGTAAAAAAAAAAAAAAAAAAAAAAAAAAAAAAGGGAGAGCCATTCATAAATCGGGGGGTTAAGCCAGGTTTCTCCCTGCTGTGCAGATGCACGGGGAGGGGAAGAAGGATGAAAATAAGACAAAGAAAATATTTTAGAAGACAAACCGTCAGGCTAGTTTTCGACAGGATCGGGGAGCTGTCTCTCGGTTGCAGCAGACTGTAAATTCTTACAGTCGTTTCGGCGCAAACTCATTAAACAGTTCGGCTGTTTCCCATCCCCAGCCCCGAGCGGTGGGAGACACCGGGGTGTGTGTCGTGTGTCCCCCCCCCCCCCGGCTTCCTTCGCCTCCCCCCAGCAAAGCAGAGCCCCATCCACCGAGCCAATTAATAAACCATCAGCCAAAATATTTGTCTGCGAATTCTAAAAAGCGCCGGCAGTCGGTACAGCCACCTCGCAACTTCCCGGTCGACTCCGTCTCGCTGGATAAAATACTCGTGGCTGGGGGGGTGCAGGACTGGGGGGACACAACCCGGACCCCCCCCACCCCCACCCCAGACCCCCAGTCCGGCTCAGAGCAGCCCCGGGTGGAGTTTTGCAGAGAACGAACCGAGTGGTGAGGAGCAAAAGTGCTGCTGTCCCCTCCCCTCCTAAGTTTGCATTTTTAACAAAGTTAATTTATTAGGAGGTAATCAGGGCTGCCACAACCATTACACCTTACCCCGTAAAATCATTTTTAGCCTGTGGCAGATGGGGAGGAGGAAAAAAAAAAAAAAAATTTAAAAAAGCCGCTTTCTGCCCCTGAATAGGAAGGGGGGGAGGGGAATATATATATATATACAAAAAATACTCGTCCTGCTTTATGGGGAATTTGGCTGCGATGGCACGATTTGGGGAAAGCGCTGCCCACCCTCAACGAACCGGTCAGTTAATTAAAAAAATAATAGTAATGAAGGGAGGGGGGGAAAGGGGAGCGTTCGCCTCTGTCCTCCTCCACCTCTCCTCCCCATCCGTCAGGCTGAGCATGACGCAGGCTTCCTTATATAATGCGCCGCGATTTCCTCGACTGCGGGCCCTGCCTTTGTGCGCGCCGCACGCTCCTGCGCGCTGGCCGCCGGCCACGCGCGCCCGTCAGCTGGCGGCCACCGCGGGGCCGGGGCCGGGAGCGGAAAAAAAAAAAAAAAAAAAAAATTAAAAAAAAATCAAATAATAAAATGGAAGGGGAAGGGGGGTGGTGCTGTTACAGCAAAGCATGAGCGCTAGAGACAAAAGAAAAAAAATTTATTATTATTATTTTTTTAATACCTGAGATCGGCCTTGCAGCAGTAGAACGGGGAGGGTCGGATTTAGGAATTCCGGCAGAATAGCGATGGTTGGAGCCTGGAGAGAGGTGGGTTGGTGGTTGTTTTTTTTTTTGGGGGGGGGGGGGGAAGGGAACCACTCCAACAGCAAATACAAGCAACAGTGCTAGTTTTCTCCTTAAAATATTCTGTAAAGACATTACATTTAGCTGCCAAACTCATGGTTAAAAAAAAAAATAAATAAAAAAAGAGAAAAAGCAGATCCGATAATCCATAAAGAGCCTTTTGTCTGTTAAAAAAAAAATTTTTTTTAAAAAAAAAAAAAAAAAAAAAGGACAGTCTAAAGAATACTTACAGGTACAATATTCCTGCTGCCTCCTCTAGTTGTCAAGAAAATTAGGGAGAAAGGAAGGGGGGACGGGAGAGCCAGGGAGCGGGGACGGCGGAGCGGGAAGGGGGGAGAGGAGGGCGAGGAAGAGCCAAGGTTTTTTTTACGAGGAGCCCTCTCGGAAGAGCATGGGCGGCCCCGCGTGCCATCCCCCTCCAGGGACCTGCAGAAACCCTGTCTCAAAACGGGCACTTCCCTGCCAATCATGCGCTGTACTGTTATATTAAACAAAAGAAAAGGGGGATGCTTACTTTTACCCATGATGCCTCGCGGGGCAGGGAAAAAGAGAGGAAAAAAAAAAAAAAAAAGAAGAAAAAAAAAAAAAAACCAGTTGCAGCCGGTTTGTAACCTCAGGACATGGAATTATCTCTTAAATTTTTTTTTTTTTTTTTTTTTAAAGTGGGTTGTGGTATAAGAGTCAGTTGGCTGCCGCCCCCTCCCACCGCCACCCCCCGCCCCCCCCAGCCGCCAGCAGCCCCTGGCCCCCCGCCAAACTTTGTCTTCATTCATGAGAGCTCCTTTCCTCTGATGGTATTTTAACCGTTTCGCTCCCGAAAGCAACGCTCGGGGGTCCCTCGACGCTCCGCATGCCCAAGCCAGCACGCACAGGGCCATAGCGTGTACGCCCCGCCGTAGGGGAAAGGCGTCGAAGCATCCTCTCCATCCCCTCGCGGCAACGCCAAGGGATGCGGGCGAAGGTCCACGAGGGTGGACCGCATCCCTGCTGGTGGGATGAGCATCTCCCACCCCTGGTTGGCAGAGCCTGGAGCGGAGCAGCCACCAACACCTGGGTTCAAACACCTGGATGGTTTCAAAACCGCCACCAGTGGCTTTGGCATCACCTTCCCTCCTCCGGCAGGGATCTGGCAGGATTCTGGCTGGCGGCGGGGACGCCGCGGCACGAAGGCAAGGGCGCCCTGAAGCCCAGGGCTGGAAGCAAGCGGGTGAAGATGAAACACAGCGGTAACGACAACAAGTTTGAGGCTTCATTAAAGGAATTAACGTGCCTTTCGAGCGTCCACCACGCAGCTCCTCTGAAAGCACCGAGGACAGAAGCGATTCACATTCACCTCAGCCCAGCCCTGCTGAGCCCAACAGCTTTTTGTAAAACCGGAATGAGCTAATTCAGTGTCTTTATGCTAAAAGCAGAAATAAAACCAATATTCCCCTGCCTTTGCAAGCCAGAACAGAGAAGCCGAGAGGCAGGGAGCCTGCCACCAAAGCGAAGATGCTCACCCTACCCAAGGGTCTACGCACACGTGTCCAGAAACAGGTTAAAAGGCTTGGAACAGATATTTTTTTTTTTCCCCCCAACAACCTTATCCTTTCCACGAGGCACCTCCAACACGTGTTACCGTTCCTCCTATTTTACCATTTCAAGTTCCCACCCCAAGGGAGAGACCCAGGGCTCACCCCCACCCCACGTGGCATCCTTCATTAAGACGGGTCCAGCCTCAACCCCCTGCCGTTAACGAGCCAGTTCAGGCGTCTCCCAAAGCCGGTGGATGGACGCATCACCCCGGATCCCAGCACAACCCTGGCCTCGCTGAACGGGGAGCAGGAACCGGCGTCTCCACCGTGCCCGGGCAGCTGAGACTGCTGACAGAACGGGAACCTTCCATTTTGGGTTGCAAATCACAAGATGGTGCTAATCAAAGGTTAACGAGAGCACTAGCGTCAATTTGGAGAGGTTCCCCGCACGTCATTAGCGTTAGCACTACGCTTAATTTCCTCGCGAAGCGAGCAGAAGTGACCGACTCACAAACTACATCTTTTTGTTGCCGAGATCGCGCGCGCAGGTTTCACTGGGTTTACATGCTGTAAGCATTTATCAAATCATCTTCTAAAAATAAAGCTATTACAGAGCACACAAATAACCATGTAATCTACAATACCCAGTAACTATCGTGTATTTAGTCAACCTATGGGCTGCACAGAATCTGGTAATTAAGCAGAGTTCCACTGCCACTCCAAGCACTGGTACTACCCGCGTTCGCCTTTATTAGATAAAATGGAACAATTTCGTTTACAAAAGGGGAAATAACTAATCAGGCTTTAATTACACGGCACTTACCCGAGATTTATAAACTAATGAGGTGGTAGTTTGGGCCCCGATAAGATGTGTTTCCAGGCTGCGTCCACCGAAAACGTGCGGACTGGGTGGCAGGTCACGGGAGAAGCGCGGAATAAGAAATTGGGTAAAATAGTCTTTTTTTAAGAAAAAGCCCAAGGGCATTACGGCTGCAAATCTTCCAAAATCCTGAGGTTCCGCTCAAAGAAATGACGTGTTTTGGGGTCTCAGGGGAAAAAGGTGTCACGTTAGGCAAGCGCTCTTTTCCATACGGCACGAAGAAACCTGCAGCCGCTGATGCGCCGCGGTCAGCTGGGCATCGCTGGGGGGTACGGCCCCCCTCCACGTGCAGCGGGGCAAGTGGGGCTTCTCCCAGGGAGCAACCACTCATCTTGCACTGCATTTGGTCAATCCCAGGAAAAAAAACCCTACACGGTGACACCCGGGAAATGCAGCTCAGGTTCGGCCGGGGCTGGGGGCTGCCACCTTGCCCACATCCCGGCACCGGTTCTCCTCTCCCCCCGCAGACCGCCGTTACCTTGACCGGAACGCTGCTTGAGTCCCGTTATCGACAGAGCCGACCCCCTCCTCATTTAAAACCCAGAACTGAGATGCTTTTGCTGAACGTCCCTCGACACTCACGCTTGAGCAACGTGTCCTCAGCCCCGGGTCTTCACAGCTGAAATTCAGCCCCCCTGCAGGGAGCCGGTACGATGCTCGGTGTCCACGCACCGGTACTCACCTCCCCGGACACCACAGGGAGGCTCTGCCCAGCCTGGCAGCTTGGAATTTCTTCAGAGGAACATCACCACCACCTCCAATGGTTCCCCCTAGGGCAAGCTCCATCCTACACCTCTCCGTCTCACCTCCCCAGTGACATCAACCTGCCGCAGCAAAAAGTTTCTTCAGCGTGTCCTCAGCCACTTCCATTCTCCGGTTATTTTATTTTATTTTTTTTTAGGCCCATTTCACGCTTTTTTCATACTCCCCATCTTCCTCCAGACCTTTCATCCTTGTTTGAAGGCAGGCAGAGATTCGGCAGAGATGAAACCGTTCCCAACAAACGAGGGGTGGTTGAAGATGCCTCACATCTCTCCTCCTGCCCTGTCCTTTATCCCACTGCTGCAAGGCTTCTGAAAGATCTTTACGGCCAGGATGGGGAAAGGTATTGGTAAAACATCACTGGACTGTTCATTTTAATTGAATTTTAGGGTCCTTTCATAAGGACCCATCCTCTGGGTGCTTCTATTTCCAGTCTAAAAAGGCCTTTGACGAAGTCTGCAAAAGTGCTAACAATAGCTGCTTTTATGCGGCTCTGTTTCCCGAACCCAATTCATTATCTGCAGGTGATCCATCGCTGAGAAATCTCGCCCCATTCCCATCCGCTCTGCTGGGTGATTAGCCCAGAAGTCCCCATCCTCCCTGCATTTATGTTTTTGCAGCGATTCTTACGCGTAATGCACAAAGGACGGGTGGCAGGGCGGCAAACCTTCAAGCCTTCCCAGGTAACTAATCAGGAAAGTAAGAAAGAGGCAGCCGACCAGAAAAGTAGGATGCAATTGCCCGGAGTTAATTTATCGGGATGAAATATTTGGGAAGTTTGAATTATAAAGTCACTGGTTACAGGACGAACGCGCTGCAGGGTCAGATTTAGCCCACAACCTGCCCACCCCACACCGGGCCGGTGCCACAACCCCAAAATCAGGAACAAAATTGGGTAACGGTCGCGGCAGCGGGGACAGGCGACGAGCCCATCGCGTTTAACAGCGCAGGAGGAGGGTGTAAGACAGGAGGAGCAACAGGTGGGCTTGAAGGCACAGGCTGGTAGCGAGGGTGAGCCCCCAAGACGCCCAACACAAAGACGGCAGGGAGGCTCGTCCCGTTCCACGAAGGACAAGCTGAAAGCCCGCGATCCGAGGAGCAGTGACTATCATGATAGTCGATGGGAGAGGAGAAAAAGGTTTAATGACAACACTTCTACCAAATTTAAAATTCAAGCAGAACTAAACATCCCACAACAGACCGTTGCCGGCGGTATAAACGTTAAGAACAGCCGTAACAAAGTCGTCCACTGAGAGCGGTGCTGTCCCCGTGGCACTCAGGGATGGGGACGCCGGGCGGCATCGCTCCTCCGTGGTGCCTAAACCCCGCGCTGAAGCCTCCAGGCGAGACTCCACGAGGAACCCAAACGCCCATCAGGATACAGACCCGCGTCCCTGCCGCTGCTACTTCACATCAACACATCCAACACAATAAATCTCTACGAATGATTTTTCTGGGGGGGAAATAAAACACAAACAGCAGTCCCATGGGTCGCAACTGCTCTTCGTGGTGCTGGGGAGTGCCGGAGAGTCCCCAGCGGAGCGGGACCCGCACAGGACAGCTTCTGCAGCCAAGCAAGCAGCGGGGCCAGGGTGGGCTTCGACAGGACTCATCTCTTCCCTCATTGCTTATTCCCCACCTGCGCCGTCCCTCGGTTAGACATCTGTCACCCAAGCTGCCTCTTCTCCTCCAAAACAGAGGGTTCCTGGATCAAATCCCCTCCTCTTGATGGTTTTGGATTTTCTTTCCTTCCTTCTCATTAGCTAATAGCAAGCAGATGACTGTCATCATTGTAACGCCGCTTCAGACTAACGACGAGTACTTTGAAAAATATTTTGGTCGAACTGGAAGATGATTACATGAGGGAAGGAATGATTTTTTTTTTTTTTTAATTTTGCCATTCGATACAACTTCAAAGCCCGCTCATCTCAAGGCAAGGGTTAACAAGGCTTCACCAGCAAACTCCCACGGAGCAGAACAACGTTCACGGGGAAAAGACCACCAGGATGGCCTCCAGGTAACGCAGTTATTTCACATTCTATGGGCCAGTCCCCGCTGGCACAACCCTGCCACCTAAATCCAGTCCAGGTCTGGGGTTAACCCCTCCGAAATGGTCAATTCTCCCTAAAACGCCACACAACCACGGCTCGGATCCATCCTTTGACTGATCTCCTTCGGATTCTGCAGTGCGTGCCCAGGTCGGCTCCCCTCGCTCACTTTCCGTGGCCATTTTAACAGACCGGTCGCCGCACCACGGTACTTCCATCGCAGCGCTATCCCACCGGGAAGCGAACGGCCGGCAGTCCTATTTCTATCCTCACAACGCAGGGGAAGCTAACCGTGTCCAGCTGCTGCCGGCTTCCCAGTCCGGTTGTTTTCAGCGCTGAAACGTCAAACTAGCGAGCGGCACTTTGAGTCCACCTTATTTTGGAGCAGCAAACTGAGAGTAAAGCAAGGACAATCAGCGTAAAGATAGCAGCGTGAGAGCGAAACAACAACCAAGCTCATCCAGGGAAGAGAAAGCGAGGAGTCCAGGCGTGGTGGTGGTCCAGCCAAACCCCATTTGCAAGGCACGGAGAAAACAGGCTCCCCAGCACACCAAGAGAAGCACCCAAAACCACCATATGCCACCCAGCAATTAATTAAGACACCCTGTGTGGCTTGCAGCAAGCTTCCCGACCCGTCGTTCCTTCCATTTATCCAAATCTCCGCGAAACACACCGACTAGATACAGCTGAGCCCAGAAGGGATGTTATTTTAAAACGGTAAAGAAATTCTAGAGCTGATCTTCTGTTAAAGCCATCCCTCTAAAAACAAGTCCGTTAGTATCTCTCTCCTATTTCAGCAGACACGTGTCTTCCCAGGGCTACCGAACATGCAGCGTTACGTTAAACCTGTGGCTCCGAATCGAACACGGAGACTCCGGCCACGGAGCCCCAAGTGTCGCTTTCCTCTGCGTGGCCGCCAGTTTGTCAAAAATTGTTGCAGGGACTAAAACAATGAGCTATTGAAATGCCAAATCGGGCTCAGGCTGCACTAGTAGGTATTTAAAATTGTCAGGTCTCCAAGATTAAATTGGAATCAGGGACTTTAATAAGCAGCAAGTTAAGGAGTGATTCATAGAACGGGAAAATGCATTAGGTTTGGACTTCCAACAACAAGGGACGATTACCAAGCAACCATTTTGAAACTCTCTGAAAGTCTGCATCTCTCTGATTGATTTCCTTTCACTCAAAATTCCCTTTTAAAAACAAACAAACAAACAAACCAAATATCTAAAGAGCATCATCTGGCTGGTGACAGAGCTGCGCGGGGCGTTCACAGACGCATTCGAGGAGCAGACGGCTTCGGTCCGGTTACGGCAGCAGCATCTTCGCTGCCACGCGTCATCGCTACTAAGCGCCATCTAAAGGGTGGGTTTAAACTGGGAGTAAACTGGGAGCAGCTCAGCTGACACCCAGATCTCCAGCCACCCCAAGGCCTGGTACGGACCTCCACTCAGCCACCTCACCAAGGCAGCGATCCAACTTTCACAAACGGTTGACAGCACAAACCCTAACATTACCCTGCGTGACTGGCTCCGCAGTCCTGGGAAAAGGACAAGGAGGTTTTTTTCCCTTCAACATCTCAGTCCCTCGCTAAGCACGGGGAGCTGCCGGCGCGCAGACGGAGGCACTGCTACACCTGTAGGTGTTTGTAACGATGCTGCGGCTTCGTTAACTTTACATTGGTTGTTTCCGTTTCACGCCTATCAGCGACTGACTGGGAAAACAGAGCAAAAACTTCTATATAAAAGAACCATTTGAAAATGGTAAAGTGTTTAAAATTTAAAACTCTAGATTATAAAAAAAAAAACAAAACAAACCCAACAAAAAAACACCCAAAACATTATGATTGGCAAAAGCACATGGGGCCTTTGAGATAATGTCCTGCCCCCTCCCTCCCTCCGCTCCTCTCAGCAGCAAGGAGTTTCAGCTCTTTTGTCTTTTCAGGGACGAAGTTAATTTTATTCTACTCAAACAGTGACTCTGCTGCAGACAAAAGGAAAAATGAAGACCCACTGCAGCGAAACAAGTTTTATAATTCATTCAAGCGAGTATCTTTCTCCTCCAAACTGCGTTAGGCAGCCGGGAAAAGAAAAAGAAAGAGAGACAAGCAAACTGTTAAACCCTGAACTTGTCAGCAGCGAAAGCCTCGCCGGCAGGAGGATTTCGGGTTATCCACCTCTCCTTGAGCTTCCCCGGCTCTGGAAAGGGGGGATGTGACCCCAGGGTGCGGAGCAAGAGCTCCCACGTTTGCTTTGCGAGTCTTCACGCCGGGATGCCGCTGGGAAAGCTTCTTGCACGGTCCGGAGGGGAGCAGGGAGCCGGAGCTGCCTTACACCCACCCCAAAGCACCTCGCCAGGGCGGATGGCTTTGGGGGGCAGGAGCCAGATTTAGAGGCGTTTCAGGCAGACCTGTCCTCCTTCCTTGCTGGGAGCCTGAAAAAACACGTTTCCATCTGCTCCCTTGCTGGTGGGGACGCGACCAAAAGGTATCCAGGCTTGGCAGGAGGAGGATAAAAAGCCTGATCCCAACACACCAGCTCACCGAGGCAGCGGGGAGAGGTCCGGCCTCTCTCCTCTGGGACCCCAGGAAGAGGAGGGACGTGCCCAGTTGCTCCCCAGCAGACCCCTGACCTCCCCAGACCACGGCATCAAGCCGGGAAAGACTCGGATGGGGACAGGCAACGCTTCGAGCTGCCACACGCAGAAGCGTTTCTATTCCCTGCAAATATTTCTCTCTATGGAGGTTTGGGGACAAAGACCCTGCTCCCAGCCCCCCAAATCGAACCAAAGGGTTAACCAGAATGGAAGAGGAGGATTTAAATGTTTTGTGGTGTGAAAGCACAGGGCTGCTCTGCTCCCAGCCACGGGCAGGGCAGAAGCCGAAGCGGTGGGTCCAAGAGATGGAGAGCAGGCAGTAAGCAGCGGCATCCTCTTCCCGCGGTGACAGATGGGTTCTGGTTAGGTCTAATCCCAAAGAAACAGGGTTGTTCCTGCAGGCGTTTTCTGAGATTCAATGAAAACGAGGCCTAAATCCAAGATACTCTGGAAAAACACACTCCTGAGCCTCAGGCGGTTTGAGCTTCTGGTCACTACCATCTCCCCCAGAAGCCCACATCCAGCGGCACCGCCACCACCGCCCCGACAGGATCCCAACCTGGATGTTTTAAGGCATTTTTATCTCCTCCATCACACCAAAAGGCACGGGGCTACCAGCTCTCCCATGATCAGCACCGTCGGGCCCCCGCGCAGCCGTACTGAGCTGATGCTGGGACGCAGGCACCCAAAAGGCACCAGCGCCCGGCTCCGGCAGCCGCCCCAGCACCGGCACCGCGCCGTCGCCCATCCAACAGCAGCCAGGTTTGCCTTTAAAGACCAGGCATGGCAAACGTAGGCAGGAAAAGAACCGCTACGAGCACGCCAACTGCTGCGACAGACCCCAATAAACTGGGGGAAACGGACAGCGCGGGGCAGCTCCCCCAGCACCTCCGGGCACAACAGGGCACCTTCCCTCCGCCCTCGCCGCTCCCCGGCGTGCCATGGGATGGGAGGACACAGCTCGTTTCAGCCCAGACCGAGAAAATTTTCTGGCTTTTGCTTTCTGACACCGCCTGAACGCTCCTGGAACACCTCTCCCTCCCCTCTCGCAGCTCCTTCCATCATCCAGCAAGATGCTCCTCCAACCTCCAGGCACCAGGCAGGGCTTGTAAGCCCTAATCCACCACCGGGACCCTGAAATGGGGCCATTTCAGGGTTCAACCGCAACATTACCGCGCTCAAACCCGAGCAGTAGCAGCCTCCATCCAGCGAAAGGCTGTTAAGCCATCCCGGCACGTGCCCGGCTCCAGCAGAGCTGGCACCACCTATCTGGAAATACCGGCTGCCACCGCCGCACCGAAGGGCTTTGGTTCGGGATGAAACAAAATGGATGCGGCTTCGCAGGACCGACGCGCAATGGTCATGTCGATGCTCCACGGCAAAAAGCCCTCAAGGCTCTTTATAGACTCCTCCGCGCCGGTCTTGGGTCTAATTTTAGAGAGGAGGCTTGAAAGCGCCTCTCCTCACACCCTCCAAATTCCAAATGCTGGTGCTGGTCTTCAGAAGGATTTCAGGCATATTCTGGATACCGTTATCACAAATAACCGGATAATATTCTGCGTTGCAAAACTAATTGCGATCTGAAGTTTAGTGTTATCCCCCTTTCCTCAACACATCTTAAATAACCCCGTCTCTGCGAGGGCTGAGGGCGAGCAATTAGAAGCGATATGCCCCATTTATACGAAAACCACGGAGAATTAAAAAAAAAAAAATAAAAAAAAATCCTAGCATGGTAGCCTCTTCCCCGACCCGCTTCCCACGGATGGGGATGAGCTTTCTCAGGTCTGTGCCTGCAATGAGGCACTTGACAAACCTAAAAACACCCAGCCTGGGATAATTATCCACTCTGGGTTGGCACAAGGGACAGGAGGGGACTGATCGGTCGCAGCGAGGAAGCCGCTGTACCTTAGGGCAGCGTTACCAGCACGTGGGCTGGAGCTCTGCTGGAAAACACGGCTGAGTTTTGTTTGAAGCAGCACCTCGAGCAAACGGAGGCAGAACCTCACCTGCCTTCGTTACACAGAGCTCACTGTCCCAGTTACGTGGGTCATGCTGGGGGAAAACCGACGACAAAAATCACCCAAATCCTGAAAACGACTTCAGTTGTCCTCGATTCCATAAAAAAAAAAAAAAAAAAAAAAATCCTTAATGCCGTTCTTTGGGCGTCTGAAGGGGAGAGAGCAAAGGGCAAGGAATGCCTCCGAGGGAATGCATGCACGATGAGAAAGCTGTGCAGCTCGAGGACGGGACCTGTGATGCCCAAATGACCCCCCCCACCAACACCTGGGGGTCCCCAGACCCCAGCCCAAGGCGCTTTCTCTCCATAGCCCCACCGAGGCTGAGCTGCGTCCATCGCTGGAGCCAGGCACCGCCACGGCGCCTTCCATCCTCTGCCCAATTAACCCGCCAAGTAATTTCTCTCCAAATCGGGTTTGGCGCGTGACGCTGGTGGTGTCTGAAGGCTGGTTTCCAGTTTAGCTGGAAGCCCGGGAGAGAGCAGGGAAGCACGCTCGTGTTCCCGACACCTTCTGGGCACGCTGCGCTGGGCTGGCAACGCTCGGGGAGGGGGGGAAAGGCACCATCGGGCTCAACCGCCGGGGCAGTGCCGGGCGTGTGGCTCCATTTGAAGGTTCATAAAACCTTCCATCCATTCATTTCCAGCTCAAAAAACAAAAAAAAAAAGCAGGAAAACAAGAGTCACCGCACATCCCCAGGCCACCAGCAGCCCTCCAGCCTTCATCAGCCGCCCCAACCCTCACACCAGGCAAGCTGATGTATTTGCCAAAGCCCCAACTCAGAGCCATGCTCTTTAGGGGGGGAAAAAAAAACAGAATTAAAAAATAGAATATCCCTTTTTCATATGACCCAGATAAGCACTTCAACTCCAGCTCTCACAGCAAGTACGCGCCGTGGCAAAGCGAGCCTCTCCCCAGGCAGATGGTCCACAGGGACACGTGCGAGCACAGCTCCTCGCTTTTCCACGGAAACCTCCCGAAGAAAGCGCAGCTGAGGCAGAGAATATTTGTGATTTTTTTTTCCTTTTTTTTTTTTTTTAATAGCCATATCACCTGAAATACTGAAACTATCAAAAGAAACGACTCGAAGTCTACGCGCAACAGCGAAGGAGAGAAATGCAGGCTCATCGCAACATCTCATCGCTTGGTGCATCACCCCGAGATGCTGCAAACTAAGTTACCGAACAGTGAAATATCATCCCACGTTTAACAAAACGTGGTGTTTAACAAAAAAACCCTGCAAAATAACCTACATACAACAACAACAACAACAACAAAGTCACAGCAAATGAAACCCTGAAACCCCAGCCATCTGTAACCGGGCTCCTCCGAACCACCTGGAAATTAAGGAGGAGAAATCCACAAGTCTCCGGGCAAAATCCAAAAACACGGCGCCTCGCAGAGGGATCGCTCACGGCCCCGCGGAGCTACGGAAGGAAACGGATCCCCAAACCACGCTCGACCTGCCCACGCAGAAGCACCGGTGAGGTCTCGGCACGGTGGCTCCACGTAAAAAGTAAGTTTCTTCTCCATCTTCCAGCAGTCGATCCAACGCTATAAAACGGCAGCAGCATGTGGCACGGCCTGATAGGTTGAATTTCTGCGCACGAGGTGGATAGCTTTACACGGGGGTTAGATTTACAGCCAATCTTTTTTTTTTTTTTTTTTTTTGTTCTCCTGTGTGTGTTAAAAAAAGAAAAACACAACACATTTTGCTGTGGTGCCTCGGCACAAACACGACGCAGAGCCACGCGTTCGGCGCTCGCACACTGGCAGCTTTAAACACCACCCGAACCACATGCCCATTTTAAAAAAAAAAAAAAAAAAAAAAAAAAAAAGGTCTCCCTCTGTGGGGTAATATCAGAGGTTGTAAAAATAACAGGGATTTTTTATCCCCCCGCCATCACATCCCTAGTTCTTGTTATTGCCCAAACGTTTGAAAAATTGGTGATTCCTACAGCTGAGTGGTGCAACAGGACTCCCGAGCTGGGACGAGCGGGGCCGCTCGCCAGACAAAGGCGCACCCCAGCTGGCTTCCAAAAAGGGGCGAGTTATCCCACGTGGAAGGGCTGCGGCCCCTTAACCCCCCTCTCCCGCAAGACCAGGGGTCGGTGAGCGGGTCGTTGTTGGGCGAGGAAGAAGAAAGCGCAGGGAATTGTCATTTACTGAGGAAATAATAAAAAAAAAAAAAAAAAAAAAGGGAAAAAAAATAAAAGGTTCGGTGATTGTTCTTCCTTAACTGCTGAAGGGACTAGCAAGTGATGAAAGCAGTGGAGTGAATGAATGGGGAAAGCTCCTCTCCTTTAAACCCTCCCTGCATCCCGCCAGCGGCCGATCACCAGCCCTGCGCTGCTTCCTCGGAAGAAAACATTGGCAGAAAAACCACTTTCAAGAGCATCTTAAGTTTAATTAACTCTGCCGAGTAGGTGCTGCTGCTCTCCCCCACCCAGAAAGATCTGAATGGAGGCAGCGATCCCCTTGCTGCTCTGCCAGAGTGGCTGGGAACATGGCGGGGACCGGGATGCTCCGAGCAGGGACCGGGATGCTCCGAGCAGGGACCGTTAGCCGTCAGAAGAGGAAGCCAGGCCGCTCTCGGCACGGGCAAACCGCAGCGCTGCAAAGATGGATGCTCCCTGTCAGCTGCACGTCACATTCGGTTTCACGCAGCCTCGTGATCAGGAAAAGCGCCAAAGCGAAGGTTGCACCTCGCGCTGGAGATCTTAACGGCTCGGAAATCAGGTCGCCGGCCCCGGCACGGGTCTTTATGGCTGTTTCCCACTGCCGGGGCAATCGGCAGCTCCGACGATGCATCCAGGAGAACCAGGAATGCAACAAATTCCAGGCACGCTCCTAAATCCCGGGGAGGCAGGAGGGTCCCTAGGGCCCCCGATCCAAGGGGACCCCAACCCCATCTCGGATCAGGTGCAAACGCGGTGAAGGTGCCGTTTCACCCCGAGGGCACCGGGCCCCTCGCCAGCCACACGATGCCCACAGGAGCTGGAATCACGGCTGCCCTCAGTGACAGGAGTACCTGGAGCCATTGACAACCCAGTGATGTGCCAGAGCAGGGCACCAGCGTGTCAGGGGGCTGGGGGGGGGTCTCCCTGCACACCCTGACAGCACAAAGCCGGCCGGCCCTTGGCTCCCCAGCGAGAAGGCATGCGTTCCTCTGCCGGTAGCCAACCTTCCAAACCACCGTCCTCTCGAACCGCTTGTTGTTGCAATCCTTCCCCAACCCCCACTGAAGAACACCGAGAAATAAAAAGAGTCAAAACCTCCCACACCTTCTTCCAGAAGGACGCCGTTCCCCGCGGGCTCGTACCCCCCCCCTTCCTCCTCCAGCCTGTCAGCAGCCAAGGCAGGCTCAAAAAAAAAAAAAAAAAAAAGAAAGAAAAAAGAAAAAACAAACCCAAAACCCACCCAACCCTTTTCGAGGGTGATTTCAGCAAACAGAAGGCGAGGAAGGCAAAGGCAGCTAAAGCGAATCGATCCGATCGCATCCATATGCTGTCGCTCTTCCTCCTTGCTTCCAGCTACCCTCCGCGTGCCCAAACCTCCTCCTCCTCCCCCCTCCCTGGCACTGCACCCCCCAGCATCCGAGAGACCCTCCTGGGTGCCGAGGGGAAGGCAAAGCACCTTTCAACGCCTCCAACGCTCATCTTTCAGGAAATTGGGCAAAAGGGGAGAGGAAGCACATTGCCCAGTTTTCCAAACGCCAAGCCAGAGGGATGAAACGAGATTTTCACCCCCCCAGGGTAAAAGGGGAAGGGGTGCGGGCAGGGCTGCCCACACGGAAGGAGGAGGGAGTTGCTGGACTCTCCTGCTCCATGGTAAGAGATGTGAAAGTTTTCCTGGCTGCCCCCCTCCTGGTTTTGCCATGGGGAAGCAGCACCAAGAAATATGGGGTGGGGGGGTAGGGGGGGGGAGCGAAGGAAGGAATCCCGCAGGGCAGAAAACCTGGTTTCCCAAGCAGCAGCAAAGCGAGGCAGGGACAATCACCCGCTCCCATCGCCTCCCTCCCCAGGGAAGAGGGAAACGCCGCGATGGCAACGCAGAAGGAAACGGGAATCGCAGAAGGAAACGGGAATCGCTCCCGAAATCCGGCAGAAGAGGAGGGAACAAAGAGGGTGTCCCCCCGGGTGATGGGGGGAGCAGCCAGCCCCAAGCCCCCCCCCACACACACACACCCTGCCATCGGGGGGGCCACTCCATCAGAGCATCACTCGCCAGCGCTCCCCACCCAGCAGCGGTACCCAACGCCGAGGTGGGGGGCGCAGACCCCGCTCCCCCCAGACCCTCCAGGTGATGGGGAGGCAGCCATCCCGCCCCGCCCTGGGGAGGGGGAGGCGGCTGCCCCCTCCCCGCCCCAGGGACCCCCCACGCACCCCAGGCCTGCAGCCAGGCAGCGCCCACCCCCTGCTACCCCACCGCCCCCCGGCCCAGGCGGCCCCACCCCGGCCCAGGCAGCCCCCCCCGGGCAGGGACCGGCCCCCCGGCCCCACAGAGCCAACACCCAGCACCCCGCTTCACCGCGGGGTATCCACGCCCATGCCCCAGGGCTGGGCCTGCCCCCCAAACCCTGGGCTTGACTGCAGCCCCCCCTCCCCAAAATCCTCTGTAGCTCCCCACCCCCCCACACACTCTGCACTGCCAACCCCAGAAGGCGGGGGCTCTGCCCCCCCAAACCCCTCTGCCCCCCCAAACCCCTCTGCTCTGAACCCCCAATCTCTGAGCTCTGCCCCACGCCCCCCAACCCCTGAGCTCTGCCCCCCCAAATCCCTGCTCTGCCTCCCTGCCCCCCAAACCCCTCTGCTCTGCCCCCCCCAAACCCCTCTGCTCTGCCCCCCCCAAACCCCTCTGCTCTACGCCCCCAATCCCCGAGCTCTGCCCCCCCTCCGACACTGCTCCCCCCGCCCTCTGCCCCCCCAACCCGCAGGCTCTACCTCCTGCCAGCAGAAGCCCCCAGGCCCCACGGGTGCTGCTCCCCAAATACAGCCCCCCCCCCGCCCCCGCCTCAAAGCTCGAGCCCTGCCCCCACCCCCTCCCCCGCCGGGCCGGGCCCTGCCCCGCCCCCACCGGCACCCCTTCCCCCGCGACCGTGCCCGGCCCCGCCGCCCCCGCAGCCCTCACCTGGCTCGGGGGGCGCGGCCCTTGGGGCCGGGGGCGCCGGGGGGGGGGGCCCTGGGGCCGAGCCGGGGCCGGGCCGGGCCGGGCGGGCGGAGCAGACGCGGCGCCGCAGCCACCAGCCGCCGCGGAGCGCAGCCGGCACCACCACAAACAATGCCGCTGATTGGGCAGCGGCCCCGCCGCGCTCGCCCCGCCTCCCGACCCTAGCCGCGATGCCTATTGGCGCGGCGCTACGACGGACGCGACGCCCCACCAATCGAATCCATTCGCTTCCACACCGAGCCCACCCCCCGCTTCTTAATGGTGGGTGGGGGCGAAGATTGGCGCTTTGTTCCACCAATGGAAAATCGCCCAGCTTCCCCGCGGGGCGCCTTTAATGGGTCCCCGAGCCTGGACATCCGGGTACCGCGGCGGCGCGCGGTGTCGGCGGGCAACCCGCCCCCCCCGCCCCCCCCCCCCCCAACCCGCCTCCGCTCGCGGGGGAATTTGGGCCCGCAGCGGCCGCCGTAGCTGCCCCGCGCCTGGCCCACGTGGCGCCCGGTACCGGCCTGCACGTGGCCCAGTGCGACGCCACTTGGGGGGGGGGGGCGGGGCAGGTTCCGGTACCGGGCAAGGCCGCGCAGCCCCCGCCTCGGCCCCCCCTCCCAGCCCCCGGCAGGGCCCTGGCGCCTCGGAGGCCTCGCAGCAGCCCCCAGGCCTTTGCCAGGCCCCAAGATGGCTGCCGCCCCCCCCCCCCCCCCCCCCGAGTCCTGCGCCCCCCCTGGGGGGGTGCCCCCCTCCCCCCCAAGAAGGCGCCCGGGGAGGCGGCAGGGAAAATACTGCAGCAGCTTTTATTTACAGACCCCTGGGGCAGGGGGCTCCTATTGCACAGTGCGAGGGGGGGGGCGTCCCCCAAACCCCCCCACCCCCATAACCCCCCAACACCACCCCACCCCCAGGTGCAGGTATATGGGGGGCAGTGGTGGGGGATGGGGAGGGGGCGATACATAGAGCCCCCGCCCCCCCCCCCCAGCTGTCCCGGCACTCACCCAGCTGCCAGCACAAGCAAGGAGGGGGTGCTGAGGTGGGGGGAGGGGGGGCAATAAATAAATAAAAATATATTAACACTGACATATAAAACCCTTTGTGAGCCAGGGGCGATGCAGGGGCTTCCCCCCACACACAATCCAGGAACTGGGGAGCAGAGGGGCTGGCCTGGGACCCCCCTCACCCGAGCTGGGGAGCAGAGGGGGTGGGCTGGCCTGGGACCCCCCTCCCAAGCTGGGGAGCAGAGGGGCTGGCCTGGGACCCCCCCCTCCCGAGCTGGGGAGCAGAGGGGCTGGCCTGGGACCCCCCCTCCTGGACTGGGGAGCAGAGGGGCTGGCCTGGGACCCCCCTCCCGTTCCTGGGGGGGGCACCTCTAGCACTCGAGCGTGGCCCCGAAGCTCTTGCGGCAGTCGATGGCTTTGGAGCTGGGGGGCTGCGCCCGCCGCCGCCGCAGCTCCTCCTTCCCCAGGCTCCCAGCCAGCTTGTTGTAGGCCGACTTGTACTTCTTGTCAAAGGCAGCTGCGAGGAGGGGGGGACACAGACATACCAGCCATCAGCATTATAGGGGGGCCCCCAGACCCCCCCCCCAGCCGCTCCCCGAGCGCCCCGTACCGATGTCCATGTGGTCCCTGCCCAGCGCCGCCAGCGTGAGGAAGAGGATTTCCCGGTAGATGCTCCTGGGGAGGCAGAGCAGTGAGAGGGAGGGATGGGGGGGCTGGTGGAGGGGGTCGTGGGGGGGGGGGGGGGTCACAGCCCTACCTCTGCAGGTGCCGGGGTCCCCCGGGGGCTGCCAGTGTCTCGAGGAAGAGCGCGATGGCCTTGTGCACCTCGCTCAGCCCCACATGGCTCAGCACGGCCTCCAGGAAGGCCAGCGAGAAGGGGTGGCCGTGGGGCCGCCATGACCGCAGCCGCGTGGGGACGTTACCTGCGGGATGGGGAGGGGTCAGTGCCACCCCACCACTCCGGTCCCCCCCCTCCCCACCGCCCCCCGACTCACTGTGAAGCCTCCAGAGGATGTAAAGCGGGGGGCAGCTGTCAGGTTCGGGGGTCAGGACGTCCCAGAGCAGCCGCACGCGCACGCAGGGGGAGTCGGGGGGCTGCGCCTGTGGGACAGCCAGGTGGGTACCGGGTTAGCGACCCCCCCGCCCCACCCCGAGACCCCCCACCCCACCCCAGAGCCCTCCTGCCTTACCTGTGGGGCCGGGGCGACGTGCTGGGAGCCCAGGAGGAGGCGGGGGAGGTTACTGGGCAGCCCCAGGCGCTGGAAGTACCAGACGAGGTTCCAGTAGATGATGGGGTGGCTGTCCACCAGCTCCGGCTGCGCCAGGAACTCCCCGCCTTCGTTCTCCACCAAACTTTCCAGCTCTTTCCGCAGCACCAAGGGGCTCAAGTAGGCGAAAGCCACCCGCTCCAACCGTCGCGGCACCTGCGGGAGAAGGGGGACACACTCACCCCCCAGTTGGGACGCCCCACCCTCACGCGGGGCCCCCCCTTCTCCATGCCTGGCACCGTACCGCCGCGTCGGGGCAGCCGTTGCAGAGCTCCGGCTCGGCCTCATCCAGCGCCAGGCAGTGGCGGCGGTCGCTGAGCACCGGTCCCTGCGCGGCCGGAGCAGGGAGGGAGCCATCCTCAGCGGTGCTGTGCAGCAAAGGGGGGGTTATGGAAATGGGGGGGGGGGCACCAGGCAGGATGCAGGATGTTGGGGATCTCCCCAGAGGATGGAAGGGGGGGGGTATGGTGGGTGAGGACACTGGGGTTCCCCCCAGAGGACGGGGGGCACCTGTAGGCAGCGGGTGCGGGGTGGGGGGGTGAGGGACACTGGGGACACCAGGACAGATGCGGGAAATGGGCATTTTCCCCCAGAGGGTGGAAGGTAGGGGAACAGCGGTTGGCAGCAAGGAGGGACGTTGGGGACACCAGGGACACTGGACAATATGTGGGACATTAGGTTTGTCCCCAGGGAGAGGACAGGGGACACCGGTGGGCAGCAAAGAGGGTAACTGGGGGCACTGGGGACACCTAGGGGGTGCAGGACACTGGGGTTTGTCCCCAGGGAGAAGACAGGGGACACTGGTGGGCAGTTGAAGAGGGGACCTGGGGGCACCAGGGAGGCTGGGGCACAGGAGGGTTGCTCGTGGGGGACACGGGGGGTGCGCAAGGTCCCAGCAGGCCAGGGGGTCCCACCTGGGGGGCAGCTGGAAGTCCTGGATCTCGATGCTGAGGAAGGGGACGAAGGAGCGGCCGCAGAAGGGGCAGGTGGTGTTGAGGTTGGAGTCGTCGGAGGTCCAGCCGGCCATCACCTCCTCGTCGTACACCAGCGCGCCGCAGCCCTGGCACCGCGAGCAGCTGGACAGCAGGACCTGGCCGCCACCGGCACCACCGTCAGCCCCGGCGGCAGAAACCGGGGCGGTGGCCACAGCAGGATGGAGACCCCCACCCCCCCACCCAGACTCACCTCCACGGCAGGCGGCTCCTGCCCGGTGGCCCCATCGGCCAGTGGCTCGGACTTGGGGACGCCGGCGCTGCCCACCGAGGTGTCGGACAGGTCCAGCTCGCTGCCCAGCGAGACGGAGCTCTGGGGGGACAGGCGGCGTCAGCGGCACGGCCGGGCCCAGGGGCAACCGCCGTGGCCGCAGAGAAGCCGGGTACCTCGGAGGCGGTGGATTCGGGGCGCTCCCGTGGGCGCAGCAGGCTCTCGGCGGGGCCGCGGCGTGGCAGGGGCTCCCCATCCCGCTGCTCGGACCCCCGGCGCGGGCAGGCGGCGTCGGCGGCGTCGCGGGTTCCGGCGGGGAGCTCGGTGCTGGCGGCTGGCCGGAGCGGGGGCCGCTTGCCGGGGGACAGCAGCTGCTGCAGTTTGGCAGCCAGCCCCCGCCGCGGCGTGCCCCCCACCGGCCCCCCGCTGCCCACCGGCCCCTCGTCCGCCCGGTCGCTCTCGTCCGTGGCAAAGCTGATGTCCGACAGGCTCCCGTCGGCCGAGCCAGGGGGACCCCGCAGCCGGGGAGGCAGCGGGTCCGGAGCTACGGGAAGAGGGGGGGGGCGGGTGGCTGGGGGCTCCCCCAGCCCTCCCCGGCCCCCCTCGCTGTGGGTGTTGCTGGGGAAGCTGAGGCTGCCGCTCTTCACCAGCCGGGGGGCCGGGGGGGCGTCCCGCAGGCTGCGCCCAGCCCAGGTGGTCTGTCGCTGCAGGCTGGGACGGGGCGCTGGGGGGGCTCGGCCACCTGCAGGAGGGAGGGAGGGGGCTGTCAGCAGGGTCACAGCGGCCTCCTTGCCCCCCCCCCCGCACCCCCCCATCCCCACCCACCTGGGGGGGCGGCGGTGGCGGCGGCCCGGCGTTCCCGCTGCCGCAGGGGTTGCCGAAACTGGGCGGCCCCCAGCACCACGTTGCGGAGCTTGGCCCAGCGCAGGCGCCCGCTCTGGGTGCCCGCCGGCCACTTGCTCTCCAGCACCGCCTGCGACGGGGGGGGGCACGACACGGTGAGGGGCCGGTGGGGACCCCCCTGACCCCCCGCCCCACACGTGTGCTCCCCGTCACCTTGTTGTAGTAGCCGTAGGTGATGGTGTTGGGCACGATGCCGGCGCGTTTCATCTCCAGCAGCACCCGCACCGACAGCACGGGCTCCCCGTACTGCCCGCAGAGCTGCATCAGGATGCGGTAGCAGACCTAGGGGGGGGCAGCCACCGTCAATCAGGGGTGGCCGGGGTCCCCCCACCCACCCTAGGCAGCCCCCCCTGCCCCAAACGCCACCTACCTCATCCGGGAGCACCACTTTGTGAGCTTCCATCTTGCGCAGGACCTCATAGGCCAGCTGGAGCGCCCGCAGCTTGGCGGGGGCGGCGCGGACGTGGGTGGGCAGGTAGAGGAACCAGAGCCCGTAGCAATGCCCCAGCAGGCACTTGGCCCACATGTCGGGCACCGACGAGTACTTCTGGGCCACGCGCTGGGCCACCTTCATCTCCTGGGGACGAGGGGAGGAAGAGGAGGGAGCTGGGGTGGGCAGCCGGCATCCCACGCCCCTCACCATCCCCCCCCCTGCTGAGGCCCGGCCAACTCGTCACAGCATTGGCCTCGCTCACCTGCTTGGTCCTGCGCGGGGCTGGGCTGCTGGGGGCACTGCTCCTGGCCTGGCACAGCTGGGCCACCAGCGGGTCCCGGGGGGGCTCCAGCAGCTCAGGGCGGAGCGTGGGGAACCCATCGTAACTGGGGGGGATGAGTAGAGGCTGAGTTGGGGGGACCCGGGGAGCAGTGGGGCTGGGGGATGATGGGGGGTGTCTCACCGGTATCGTGCCGGCAGCTCGGTGCCATCAGGACCCGCCGGCTGCTCGGGGGGGGTGATGAAGACGGTGTGTTCGCCGCCCCGCGGGTCGTCCAGCTCCATCAGGGGGCTGTCCTCCGGCTTCTCCAGCTCCGCCTGCACCTGGGGAGGGGGCACAGGGTGTCACTGGGGGTGGGGGGGGACACACAGGGACGCGACGCGGAGCTGGTGGGACCCACCTTATCCACACAGGTGTCGAAAAACTCGAGGCAGGGGTCTCGGTCGCTGGCGAAGGAGCAGTCCTCGATGAACTGGGTGAAGAGCTGGGTGCGCAGCAGCTGCCCGTAGAACCGGTGGTACGCCCGCTCCCGCGACTTGAGGAACCCTGAGGGGACAGGGCAGGGGGGGTTCAATCCAGCCCAACCCCCCCAGCCCCCACTCCCATTTCCCCAGCACCCACCCTGCAGGGCGAAGAGGCTGCCGGCGTCGCGGCCGGCCGGGGCGGGCGCGGGGGCGATGGGGCGCAGGAAGGAGCGGTAGCCGCGCAGGGCGCAGGCCATGAAGCGCAGGAAAGCCGCTCGCGCCTCCAGCTCCAGCTGCGCCCGCCGGCCCCGCGCCGCCTCCGCATCGCTCAGCAGCAGCTCCAGCGACGCCTCCTCCCCCGGCCCGCTGTACACTGCGAAACAAAGGGGGGAGGGTTAGGGGTGGGGGGCGTAGGCGGCTCCGGGGTCCCCCCCCGGACCCCCACTCACTCTCATCCAGCTGCTGGGAGAGGCTGTGCAGCGAGGCCAGCAGCACCTTGCAGGGCCGGCGCGGCAGGGAGCGGGGGGACAGCAGTTTGCGCTCCTCGCTCCTGCGGGGGGACAGAGGGACGAGGGGAGGGTGGCCCTGAACCCCCCCGCGTCCCTCTGGGCTGAAACCCCCCTCCCTACAGCCAAAACCTGGGGGGGTCACTCACTGGAAGATGGTGTTGGTGTCCAGGTCGACGAAGATGACGTCCCTGGGGGGCTCGTAGAGGTCGAAGTAGCTGGAGTGGATGCCTACAATGAAGGGCACGGGGGCACACAGCACGTCAGCCAGCGCCAGCGGGCACAGCGGGATGTAGGGGCACTGCCAGCGCAGGGGGAAGATCATCTGGGGACAGGACAAGGGCGGTCAGTGCCGCGGGCCAGGGGTCCCCAGCGCCGCGGCGCGTCCCCCGCGGCATCCCCTCCCCGGCACTCACCGCCACCAGGGCTTCGCCCACGCTGGTCAGGACGTCGGGGCGCAGGGAGTGGATGAGCAGCTTCTGCTCGGTCAGCACGGCCACCAGCAGTGCCACCGCGTTGTCAGGGCCGAGGTTCTGCAGCAGCGTCAGGAAGCTGGCGCCGCTGCGGGGGGAGGGACGTCACTCAGCTGCCCCACGTGCCCCCCATCCCGGAGCCGGACCCCCTACCCAGCACCCCACAGCCATCCCTACCTGAGCGGCAGCGGGGAGGACACGGGGCGGCACAGCAGCAGGTTGTCATATGGGGACATCTGGGGGGACAGGGGGACAGGGTGGGCTGCAGGGAGCCAGCACGGGGACGGCGAGGGGAGGGGGACACACACAATGACTCACCTGGACCAGGATGCGCGGCCGCTGCGGGGACGGGAAGGGGACGTTGTGCATGAAGTGCGAGATGTGCCTGCAGGCAGAGGGGCCCGTCGGCGGGGGGGAGGCAACGGGGGCCACCCCCTTGTCCCCCGTGTCCCCCCACACACACAAAAGTCCCCCCCGCCCGGCGCTCACGTCTCAAGGGGCAGCACGTGGGGCCCCGAGATGGAGTAGCGGTAGATAAACATGAGGAACTTGCGGAAGACATCGAAGAAGGGCCAGTGGGAGAGGACGCAGATGCTCTTGCGGGTCTGCAGCGAGCGGCCGGCCACGGGCCGTCGGTCCACCACGCTCAGCAGCCCCAGGCGCAGGCTCTGCTTCTCCGACAGCCGCTCCCGGGGGAACGCCTCGTGGAACTGGATGGCCGCCCCGTACACCTGCGTGGGACGGGCCATCAGATCAGGATCGATCCCCCAACCCCAGCCCCCTCCCCTCCGCCGGCCCCAGGCCCCCGTCCTGCCTTGTCGCCCGAGGCACCGGTCAGCACAAAGGTGGAGAAGACGGGCAGCGGGTACTTGGTGTCGGCCGGCCAGCTCTCGATAGTGGCCCCCATGGGCAAGCAGAAGACGGGCACAGATTCGGGCAGGGGGAAGGACTCGCTGTCCTGCTCGGGATAACGCCCCAGCAGGCCTGGACGGACAGACAGACAGAGGGATGAGCCTCACCTTGTCACCTCCCCCTGCCAGCAGAGGACAGGGAGGGAGGGAGCGGCTGGGTGGGCACCCAGCAGCCTGCCAAGTGACCCCACGGTGGGTTGGCCCCCCCATAATCACCACGGGAGACCCTACCGGCTTCGTAGACCAGCGTGTTGGCCTTGGCCATGGCAATCTTGTAGCACAGGAACAGGGCAGGGCCCCACTGGAAGGAGAGGGGGGGGGGGGGGTCAGCGTGGGCCGGACGGCAGCGGGGGCATCCCAGCAGCAGCCAGAGTGGGGGAAGTTTGGCACCCACCATGCTGGTGTTGAGGTTCTTGTCCACCCGGCAGAAGGTGTGCGGGGTGCTCTCGCCCTTGCTGGGCATGACGAGGCAGATGTCGGTGACCCCCAGCGTGTTGTGGCCGTGGGGCTCGGCCGCCCGCCGGTACGTCAGGAAGGTGCGTTGGTGTCCCGGCCCCCCCGAATTGAGGTTGGCTGAACGGCTGTAGGGCGTCGTGTCCAGGATCTTATAGCCCGGCTTCGGGCGGTCCTTGCC
This sequence comes from Falco rusticolus, assembly GCF_015220075.1. Lineage (NCBI taxonomy): Eukaryota > Metazoa > Chordata > Aves > Falconiformes > Falconidae > Falco > Falco rusticolus. The sequence goes on along the minus strand of NC_051205.1, from coordinate 1,327,417 downwards.
CTCGTAGTGCACCCTGGGTGGAGAGGAGGGGGTGAGGGGGACCCCCAGGGAGCTCGTGCGCGTCCCCCCACAGCCCCGGTCCCCAGGACTCACCCCAGCTCGATGAGGGGGGGCTTGTCGCGACCCCGCTTGTAGCATATGAACATCTGGGGGTTGTTGAGCAGCCCGGCGTTGAGGTCGACGGGGTGGCCGGAGGTGGTGGTCTCGATGCAGGTGAAGCCGTGGGGCACCTCCTCGCCCTGCGAGCGGATAATGACGGCCACGTCGGTGATGGGCTCGCTGGGGCGCGCCGGGCGGTGCTGCTGGCTCTCCTCCTCCAGTGGCCGCGACGTGTCGGTCAGGCCAGCCACCACGAAGTAGTCCACCAGCTGCGGGGGCTTCTCGTCCGACATGGCTCAGCATCTAGGGAGGGACACAGCAGGATGGGTGACACCCCAACCCTGCCCCACAGCCGGCCCCGGAGCCCCACAGAACAGGGAAAGCTCCTTCCCCCAGGCAGGCTGGCAGCGTGGGGTGCCCCACGGCGGAGCGGGCGGCTGTGGGGCACGGCGGAGCTGACGGGGCAAAAGCGCCAGAGACGGGAAGGGAGGAGGCTTCCGGTCACGCCGTGTGGCACAGGGCGATGCAATGGGGACCCCCACAGCTTGGGGGGGGGGCAGCACCCCACCCCGAGCACAGCGGCTGCGGAAGGACACCCCTGGGGGCAGCACCCCTGAGACAGGACCCCCACCGCACAGCGCGGGGGGTGGCTGCGCCCCCCAAGCAGGCAACCAGGCCCCCTCCCCCCCCCACGCACCCCCTCCCTCTCCCCAGCACCCCCAGCTTGCCCGGGCGCCGCAGGGGGGGGTCCGCGGAGGCCGCCGGAGCTGTGCGGAGCGGGCTGGAAAGGGGAAGGAAGCGGACGACAAGGCCACAAACACCCACGTCACACCCCCACGGCCGTCACCCCCTCCACGGGGCACCGGGGCGCAACACCAGCTCTGCCCCAGCCACACCGGGGCTGCGGGGGGGGAAGGGAACCAGTCCCAACCCCAGACACAGACCCCCCGCAGGGTCACGGCGGTGGCCCCATAACCCCAGAAGCCCCCTGAGCCGGGGGGGATGCGCTCCGCAGGAGCCATGCCAGCATCTCCCGTGTCGGAAGAGACAGGCCCACAGCGGCGGCTGGAGCGTGACCCCATCCCCCCCGGGACCCCCAGCCTGGAGCCCCGGGACCCCGGCCCCACAGGTGACCACCAAAGGGTATTTTTAGCCCAGCACCACGTGACGATGGCCAAGCCGCGGAGATGTAGCCCCGGCTCCCAGTTTAGCTTCCTGCCACCCGCCTCAGGTGGGGAGAAACCAGGGGCAGGGGGGGGTCCCCAAAGCTGCCCCGTGCCCCCCCCCGACACCTCCCTTCTCTCAAAGGTCCTCCCAGCCGGGCCCCCACAGTGGGGCACCCCACTGGGAGCCAGCAGGACACGGCGGCGGCCTGGCTGACGGACCCGCCCGGTGACCCCCAGCGTGGGCAGCCCCACAGCGGGGTCCCGTGGGGGAGGCAGGACTTGACCCCCAGCTGTGCTGAGAGCAGGAACCGGCCCCACTGCGGGGCTGCCCATGGGGAAGCGGTGACTGCGGGTGGGCAGCAATCCGTGCCCCCGCCCCACTCCTTGGGCAGGCTATGGGGCGAGCCTGCCCCATGGCAGCGCCCCAAAGGCAGGGGAGCGCCGGAGGTCCCCAGGCAGCAGCACGTCGCCAGCAGCCCCTGCCCCATGGTGCCTGGGGACCCTGGCCTGCCACGTGCCCCCTGCCCCATGGCTCGCTGCACCCCACGGGCCCGGCAGGGCTCCAGCACCCCCCACCCTCCATCTCAGGCTGGAAACCTGGGTAGGGGGGCAGCAAATGTCAGCCTGGCCACAGAGCCCCCCCCAGCCCCTACAGGCGGCCCTATACACTTCACAGCCAGCCCTACACACACCCCCAGCCAGCCCTCAATACCCCACAGCTGGCTCTACACACCCTGTATACATTCCTGGCCCCACAGGCCCTACAGGCGGCCCCACAGCCAGCCCAGGCCCTATAGCCAATCTCACAGGCCCTATAGCCGCCCCACAGGCCCTATACCCAGCCCAGGCCCTACAGCCAAGTCCACAGACCCTACAGCTGGTCCCACAGGCCCTATAGCTGCCCCACAGGCCCTACAGCCAACTCCACAGGCCCTATAGGCAGCCCCACAGGCCCTACAGCCAGCCCAGGCCCTATAGACAATCTCACAGGCCCTACAGCCAGCCCCACAGGCCTTATACTTGGCCCTGGCCCTATAGCCAAGTCCACAGACCCTACAGTCGGCCCCACAGGCCCTATAGCCGCCCCACAGGCCCTGTAGGCAGCCCAGGCCCTATACTCAGCCGCGCAGGCCCTACAGGCGGCCCAAGCCCTATAGCCAACCCCACAGAACCTACAGCCAACCCCACAGGCCGAATAGCTGGCCCCACAGACCCTATAGCCAGCCCCACAGGCCCTACAGGCGGCCCAGGCCCTACACGCGGCCCCACAGGCCCAGGGCCAGTCCCACAGGCCCTACACCCGGCCCCACACCCGGCCCCACAGGCCCTATAGGCGGCCCGGGCCCTATAGCCGGCCCCACAGGCCCTACAGCCGGCCCAGGCCCTGCAGCCGGCCCCCCCGGCCGCACAGCCGGCCCCACGGGCCCTGCAGCCAGGCAGCCCCCCCGGGCCCCCCCGGCCGCCCCCGCCGGTACCTGCGGGCCGGGCCGGGCCGGGCCGCGCCGCTGGGCTCCGCTGGGCCGCTACCGCCCGCCCGGCCCCGCCGCCGCCCACAGCGGCCCCTGGCGGCCCGGGGGGCTCCCGGCACACGGGGGGCGCCCCCACCCCCGCGGGGTCCCCGGGGCACGCAGGGAGCCCCCAGCACCCCACAGGCTGCCAGGACCCGCCAGGACCCCCCCAGCACCCCCAGAAGCTGCTAGGACCCTCCAGGACCCCTCCAGACCCCCCCCCAACACCCCCAGAAGCTGTCAGGACCCTCCAGGACCCATCCAGACCCCCCTCCAGAACGCCCAGAAGCTGCCAGGACCCCTCCAGACACCCCCAGCACCCCCAGAAGCTGCCAGAACTCTCCAGGACCACTGCAGGACACCTCCAGACCCCCCCAGCACCCCCAGAAGCTGCCAGGACCTGCCAGGACGCCTCAGCAACCCCAGAAGCTGTCAGGACCTGCCAGCACCCCTTCAGACCCCCCTCCAGCACGCCCAGAAGCTGCCAGGACCCCTCCAGACTCCCCCAGCGCCCCCAGAAGCTGTCAGGACCCGCCAGGACCCCTCCAGCACCCCAGAAGCTGCCAGGACCCCTCCAGACTCCCCCAGCTACAGCAAAAGCTGTCAGGACCCGCCAGGACCCCTCCAACACCCCCAGAAGCTGCCGGGACCCTCCAGGACCCCTCCAGACCCCCCCAAGCACCCCCAGAAGCTGCCAGGACCCCTTCAGACCCCCCACCAGCACCCTCAGAAGCTGTTAGGACCACCCCAGCACCCCCCAAAGCTACCAGGATACCCCCAGGACCCCCCAGCACCTCTAGAAACTACTAGGAGCTCCCCCAGCATCCCCCTGGGACCCCCAAGAACCTCAAGGCACCCCCCTAAGCTCCCCGCAGCTGCCATGCCCCCCCCCAGCACACCCAGGAACTACGGGGACCCCTTGCCCCCCCCATAAGGGACCCCAGACCTAAAGATCTGGCAAGTGGGGGTGGGGCTGGAGCCACTGAACCCCCTCTCTGCACCCCCAAACCTCCCCAGGGAGGCTCAGAGCACCACCCCCCAGCCTCCCCCATTGTGTGTTGTCTGTCCTGTGTCGCCCCCCGCCCCCAAAATCAGCCACACACCATCACAGAGGGCATTTAATTAACATATAATATATTTTAAAAAATAATAATAATAATAAATCACTCTGGCTCCCTCCCGGGTTTGGGGGGAACGCGGGTCCTGGGGCCCCAGGTCCCCCCACCCGCAGACGGGACCCCCACGCTCCCCTCGGGGTGTAAGGGGGGGGGGGGGGCAAAGTTACAAGTGCTTTCTACATGTCCCGCAGGGTCCCCGGCAGCTGGGTAAGGGGCGGGGGGTTGGGGGTACATATGGGGCGCAGCTTGGGGTGGGGGAGCAGGATTTCTCCTTAAACATGATGATTAGCCAGAAAAAAATAAAATAAAAACAGAAGCGGCCCCCCCTACACCCCCCTCCCCGGGGGTCTCTACCTACGGGGTTATGTACAGCCGCCCCCGGGGGGCTGGGAGCCCCCTCTCCGCCGGGGTTTGGGGGTGCCATGGGGCTGGAGAGTGCCTGGCTTGTGCCCCCCCCCCCAAAATTCACACCGGCTCCGGTGTCCCCCAGCCCCGTTCTCCGGGGAGGGAGCCAGCGGCGGCCCCATTTGTCCGGAAAAAAAGTGAAAAAGGGGAGTGAAAGGCAGGGGTGGGGGTGGGGGTGGGAATTGGGGAGGGGGCGGTGGTGACCGGGGGTCCGCAGGCCGGGCCGGGGGGGGCTGGTGGAGCCCCTGGCCCCTCACTGGAGGCGGTCGGTGCGGAAGGAGTCCTCCACGGCCGGGTCGGTGAGGAGGGCGTAGGGGTCGCTCAGCATGTTCAGTCCGTCCAGGGTGAGGGGCTCGATCTTCAGATCCTCCTCCAGCCCCAGCGCCGCCGCGTCCACCTCGAAGCCGGGGACACCGGCCAGCGCCGTCGCGATCTCCTTCGAGATGCCGGGGGGAGAATCCCCTATTTGGGGGAGGGGGGGATAACAGGGGGTTCAGCACCCCCTAGGTGACATCCCGCCCGCCGGGGGGGTCTCCGTCGGCACCCGGTGCCACCCACCTGTGAGGATGATGTTGGGGATGGGGCCGTGGCGGCTGCAGTTGCTCAGGTTTTGCCGGTTGAGGACGTGGGGGTCGTAGGCTCCCTCGGCCGGGGGGTAGCTCAGGGACCCCAGCTCCTCGGGGAAACCGCTGCTGTTACCGGTGGGGCTCTCCCCCATCCCGAACTGCTCGAACTGTGGGGAGAGGTGGGTTAGGGGGGGAATACCGGGGGTGCCCCCCCTCCGAGCTGTGTGCCCCCCATCCCCGAGCACTCACGCTGCCCAAGCCGAAGTCGCTCAGGGGCTGTCCCAGCGGCGGGGGCTGCGGCAGAGGGGTGTTAGGCTGGTACTGGGGGCCGTACGGGCGCTGGGCGGCCCCGCTGGGCAATGGGGGTGGGGGTCGCGCCGGCGGGGCGGGGGGCAACGCCGGCTGCGGGGGGGACGGCACGGCTTGGTGCAGGGCTTTCTGGCTCGGCTGGGACTGCAGCAGCAAGCCGGGCTGGCTGTAGGAGTACGGTGGGAGCCGCTGGTCGGCCGGCAGCTTGCTGGTGTCCAGGGGCACCCCCTGCGGAGAGAGCGGAAAGAGGGGGGGGGGTCAGCCTGCACCCACCCGGCACCCACCAGGATCCGGCCCCTCTGCTCAGCTCCCCTGGATGGGGACCACCTCTGCCAGCCCCACCCGGTGCGTCCCCCCGCACCGGCAGCGGGTTGGGGAGCCCACGGTGATGCGGGAGAGCCGGAATTCCAGCCCCGCCGGCAGCACCCGGTGCTGAGCCCTCGCACCCAGCACCCACAGCGGGCTGGGCAGCCCCCCCCGGAGCAAGACCCCGGGGTGGGGGAGCCCTGGCTGGGATGCGCCACATCCCGTGTCCTCTGTGCGTGTGTGTCCCCCCTCCCCTCAATTCCCAACCACGCAGCGGTCCCTCCTGGTGGGTGGGGGGGTCCAGGGGCTTCCCTGGCGCGTGGCTGAGGATGAGGATGGAGACACGAGAGCAGCGGAGGGAGGAGATGGAGGCGAGCGCGCGGCGCGGGGCCGGCGCGGGCGATGGACCATGCATACCTGGGTGATGGAGGACAATGTGGGTGACATTGTTGGTGAGAACTGTTTGGGGTGCTGCCTTCTGGAGTCGCCACCCATTGGGAGGGTGAGGGGGCTGAGCGGGACCCTTCGGCGGGGCGAGGTGGTTATGGACGCCTGCACCATGGGGGCGTAGGACGAGCCGCTCAAGCCGGAGGGCAGGCTGGGGTTGCTGGGGGAGGACTGCATGGGCTGGCTGCGGGGGGACGTGGGGAGCGAGGGATTGCTGAGCGAGGAGGAGAGGGAGGAGGGCAGGGACTGGTTGGAGAGCGAGGAAGGGATGGAGGAACTGCTCTGGGAGGACTGGAGCGAGGGGTTGCTGAGGGAGGACTGGAGCGAGGGGCTTCGCAGGGAGGCCTGGAGGTTGGGATTGCTAAGCGAGGACTGCAGGGACGGGTTACTCAGGGAGCTCTGCATAGGTGAGGTAAGTCCTGTGGGGACAAAAAAGAAGAGACACCACCGTTACCCCACGGAATCGCCCCGCGCCCCAGGCTCTCCTCCCCGGGCCGGGCCAGGCTGGGGCTCCCCGTCTGCCCCGGGTGGGATGGAAGGTGACGGAGGCGACCAAAACGATGGAGACAAGACAGAAACACACACACAACCCCGTGAACGGGAACGGGAACGGCGGCGGCACAGGATGCTCCGGCTCGGCAAGCGGAGGGTGCCGGGGCAGGAGCAGGGCAGGCGGCCGCGGCCGCCCCCCCACACCCCCCCAGGACCCCCCGGTGCTGTCAGACCCCGCAGCGCTCCCCACCCTGCTCCCAGGCTGCAGCATCTCCATCCCAGGCCGGGACCACCCGGAGAGGCCGAGCGCTGCCGCAGCCGGCTCCGGGGTGCGGTGGATCCCGTCTCCCCCGGCCCCACCGAGCAGCTCCCCACCATGGGGGTCTCTCTCCCGGCTCCCCACGCCGGTCCTCTGCGTCTCGGCGGCTCCAGCCACCCCAGGACATCTGCTCCGGCACCTCCCGGCGGGACGGGGCCAGCCCTCACCTGGCGAGTCGTAGCCCGTCCCCAGTGCCATGCTGCCGCTGATGCCCAGGTGCGTCATGGTGTTGGCCAGGTTGCTGGTGCTGTTGCCCCCGCTCAGGCTGGGGTAGGTGGTCTCGTCCGGGTCGAGAGGGGTGGGCAGCGGGGAGGGGAAGTGCAGGTTGGTGAGGTCAGGAAGGGAGCCCCCCGTGTTGAGGGCCGAGGGGATGAGGGGGACGTTGGCAGGCTGATCCGGGGATGGAAATATGCTGGAGGAAAGAGAGAGACGTGTCCCGTGTGGGGATGCTGCTGCCTCCTGCGGTGACCCCCTCCCCAGCAGCCCCCCCCCAGCCCAGCCCAGGACTTACTGGATCCCAGGGACTTCACAGGAGCGCGGCCGGGCCGAGGATGACGAGAGCTGCGAAATCAAAGAGAAGAGCGCGGTGAAGCCGGGGTGCTGAGCCTGCACCCCCCCAGCCCTGGGCCGGCCGCGGTTTGAGGGCAGGAAGGGGGCAGAGCCACCCCGGTGTCGCACCACCCGGCAGGCAGGATGCGAGCAGCGTGGGCAGGGGGCTGCAGGGGCGACTTCCTCGCCGTCCTGCCTCGGCACCCACCTTCTTGGTGTCCCAGGGCTTCAGCGCGTGTTTGTTGTCATCGAAGGTCTCTTCGATGGGAGGCACTTGGAAAAGAAACACTGGCGAGGGGGGAGTGAGGGTCAGCGCCACGAGAGCAGCACAGCCCACCTGCGTTCACCCGCCGGGGGGCACTGACCCGTCACGAGTGGGGCATTACAGACCCCCTGCCACAGAGGGGTCCCCAGGCACTGGCCCCCCACATCCCACCCACCGCCCCGACGCTTTGTAGGCAGCAAGGTGGGGAGATGGGGGTCTGTGCCGGGCTCGGTGTCGCGCTGCCGGGGGTGGGTAGTTGCTCACCTTTGCTGTCCGTGTCCCCGTCCAGAAAACCTGCAAGACAGCAGGTGACAGTCAGCGGCAGCACAGGGGGACACGGGGGACATCAATCAGCACCGTGGAGAGACGGGGGTACCACTGCGTGACCCCGCTACGGAGGGACGCGGCTCCACACGGCCCCCCCAAGGGTCCGCAAGGGGTGAAAGGGGTGCGGGGGTCCCCAGGCAGCCGGGTGCAGGTGGGGACGGCAGGGTCCTGCTGGGGAAAGCGGGGGGACACTCACCGCTCCGGCGGCCGGGTGGTGGGGCGCCCTGCGAGGGGCCCAGGTACGCGTCCTGGGGGTTGGGGTTCATCACGCTCGTGTGAAGCGCCGAGTCGGAATTTGTTCTAATTGGGAATGGAAAGGTGATGGTCAGACGGGGCCGGGCTCAGCCCCCGGCCCCCGCACCCCTGCGGCAGCCCCCACGGCCGGCACCGGGATGCTGGGCAAGCGCAGGGCCAGGGCAGCGGGTGGAAAATGGGAAGAGCAGGGTGAGAACAGGGAGCACGGTGGGGCTTCGCTGGAGGAACAACCGGCTCCTTCACAGCCCTCCCTGCCCAACGCTCGCCGTGCCCGGGACGAACCCTGGGGCAGACGCCAAGGGGTCCTGGGGGTCCTCGTCCCCCTCTGCCAGCCCCACCCTCCCCTCCCCAGGTGATGCTCCAGTGGGGTCCCTTGCCCTGCGCTTCCAGACACGCTGGGGCTTGCTCCGGCCCTGCCACCGCAGCGATGGCCCCGGAGCCCTTGCCACCCCTGGCACGGGGAAGACGGGCACCCCTGGGACCCTTTCTTTCCCCCGGGGGCCCTGGAGGGGCTGGGGGCAGCGTACCCAGGGATATTACACCCATTGTGTTTCCAATTAGTTGGTTTGAAGCGGGTGAGCGTGGGGAGGGGCTGGGAAAAGGCCGCTCGAGCTAATGACGCGTCCTGGGAGCGCACAAGGGGGATATTGTTCAGCTGCGGCGCAGCTGGGAGGCAGGAAGCCCCCCCCCCCCAACCCCCCCGGCCCATGGGACGCAGCCCCCTCCCGCACGGGGCCCAGCCGGGGAGCGATGGGCGCCTGCCCATGGCACGGCCAGGGCCCCGCTGCCAGCACCAAGCCCCGTGCCCACACAGCACAAGGGAGGCAGAGCGGGGGCTGCCATGAGCCCCCCGCGCTGGGCATCCCTGCGGCATCAGCAACGCGCCCACCCTGAGCCCTGCTGGCCCTGCCGGGACCCCACTGTGCCCCAGCCTGGGGAACGTGACACCCCAACGCCACAGCTCTCCGTGCGTCCTCCGCAGCATCTCCCTTCTCAAACCCCACGGGGACCCCACGGCTCTGCCACCTCACCGGGCTCCAGAGAGGGGGCCCGATCCCCCAGGGCTGCGCCAGCTCCTGCTCCTTGTGCTGCGCCGGCGCGACACCAAGCAGCCACAGCAGCGGGCAGAGCTGGCTCCTCATCCCTGGAGCTAGCGCCGAGCCAGGGCAGCCCTCGGGGACACCCTGCCCTGCACCTGAGAGCCCCCTGCCCCCCAGAGCAGCTCCTCAGGGAGCTGGGAGCCGCTGCGGAACCATGCAGCCTGTGGAGGTGCGAGGGCTGCACCCGCCGCAGGGCACACAGGGCCACCTCCACCCTGCGGGTCCTCCTCTTTCAGCGGCCAGGGCAGTCTGCAGACCCCTTTCCCTTTTCCTGGGGGGCTGGAGTTGCTACAAGCAGGGCTGTGCCCACCCTGGGGGTCCTGGGGAAGGGCTGGAGACCGGGAGAGAGAGAGAAAAGAGAATTAAAAAAAAAAAATCATTCACCTGTTGAGAGCCGACGGCAGCCTAAACAAATGTCCTTTCTCCATAGGAAAGTTACCCCAGGGCATGGTCCTTTGTAAGGAGAAACAGCAGGGTTACTTGGGGGGCAAGGGAGGGGGCGCAGGGGGGCACTGCCCCTGCGGGGGGGAGGCCAAGGGCAGCAGGAGGAGGCAGGCAGCTTGCCTGGGCAAGCCGGAGCATCTCTGCCGGTCCCGGTGGGCACCGGGTCGGGGGCGATCCCTGCCATCCTCACCCTATCCCCTGCCTTAGCCCCCTGCCTGCAGCCCAGACGCCACGGCTCGGCCTCGGGGAGCCAAAACCACAGCAGCTGGCCCGGCTTGGGCAAATCACAGCCAAGAGTCGATGCCACCATGGCTTAGGCGTGCTGGGGCAACACCAGAGGGTCTCTGTGCCCCAGGGCAGGGGGCCGCAAGCCAGAGACCACCCTCCCCCTCCAGCAGTGCCCAGGGAAGCGTCACGGAGCACGAGCCAAGTGAAGGCAGCTGTCTGGAAGAAGGATGAAGGTCCCCCCCGAGCCTGGGGTGGGGAATTTGCAGCAGGATTCGCAGCGAGATGCTCCTGGGGACATCTCCCCGGAGCCCCAGGTCCTGCGAGGAGGGTGGCTGTGCTCGCTGCGAGTGACAAGGAAGATCTGACTCGACCTCTTCTTTCAGAAGGGGAAAAAAGCCAGGGCCTTGCCCCAGGAGGTCGAGGAGGATGGCAGAGAGGGCACCCGCCAGCTGGGCCTGGGCACAGCAGGGTGGGGGAAGATGTGGCGGGGGGCAAGGCCGTGCTCCTCACGCTCTGGACTGACCGGTGCCCAGGCTCATGGCAGGGGACAAAGTGAAAGACACAACACCAACATCCAGCAGAGCCCCGGCGTCGCCTGGCACAACCCAGAGCTGCCACCCCACCCCTGCCACCACCAGTGTCCCCGCTGGGCTGGGGAGAGGGGGGACACGCGGCCCCTCAAGCTCCCAGCGTGCCAGGACAGCAGTGGAGCCGTGCCGGGCACCGAGGTGTGGACACGGCAGGAGCATCGGCAGCAAGTCTCCCTGGGAGAACGGTGCTGGGACCAGGGAAGGAGAGCTGTGCTGAGCACAGTGCTTCGGAGCCAGGGCAGCCTTCAACAGAAAGCCCAGGCGCCCTGAGCAACGCTGAGCCCAGCACCCTCGCTAAGCCCAGCACCCTCGGGCTCAGCCAGCCCCGGCCTCGCCTGCCCCCGGGGCCAAGGGCCGGAGCACGCAGGGGCTCAGCCGCCCGGTGATTCACCCCGGGCAGGATCCCTCTTCCCACTGCCGCAGCAGGTGCCTGCCGCCCCGCGTGCCGGAGCCGGCTCTTTTGGGCACGATGAAATCCTTCCTCCTTAAAAATCCCCCCTCGCTGCAGGACAGTGCGGGCAGCACCCGACACCAGAGAGGTGGGAGACCTGGCAGCCCCACTCCCAGCATCTCAGCGTTTCTCTCTGCCCCCCTAGGTCTGGAAGCTGTGTAAATCCTCCCGGGAGGGCTGCCCGTTGCGAGGGACCCTCCGGCACCGGGCTCCTGCCAGCCTGCTTGATTCCAAACCACCTGGAGCAAGCCCCGGGCTCCAGCGACCCCGCAGACACCGGGAGGCAACGGGCTGGAAACCGGCACCCGGAAAACAAGTGGCGGGAGCCAAGAAAACGTGGGGTCTTTACCTCCTCCAGCTAGGCTCAGGCGGAGGCGACAGGTAGGTCGGTCCGTAGGGAGAACTGTCGATGTGAGAGGCAAGTTAAGGGCCAAACAGGGAGCGAGGGGCTGAGCAACGGGCACGCAGGCACCCAACTGCCACGCCGCAGGCAGGCCAGCGCAGCACGCGTCGCTAATGCTCGCTCATCCCAAAGGGACGAGCAGCAGGGGCGCTGGGATCGGGGCAGGAGCCCCAGTGGGGGGAGAAAAGGCTGCCTGCCCCCACCGCCGGGTAAGGGGGAGCAGGATAAAGGATATTTGTCGGACGTATCGGCGAAGGGGGGACATCATGCGACGCGGGTCCCGCTGGACTCGCTCCACCAGGCCATGGTGCCGGGTGCTGCGCGTGGAGTCCAGCGGCGAGTGCAAAGGGCCCTGCGGGGGGGAGACAAGGGGGTTAGCCCACCGCCTGGGTAACCACCGCAGACCCTGGCTGCGAGGGCAGGGGTCTCAGGATCAGCCCCCCTTGACCACCCTGTCGCTGGCAGCGCTGCCAGCGGGATGGAGCTGGGGCCAGGCAAAGGGATTAGAGGAGAACATCCCCTTGTCCCATCTGTCCCCAACAGCAGCCCACACCGGCGCTCTTCACCCTCCTCCCCGATGCCCACCCCACGTGCGGACGCAGCTCCTGATCCCCCTCCCCAAGGCACTGGGGGCAGCAGCCGCTGTGCCGGAGGGGGAAGCCCCCCCAGACACCCACCCCACCCGGCAGAGTGGGCGCTGCTCACCTGGAAGTCAGAGACACCGCTGCCAATCTGGTTGACGTTGGGCAGTGAGCCGCTGTAGTAAGGTCCCCGGCTGTGGGCCAGCCTCAGCTTCTGTGCCTGCAGCTGGGCCGGGGGAGGGAAGGCAGGTCAGGGGGGGCAGCAGACACCCCCGGGGTGCTGGTGGGCCTCCCAGCTGCCCTGTTACACCCAAGAGTTGCCATCCCAGAGGGTCATCCCCACGCTCTCCCTGCTGCACCTGAGCCCCAAGCTTGCCCCGCACATGCCATGGAGCCACCGGGGCATCCCACGGGAGGCGGCAGCCCCCAAGCGAGGCATGTCCGACCCTCAGGAACCTCCCGTGGCCTCAGGAACCACACAGGAGCAGGCCGGGAGGGCTCGAGGTGCCCGGTACATCTCTGCTTCAAAGCCACCAAGTGCAGAGGAGGCCCCACAAGGGACTTTCCACCCTCCGTGGGTGCTCCAGTGCAGGAAGGATGCTGAGCCCCCGCTGGGTTTAGCAGCTCAGCACGGGGAAAGCCGCGTCTCTCCCACAGGCTGCAGCACCCCCAGCCCCCCTCCCATCCACAGCCCCTGTGCCCACCCGAGAGGGCTCTGGGCTCCCCAGGCACTGGCAGCCGGTGGGTCAGCCTGTCCCCCTCCATCTGCAGGTGCTGGGTTTTCCAGCAAGCACCACATCCACACCAAAGACAAGCCAGGGGCTGTCAGCGACACCAGTGCTGGAGCCCAAAAACCAGGAGAGATCACAACCGGGGCTCCGGGAGGGCGAGCGGGACAGCCCGCTTGGCTCGGCGCGACAGCCCGCCGGCTCCCGGCGCTGCTCAAGGCCGAGGGAAAGAGTCATGGCAAACCACAGGCGGGAGATAACCGGGTCTGGGCACCCACCCGCCACGCTCGGCAGTGGAGGAAAAGCCAACAGCAAAGGAGAGCCAGGGTCCTGGGGTAGCACCAGCACCAGGCCGACCCCAAAAGCCCCCTCCTGCCCTGGCCCCACAGGCAGGAGCCTGCCCACAGCCCAGCCGGGCAGGGGTTTGACCCGTCATGAGCAGCACAGACTTCCTCATCCTGGCAGCAGCAGGAAGACACTCCGCTGCCCGCATCCCGGTGAAGGGCACGGCCTCCATCACCCCCTCCGGCACACCGGGGTGTCCCATTCCCTCCCTCCAGCATCTCAGCGGGGAAGGAAGGTTTCCCCGATCCCAACCCACAGAGCCAAGGCCAAGCACATACAAATTCACACCTTCCCGTTGGGCCCGGGGTGTCCCGAGCAGCCCCATGCACCAACCAGCGCCAGCACTCGTTGGTCCTGGACAAACCCCAGGGAAGGAGAAGATGAAGCAGAACAAGCAGCTCAGAAATGGGCTGCAGCCGGGAAACCTGCGACAGCAAATTCCCAAGCTTAAGACCAGCAAAATCCAGATCCAGGGAAAAAAAAAAAAAAACCAAAAAAAAACACCAAAAAAAATGGGGGATTTAGTCAACAGCTGGCTGCGCTGGCACTTCAGGATTAGTGCGAGGAGTTGCGCTGGGGCTTAAGGTCTTGGGATCCTGCTCTGTTCTCCGAGCCAGGGTCCCTGCGGGAGCCGGCGGAGCCAGACGAGGCTGAAATCAGGCAGCAGCTCACAAGCGGCCAGAAAAAAACTCCAGGCAACACAAAGCAAAGCTTGAGGGGCTGCTACACCCCCGCGGTGGGAGCGGGGTACCCCAGAGCTGAGCAGCAGCCCCCCCAGCCACCTCTCCCCTGGCGAGGAGCCACGAGACAGAGGTGCCTGTGTGGGGCACAAGCTGCCAGCACGATGGCCACTGCCAGCTCCTTGCCCATAGCCCTGTGGGCAAGGATGGAGGGGAGCCGTGGGGCTGGAACCCGCTCTGGGACCAGCTCTGGACTGCTCCGCGCCTTTCCTGGGTTGCCAGCTCCATGTGTGGGAAATAAACTCCCGGAGAAAGCATCCCAGGACAGGGATTAGCAGGGAGGACAGTCCTGCTGCCTCTCCCCCAGCTTTGCTGCACATTAACCAGCTGTTTACTGTGCAAACACGCTGCGGGAGGCTTCAGCCCACTCCCAAACTCACCGGCGATGCACAGGTCGCGGCTCCCGCCTGCCGTCCTGGCGAGAGAGCGGACAAAGCACACAGAGAGGCGTCCCCGCTCGGGAGCTCTGCTGGCTCACCGGGACACGGCGGCTCTCGGCTCGGTGCGGAGAGCCACGCGTTGGTCCTCGGGGGTCGGCAGCACCCTGTCCCCATCACCCCCTCCAGTGCCAATCTTGGTGCCGTGGTGTCAGGTCACCGCTGCCTCGCCAGCCCTGGGGTGCCAGCAGGGCTCTCTGACCCAAACACCCCATTTTTCAAGGACTGATGTATTTTGCTCCCTTCTCCTCCCAGTCCCACCAACCTCGTGTGCAGGGTGACACGCAAGCCTCCCCATCAGTGGTCCCTGTCACCTGGAAGAGCCTCCCTGTGATGCCAGCTCCCTCGACTCTGCACTCCTCTCCCCTCGCTCATCCATCCCCGTACCTCCGCCAGGAAGGATGGCGCTGGCTGCGGGACCCCGCAGAGCTGCCAGCACGGCGACCCGCAACGCTGCAGAGCCCCATTGCCGGCGTTGGCACAACCTGCCTCCCCGGGAGCTGAAATCTGGCCAAACCCTGATCTTGGCAAACGGCCGCGCAATCCCTGCCGACTCCTCGGGGCCGGCGCAGAGCGAAACACAAACCGGAGCTGACCGTCTCCTCCTGACGGCTTCCCCTGCCTGGCAAACCGCTCTCCTGAAGACAAGCCATGGTATTCCCGGCCTCCCCGCTCCACCGTCATTCTGCCAGCACCCCAGAGCAGCCCTCCTGCCACCGTGGTCCCTCCGAGAAGCCCTCGGCCCGCAGGCAACGATGACTCCCCCTCCCCAGAAGCCATTAAGCAGGACAGTTCTGCCGGCTCAGGTCCACAGGGCCATCTGCGGTCCCCAACGCTGCGTTTTCTCAGGCTCCAGCCAAACTAAATTTAAACGTCTCCAGGGACAAAGCATCCACCGCTTCCTGCGGGAGCCGGCTGCGTCGGTGGGAAGGACCAACCCAACCCTCCTGGGGGTCCAGAGACAGACCCCTCAGAGCCCCGGGGACGGCAGAGGATGGCCAGGTAGAGGTGACGCAAGGCTGCAACACCACAGGAGCCCGTCACAGAGCCGAGAGGCACGGGGAGCCCCTCCGAGCCCCCCCCGGCAGGAGCCCCAGCAAAACCATCAGGTGCCGCAGGTGGCGAGTGGGTTTTTGCGGCCAGTGGCTGAGACAAGTGCTCAGAGGCGGAGGAGGCGTACAGGACCCACGCACGGTGGCCACGGGCCGGAGCGAGCCACGTGCGATCCCTCCCCCAAACCAAAATAAATCAAAATAAACTGATGGGAAGGAGAAGCGGGGTGCAGCTGGGCACCCGGGGGGGAAGCGTTTCTCGGGGGGGGGGGGGGCACCTTCCCGTCCCCTCCGTGCCCCCAGTGAAGGCCCACGACCAAGCTGGGGGTGATGCCCCCTCTCCGCTGCACCCCAACCCTCCCGGGCACTCGCCTGAGCCTCCCCCACCCACTGCCCCTGCGCCTCCTGGCCCCCCACCCGCCCTGCACCCCCAGCCGAGCCCCCGGCCCCCCACTACCCCCAGTCCCCACTTCCTCCTGCACCGCTCCAGCCCCCACACAGCCCCCTCTGACACACACCCCCAGATCTTCCCTCAGCCCCCGGCCCCCTCACAGGCCCCGACCGCCTCACGGGCCCGCACCCCCCAGCCCCCGGCCGCATCACAGGCGCCCACCCCCCTCACAGGCCCGCACCCGCGGCCCCTCACACAGCCCTCATCCCCCCCCCAGCCCCGCCGCGCATCCGGCGGGGGGAGGCCTCGGCGCCGCTCACCCGGGTGGAGCAGATCTCCATCATCACCTCCTCGAAGGCCGCCGTCTCCTCCGCCTGCCGCTGCTTCTGCAGCGCGATCTTCTCGCTGAACTTCCGCGGGTTGGAAGCACCGGCCCCGGCTGAGGAGCCCGCACCGGGCCCGGGCCCGGCCCCCGCGCCCGCCGCCGCCATCTTCCCTGCTCGGGCCGCTCCGGCCGCCGCCGCCGCCGCCGCCGCGCGGCGCAGGCTGGGGCGGGGAGTCCGCGGGCCGGGCCCCGCCGCTGGGCCGCAGCCGCCCGGGGGACCACAACTCCCGGCAGCCCCTGCGGCGCGCCCGCAGGGGCCGCCGGGAAGTGGAGTCCGCGGCCGCTGACTGGCGGAGGGGGGCGCCCCCGCCCAGCGCCGGCCCGACTACAGCTCCCGGCGTGCACCGCGCAGCCGGCGGCCGCCCACCCGCGGGAAGGGGCGGGGACAGGACGGGGGCAGCGTGGGGCACGGCGGGGGATGGGGGCGGTGCACCACGGGGGGGCGGCACTGAGATGGGGGGGGGGGGGCAGCAGGATGGGGGGGGCGCACCGGGATGAGGGGGCAGCAGGATGGGGGGAGGAGGGGCACGGCAAGGTGGGGGGGGGGCAGCAAGATGCGGGGGGCACCGAGATGGGGAGGGGGGGGGAGGGGGCAGCGGGATGGGGAGGCCACCGGGATGGGGAGGCACGGGAAGGGGGTGTGTGTGCAGCAGGATGGGGGGGGGGGCGCAGCGGGATGGGGGGGGGCGGCACGGCAAGGGGAGGGGGACAGCAGAATGGGGAGCATGGTGACATGGGGGCACGGCAAGGGGGGACGCGGGGCGGGGGGGGGGGTGGAGCAGGATGGGGTGCATGGCAAGGGGGGCGGGGCAGGCGGCAGAATGGGGGACACGGTGACATGGCGGCACGGTGGAGGGGGTACCCAGCAATGGGGGGAGCACGGCGATTGGGGGGCCATGGCAACGTGGGGGCATCACGATGTGGGGACTGGGGGGGGAGGGGCAGCATGACAAGGTGCGGGGGGGAACATAGCAGTGTCACCCCCTCCCCATGGCTGAGAACAGAGCAGCCCACCCCTACCCCCCAAAACTAGGGGGGGGCGGGTCATGAACCACCCAGCCCATATAGTCCTGGGAGTGCGGGGGGGGTAGGGAGGCAGTGTGACCCCCCGGGAACTGTGCCCACCCCCCATATCCCCCCCCAAGGCAGAGGCAGCACCTTCAGTCTAATCCTTTATTTGCTTCCTCCAACAGCAACCCCCCCCCGGCGGGGGGGGGGGGGGGGGGGGGGGGCAGTGGGCCAGGGCTGTGCCCACCTGCGCTATAAGGCCACTTGTGGGTGTTGGTTGGGGGGGAGGGGGCATCCCCCCCACCTGGTGTGTCAAGGGGGGCAGCACCATTCCCCCTGTGCAATGGAGAAACTGAGGCACGAGGCAGCCCCCCCCCCCCCCCCCCCGTGGTGCATGGGGGGCTGGGGGCAGCTTGGCACTGACATATGGTGCAGAGGGGACCCCTGGGGGGCTGCGAGGGGGTCTCCTCCCCCATATGTGTGTAGGGGGGTCCCCTACCCCGTGGGGGATGGGGGGGGCCCTTACCCCATGGGGGGATGGGGGTATCCTTTACCCCATGGGGAGGGGGTCCCCTACCCACATGTTGGGGGGCATTCCTTTACCCCATGGGGGATGGGGGTGTCCTTTACCCCATGTAGAGGGGGTCCCTACCCCATGGGGGATGGGTAGGTCCTTTACCCCATTCATGAGGGGTTCCCTACTCCATGGGGGGGGGAGGGGGGGCTGGGTCCCCTACCCCATGGGGGGTGGGTAGGTCCTTTAGCCCATAGTGGGGGTCCCCTACCCCATGGGGGGTGGGTAGGTCCTTTACCCCATGGGGGGGGTCCCTACCCCCTGTGCGGCTCTCAGATCTTGATGAAGAGGATGGCGGTGACGAGGGCGAAGCCGGCCAGCAGCAGGATGACCTTGGGGACACGATGCTGGGGGACCCCCAACTCCTGGGGCAAAATCTCCAGGAAGGTGACGTAGAGGAAGGTCCCGGCCGCCAGCCCCTCCAGCACCCCCCGGCACAAGCGCTGCCGCGGCCCCGCGCCCGCCGCCACCGCCACCCCCAGCCCCACACCCAAGGGCGTCATGGTGGCGAAGAGCAGCAGGCAGCCCAGCACGGCGGGTGGGCGCAGGCGGGCGCGCAGCAGCCGCAGCACCAGGCTGAATGCCACCGCGCACTTGTGCAGCAGCAGGGCCAGGCAGACGCGCAGCACGGCCCCCCCCGCCTCCTGCAGCCCCACCGCCAGCCCCTCCAGCACCGCGTGCAGCGCCAGCGCCAACACCAGCAAACCGGCCCGGATGGCACCGCGGGCCCCCACCGGGGCGGGGGGCGCCGGGGAAGGGGCTTGGATGGAGGCGGAGGGCAGCAGAGCTCGGGTCTCATCCGGCGGGGGTCCTGGCTCCCGCTGCGCCAGCGCCACCTGCTCCAGCACCAGCACCAGGAAGAAGCCCATGGCCAGGATGAACTCGGGCAAGGGGAACTGCAGCTGCAGGGGGGGGGAGAGGGGGCTCAGGGCCTGCCTGCGCCTGTGCCCTGCCTGTGCCCTGCCTGCGCCCTCCCTGCACCTGCCTGTGCCTGGCCCTTCCTGCGCCCGGCACTGCCTGCGCCCTGCCTGCACCTGGCACTGCCTGCACCCTGCCTGTGCCTGGCCCTGCCTGTGCCCTGCCTGCACCTGGCCCTGCCTGTGCCTGCACCCAACCCTGCCTGTGCCCTGCCTGTACCCTGCCTGTGCTGGGCCCTGCCTGTGCCTGCACCCAACCCTGCCTGTGCCTGCGCCCTGCCTGTACCCTGCCTGCGCTGGGCCCTGCCTGTGCCTGCACCCAACCCTGCCTGTGCCTGCACCCCGCCTGCACCCTGCCTGCGCTGTGCCCTGCCTGCGCCCGGCCCTGCCTGCGCCCGGCCCTGCCTGCGCCCGGCCCTGCCTGCGCCCGCCCGGCGGTGGCTGCCGGGAAGCCCCGGGCAGAGGGAGGATCTTTCCATGAGTCACGGCAGGACACGAGGCCCCTCCGGCTCCGCTGGCCCCTCCCGGCTGCTTCGCTGACCGCGGCCCCCCTGTCCCTGTCCCTGTCCTGCCCTAGTGTCCCACCCACACCCACCCCCGTCTTGCCCCCCCCTGCCCCGCCATACCCCTCCCTTCCATCCCATCCCCGCGCTACCCCTCCTCACTGTGCCATCCCCATTGTCCCCTCCCCACTGTCCCCCCAACCATCCTCTCCCCCCCCCCCCCCCCCCCGGCCATCCCCTCCCCACTGATACACCGCCAGGCCACCCCCTCCCCACTGTCGTCACCGTCGTGTCCCCCCCCCCAGCCATCCCCTCGCCACTGTCCCCCCTTGGATGTCCCCTCCCTACTGACACCCCCCCCCCCGGCCACTCCCCCCCCCCACCGTCCCAGCACAGCTGACCCCCCACCCCAGCCAGAACTGCTGACCCCAACCCCGGGGCCAGGGACAGCAGGTCACCCCGTGGCAGAGCCGGGGTCCCCCTGGGCAGGGTCCCCGGGGGAGGCAGGAGCCGGGGGGGTCCCGGGGGGGGCTCACCGTGATGCGCAGCCCCTCCAGCGCCGCGCTGATGCTGGCCAGGTAGTCGGGCAGGAGGTCGAGCAGGCAGGTGGCCAGGAAGACGCCGCCGGCGAAGCAGCTCACCAGGCTGAGCACCGGGCTGCGGGAGTCTGCGGGGCAGGGGGGCTGAGACCCCCGCCGAGACCCCCACAACAGCCCAGCACCCACCCGGCTCTGCCCACAGTGACAGCCCTGTCCCCAGCTGGTCCCAGACCCCCAGGACCACTCTAGACTCCCCAAAACCTTGAAAGCCCTGGACCTTCTGCTGGGACCCCAAGATCCCGGAGACCCCCAGGCCCCCTGGGCCCCCTCTGGACCCTCTGAACCTCTGGGACCCCCCTGGACCCTCCCAGACTCCTCAGGACACTCTGGACATCGTCTGCCCCCCCAGGACCCCCCCAAAACGCCAGGACCCCCCATACATCCCCAACCCCCCCAAAAAACCTGAGATGTCCAGACACCCCCAGGCCCCTCGGTACCCCCAGCCCCTCTAAACCCCTGGGATCCCCCTGAGACCCCCCAGCCCCCTACAACCCCAAGACCCCTGGCCCTCCAGGTCCCCCCAGTCCCCCCTGGGAACCCCCTGAACCCCCCCAGCCCCCTACACCCCTGACACCCCCAGTCCCCCCAGCCCCCTACACTCCGGCCACCCCCGGCCCCCCAGGACCCCCCAGCCCCCTACACACCCCTGCCACCCCCGGCCCCCCAGCCCCCCCCAACACTCCTAACACCCTGGGTCCCCCAGGCCCCCCCGGACCCCCTGCACCTCTGACACCCCAGGCCCCCCGGGACCCCCCCAGCCCCCTGAACCTTTCACACCCCCTGCCCCCCCCCAGTCCCCCGGGACCCCCCAGACCCCTACACCCTTGACACCCCAGCCCCACCGGGACCCCCCCAGTCCCCCCGGGACCCCCCAGACCCCTACACCCTTGACACCCCAGCCCCCCCGGGACCCCCCAGCCCCCCGCCCCCCTGACACCCCAGGCCCCCCCGCCCCCCGTACCGGCGGCGCCCGGGGGCTGGCGGAAGCAGCAGAGCGGGCCGAGCCCGCAGGCCAGCGGCAGCAGCAGCAGCAGCAGCAGCGAACCCAGCTTCGCCTCCAGCCCGGGCGGGGGGCGCGGGGCCGTGCCGGGGCTCCAGGCCAGCTGCGCCCCCCCGCCGGGCCCGGGCCCCGCCGCCATCCCGCCGCGCTCCGCCTCAGCGCCCACCGCGGGCACGATCCGGCCCGCCGCCTCCGCGCTCCGCTCCGCCGGGGGGGCCGGGGCTGCGGGGGGCGGGACGGGGGGGGGCGGTCAGGGCCGGCCCCCGGCCCGGTGAGTCACACCCCGCTGCCCCCGGCCCGCGCCCCCCCGCGCCGCGCCCCCCGCTCCGCTGCCCCGGCAGGCTGGGAGGGGCAGCCCTGGGGCCGGGATCAGGGGCAGGGACCGGGAGCGGGATCAGGGACCCGGGACCGGGAGCGGGGACCGGGATCAGAGACCCGGGACCGGGATCAAGGGCAGGGACCGGGATCGGGGATCTGGGACCGGGATCAAGGGCAGGGACCGGGAGTGGGATCAGGGACCCGGGACCGGGAGCGAGATCAGAGACCCGGGACCGGGATCAAGGGCAGGGATCCGGATCGGGGACCGGGATCGGGGACCCCGGACCGGGATCAAGGGCAGGGACTGGGACCAGGATCGGGGACCAGGACTGGGATCGAGGACCCGGAACCAGGATCAGGAAGAGGGGATAAAGGACTGGGATTGGGGAACCCGAAACCAGGGATCATGTACCGGGACTGGACCGAGATCGGGATGAAGGACCGGGAGCGGGGATCAAGTACCGGGACTGGGGACCCAGCACCGGGAATTCGGGGCCGGGATCAAGGATCGGGGCCGGGGACCGAGGCCCGGGATCGGGGGCCGGTCCAAGGTCCCGGTGTCGCGGCCCCCCGGCCCCCCCGCACTCACCGATCTCTACATCGTATCCGCGCGGCCACGGCGCTCCAGGGGGCGGAGCCGCCACCGCGCTCGTAGCCAATAGAGACGCGGAACACCTTGCCAGGGGTGCTGAGTGACAGGCACGGCAGCCAATAGGAAGCGAGCGGGCTGGGCGCGGCGCGGCTGCCCCGGGGCCGGTCGGTGGGTTCTCCCCCCCCCCCCCCCGTTACCGGCGGGCGGGACCGCACCGGCCCGGCTCTGCAGCCACCGGCCGCTGCCGCCAACCGGCCCCCGGGCCCGGGGTCCCGGTTCCGCCGCGGAGCCGCTCCCCGCCGGGGCCTCCGGGACTCGGTACCGGGGCAGCCCCAGCCCGGCTGCCCCCGGTAGCCCCCCCGGCCCCCCGCTGTGCCCTGGTAGAGGCGGCGGGGGGCGGGGAGCCCGGCCCTACCGGGGTGAGGCTCCGGGGCGGGCCTTGGCGGGGCCGGCCCAGGATACCGGAGATCCTGGTGCGCGGCCCAGGGCCGGCTGCGCCACCGGGAACCGGGGCACCCCGAGGAGAGCGAGCCTGGCGGGCGGGGCGGGGGGCGCCCGGATCTGGTGGGAGCAGCACCCGCGGCACCCGATCCAGGAGGGGCCCCGGCAGCCCCCGCTCCCACCCGCTGATGGAGCCGGAGGCACCGGAGCCGCCAGGCAGCCTCGGCCCGGGCCCCAGCTTCCCCGAGCCCCCCTTCCCCAGCTCGGTCCCGTCTCCCGGCGGCACGGAGTCGGCCTTCGAGGGCTGGCTGCTCCCCGAGGATGGCGTGAGTTGGTGTCGAGGGGGAAGCACGGCAGAGAGGAGCCCCCTGAGGGGCGCCAGAGCCCAGGGGGTCCCCGTCTCCCCGGCGTGCCCCCTGCCAGCATCTCTCCGGCCACAGGGGAGTGAAGCCGAGGAGCTGCTGCAACTGATGGTGAACCCTGACGACATCTGCGGCCTGGGTGGCCACCTCGCCTCCTCAGGTAGCCACGGCTCCCAGGATGCTGGCCCGGAGCCCCCCCAGCCTGAGGAGCCCCCCACCGCCGCTCTCTGCGAGGTGGTCTGCGACCTCAGCACCCCCCTGCACGGCCGTGTTGTCTCCATCCAGCTGGGTCAGTGGGGTTTGGCCCCCGGCAGGGCTCAGCCCAGAGGGCCGCATCCTGCCGGCACGGCAGCGGGCAGGGAGCAGAGCGGCTCCCGGGGTCCAGGTGGGCAGGAGCAGGCAGGAGCAGGCAGAGCATTGCTGCCTCTCCCCCTTGCAGACAACTGGCTGTGCCCCCCGCTGCTCCCCAGCTCCTGCGGCATCAACGAGCTGCCTGCTGTACCCCTGCCCAGCCCCACAGTGAGTCCCCAGAGCCCCCCCCGTGCCCCCCTGCTGCCCAGCACCCCCCACCCGTCCCCACGCACACCCCATCTCTCGGCAGCTGTGCCTGACGGAGGAGGAGAAGCGGCTGCTGGCACAAGAGGGGGTGACGCTGCCCAGCACCCTGCCCCTCACTGAGGTACAGTGGGGGGGGGGTGGGGGCTGGGGGGGTGGTGTGGGGCGGGGCTGACCCCTCTGCCTCCCCAGGCCGAGGAACGGATCCTAAAGAAAGTGAGAAGAAAGATCCGGAATAAGCGGTCGGCCCAGGACAGCCGGCGGAGGAAAAAGGAGTACCTGGACGGGCTGGAGAGCAGGTGGGTGGCAGCAGCACCAGGAGCCGCTATGTCCCCTGTGTCCTGGCACGTCCCCTCACCCATCCCTGTCTCTGCCCGGGCAGGGCAGCCGCATGCTCAGCACAGAACCAGGAGCTGCGGAAAAAAGTCCAGGAGCTGGAGAAGCGCAATGGGTGAGCGCGGCACAGGGGCCACCGGGATGGGCACGGCACCGGGGTAAGTGTGGGAGAGGGGGCACTGGGCAAGGCGCCCCCCAACCCCTTGTCCCACAGGTCCCTGCTGCGGCAGCTGCAGGCGCTGATCAAGCAGACGTCCAACAAAGCCGCCCAGACTGGCACCTGTGTCCTGGTACGGCACATGCCCCGCAGTCCCCCTGTGCACACCAGCACCCCCCAGCACCGCTCGGTGGCACACAGCTCCTGTCCCCCCCCACAGATCCTGTTGCTCTCTCTCGGACTCATCCTCTTCCCCAGCTACAGCCCCTTCCGCCGCGGCACAGGGGCCATGCAAGGCAGCAACAGGCCCACTGGAGGTAACGGGGAGGCTGCTGGGGTGTGCCCCCCCCGCCCCAGCACTGCCCACCCTGGCATTCCCTGTTCCTGCAGTGATTTCCAGGAACATCCTGACCCAGGGCGAGCTGCTGGGACTGCCTGGAGAAGCCCCATTCCCTGCGCCAGGGTCGCTGTGGGTGGAAAAGCCAGGACCTGCGGTGGAGGATGGAGCTGAGGGGGGGCAGGGGGATGGGAGGCACGCCCCCGGCAGGGAACCGGGCACCAATTCAAGCCAGGTACCCCCAGGGGATGCAGGGACTCTGGCGAGGGCAGCAAAACAGGGACACGGTGACGAGATGTGACAGACAGCAGAGAGCCGTCCATCCTCTGGGGCCCTGGGAGCTGCCCCCGGATGGGGAACACCCAGCCCAGCCCAGGCAGGGGGTGCTGGATGTGCCCCCCCCTCACAACCCTGGCAGCTCTGTGCACTGGTGAATAAAACCATGCCTGGTTTGCACCACACCGCGTGTTGGAGGGTCAGCACTGAGCTCGTGTTGCTGCCTGTGGGACAGGGACCCCCTCCGGGCTCCAACGGGGGAGCGGAGCCGGTGGCACAGCCCTGCGTCACTCCTGTCCCCCCAGGGACAAACGCCAACATTGCTCCGGTGACAACGATCAGGATTTATTACACACCACACCCCCCGGGGGCCACCCCCCGGGCAGGCAGGGCACCCCTCAGCCAGTCCCACGGGATGCCCCAGCAGTGTCCAAGGCAGCAGAGGGCAGCTCCAGGCAGGACTCCACATTCACAGAGTGGGGCAGGGCCAGCCCCAGGGCACCCGTTTCTCCTTCCAGCCTTCTGGGGGCTGCGGGCAAGCAGAGTCCTCCGCTCCAGGGCAGCCGGGCTCTGCTAAATGGACTCGATCTGCTTGCGGACCTTCTCCAGGGCCTTCCTGTCCAGCACGCGCTGGCGACACACCACCAGCACCGCGAAGACGGTGGCAACGCACATCATGGTACCCACGAACCTCCAGAAAACATGCGCCTCCATCACTGCGGAGCGACAGCTGCACCCACAGGGAGAGTTACGAACAAACACCACAGGGAAGAGCCTCAGCCCCAAATCCCATCCAATCTCCCCGTGACCTCCCAGGGGCTCGCAGCTGCCCCATTCCCCTGCTCAGAGCATGCACCCACCTCTTATACTCATCTCTCTTGGATGTGGCACAGTTGATCTTCTCAATGAAGCCCGTGGGGCTGCACTGCGATATTGTTTTCTGCAACCGAAAGGGGCCCATCAGTGGCTGTGTCAAGGCAGTACCGGCCCCCCCGACCCCCCAGCCCCAGCCCACCAGGTAAGGAGGTGAGCACAGCGCCTCCGCTGCCAGTACTCACCATCTGGAAGCTGGAGCAGCGGGTGCACTCCTGTGCCACCACAAAGTCCTCCACACGCCAGCACAGCGTGGCCACCACCGGGCTCACTGCGGAGAGAGCATGGCTGCTGAGCACCAGCCTGGCCTGAGGCCCTGGCCCTGCCCCGTGGCGCCCCGAGCCCCGCAACACCGCAGGCCCCCGGCCCCGGAGCGCCCCACATCCTCGGCCCTGCAGCACTGGCCCCGCACTCACCCGAGCGCTTCTCGTCGCCCACCGCCATCGCCGCCGCCGGCCTGCGGAGAGAGCAGAGACGCCGTGAGGGCCGCGCTCCGGGCCTGCCCGCGCCGCGTTCCCCCCCGCCCCGAGCCCCCGGCCGCCCGCTCACCGCAGCCCGCAAACCAGGGCGCCCAACACGGCGTAAAGGGCGCAGCAGCGCGGCCCGGCGCGGGCCTGAGGCCCCATCGGCGCGGCGGAACTACCGCACCGAGCCCCGACTCTCTGGCGGCGCCGCCATCTTGACGCGCGGGGGCCGATGGGAGGAGCGCGGACCGACGGGAAGGGCGGGGTCAGTGGAAGGCGTGGCCTACGGCGGAGGCGGGGCTTGAGTCACGGAGCGTTGAGGAAAGGGGCGCGGCTTGTGCAATGGGCGCCACTTTCAGCGAATGGGCGTGGCTTGGGAGCAAGGGGGCGTGGCTCCAGCCGGCACTCTCCCCGGGGCTAGCCCCACCGCCCCCAGGCCCGTTCCCCCCCCGGGCCCGTTCCCACCCGCCCCCCTCCGCGTCCCCAACAGAGACACCAGAGACGGGGCAAGGCACAAGCTGGGCTTTATGGCACAAGGTGTGGACCGGGGGCGGTCAGCCCCCAGCCCTGCTCCGACCAGGAGCCCCCCGGACACCTTCCCCCCGGTCCCGGAGAGGCGCCCGCGCTGCCCCGGGGCAGGCGGGGGGAGCGGTGGCGGTGGGGGGGGAGACAGGCGCCCCTACACGAGGGAGCATTTACCCCCGGCCTTCCTCGGGGGGCCGGCTTCCAGCAGGGGCCTGCTGCTGCTGGGGGCCTGGAAGAGGGAGGGGAGGAGGTCAGGGTGGGGGCCAGAGCAGGGGGGATCCCTCGCCCAGCCCCCCCTGTCCTAGTCCCACTCACCGCTTTCCGGGAGGATT
This sequence comes from Falco rusticolus, assembly GCF_015220075.1. Lineage (NCBI taxonomy): Eukaryota > Metazoa > Chordata > Aves > Falconiformes > Falconidae > Falco > Falco rusticolus. The sequence continues at coordinate 1,301,242 of NC_051205.1, read as the reverse complement.
TCTGCAAGATGTCCCGCGCCAGCGTGCTGAAGGCCTAGGGAGAGGGGATGCTCAGAGGCGTCAGTGCTCGGAGAACCCCCTTGGGGATGGGGGACCTCCTCTGCCCCTCCTTTGGGGGGCATGCGGCCCCCCCTTTGCATCTGGAGCCCCTTCTCACCTCCTCCACGTTCACGCTGGACTTGGCACTGGTCTCGAAGAAGCGGATCCCGTGCTCCTTCGCCAGCTGCCGGACAAGGGGACCCCCGTTTGACCAGGGTGCTGGGGGCGGCCCCCCCCTCAGCCCCACAGTGCCCCCCCTACCTTCTCAGCCTCATCCCGCTGCACTTTGCGCTTGCCCTCCATGTCACACTTGTTGCCAATGAGGAGACGCTCGACCCCGGCAGAGGCGTTCTGCAGGCAGGAGAGGACGGGCAGGACCCCAGCCCCCCAACTCCCCCTGCCCCGTGCCCCCAGCCCCCGTGCACACCCACCTCCTTGATGCTTTTCATCCAGTTTTGAATATTCTCGAAGGATTTCTCGTCAGTGATATCATACACCAGGATGATGCCCTGCCAGGATGGCACAGTGAGTGGGGCAGGGACCCTCTGCCTGGGTTTCTGGCGGGGGGGGGGGGGGTTCCTCATCCCTAGGCAGGCATGGTCCCCCCCAGAGCTGCCCCAGCCCTTCGGGGGGCTGCTGGCACCCCCTGCACCGTACCACAGCTCCACGGTAATAGGCTGTTGTGATGGTTTTGAAACGCTCTTGTCCCGCTGTGTCCCTGTGGGAGAGGTAGGGGAGGGGGGTGAGGTGGCCTGGGGGGGCTTGGGGAGGGACCCCAATTCCCGTCCCCCCCTCCACTTACCAGACCTGCAGCTTGATCTTCTTCCCATCGATGTCCACCGTCCGGATTTTGAAGTCAATCCCTGGGAAGGAAGGAGAGAGACAGGGACCGGTGATGCACCAGCACCGGGAGGGGATGCCATAAACACCTCCACTCCCAGTCCCAGTCTCCAGTTTCCTAGTAACCATCTGGCATCTGGGAATGGGGGTGGGGGGTGGGGGGTGTGGGGGGGGGCAAAGTCCAGGCCTGGCACCGGCTGCAGTGGGTGGGAGAGGGTGAGCTGCATCCCCAATCCCACTGTCCGTGGCATCCCTGCAGGATGGCATCACCCCACGCAGCTGCCCACGCTGCTGCCCATGCCGTGGCAGGAGAAGAGACCACCGGCCCCCCCCCCATCAATTAAACCAGTGCCAAAGGCTGGCAGATGTGTCCCCCCCCGACCAAATCCCGCATCTCTGCAACCCCCCCAGGCTCAGCCCTGTTTCAGAGGCTCAAGCGGGCGAGGAGGAAGAGGAGGAGGAAGGGCCAGAGCAGGCGCTGGAGTTTATGGCATGGGCCGTGGCGGGGCGGCTGCTCCAGGCTCAGGAAACGGCTTTACCAGCGCGGTGGGAGCGCGGAGGCGGCCGGGGCGGTGGGCACCGGGGTCACGGCTCGCTGGCGGTGCAGGGCAGGATCAGCGTCGAGCCGCGGCCGGCAGCAGCGTGCCACGCCGGCTTCCCTGCGGATGCAGCCCCTGGAAATGGCTTCGGCCTGCCGTTCGCTGGTTGGCGTGAGGCACGGAGCTGCCGGTGGCATTCCCAGTGCCATTCCCAGCGCCATTCCCAGTGCCATTCCCAGTGGCGGTGCTGGGGTCCAGGGAAGGATGAGCGGGACAGCAGCTGCCCCCCACCCTTGTCCAGCCACCCGGGGTGTGTGGAGGGGAGCTGGGGGGAAGGGGGGAGGCATGGCTCCCAGAGCTGGAGGTCCTGCAGGGTCCAGGGGGGGATCCCAGTGGATCCCTGGTGAGTCCTGGGTGAAGGTCCCTGCTGAGTCCCGGGGGGATCCTGGTGAGTCCCGAGGCTGGGGTCCCAGTGGGCTCCCGGGGAGGGGCTCCCCGGTGGGTGCTGAGGGGGTTCCCCGATGAGTCTTGGGTGGGGGTCCCAGGTGGTCCCCGTGGGGATCCCCGGTGGATCCCAGATAGGGAACCCCAGTGAGTCTTGGGGGTGTCCCGGTGACTGAGTCCCGGGGTGGGGGGTCTTGCTGGCTCCTGAGGGGGGTCCCAGTGAGTCCTGCGGCCAGAAGTTCCCAGTGAGTCCTGGACCGGGGTCCCGGGGGTCCCAGGGCTGGGGGTCCCGGTGAGTCCCTGACGGGGCTCCCGTACAGGATCCCCACTGGGTCCCAGACTGGGGGTCCCGGTGAATGAGTCGAGGGGGGAGACCCCGGTAAGTCGGGGGGTGGTCCCGGGTGGGGTCCTCGGTGCGTCCTGGGGCTGGGGGTCCCGGTGAGTCCCTGACGGGGCTCCCGGACAGGATCCCCGGTGGGTCCCGGGGGGATCTCGGTGAGCGAGCCCGGGGGGGGTCTCGGGGGGGGTCCCGGGGGTACCGCTCACTCACCGATGGTGGAGATGTAGGTGCTGGTGAAGTTGTCCTCGGCGAAGCGGATGATGAGGCAGGTCTTGCCCACGCCGCTGTCCCCGATCAGCAGCAGCTTGAAGAGGTGGTCGTAGGCCTTGGCCATGGCCCCCGCCCGCCGCCGGGCCGCTCGCCCCCGCCGCCGCCCCCGGGACCCGGCCCGGCCCCGGCCCCCGCCCATCCCCCCGAGGCGGGGACTCGCCCCGAGCCCGGCCCCGCCGCCATGACGTTACCGTGACGCCACCGGGGGAGCAACCGCCGTCACGGCTCCCGCGGCCTCCTCCCTCCCACAGGCGCCTCTCCCGAGCTGGCGGCGGGAGAGCCGACCTTTCCAACATGGCCGCCCCCAGCGCTCTTCCAATATGGCCGCCCCCAGCGCTCTTCCAACATGGCCGCCCCCAGCGGCCGCGCCTCACTTCCGCCCGTGCGGGGAAACCCCTCAGCGGATATAGCGGCTCCTGCTTCCGGCCTGCCCCCTTTTCGGTCGCGGCTGCCTCCACGCCAACATGCCTGTGAGCGCGGCCCCAGGCCTGGCCCCCGCCCGCCGCCCCCACGCCGGGCCGGGCCGGGGCCACGCACAGCGGCACGGGAGGGGGAGGCTGAGGGGGGGGGGCCAGGCCCGGTTGTGGGCCCGGCGGTGCCGCGGGGGTGGGCCGTGCCCGCCGCCATCTCCCCGGCGGGGGCCCCAAGATGGCGGCGGGCGGGGGCCGGGCGCTAACCGGGCTTGTCCCCGCAGCTGGCCAAGGACTTGCTGCACCCTTCCCCTGAGGAGGAGAAGAGGAAGCACAAGAAGAAGCGGCTGGTGCAGAGCCCCAACTCCTACTTCATGGACGTCAAGTGCCCGGGTAGGGCGGTGGGACGGGACGGGGGGCGGCGGGGAGGGCCCGGCGGCTGGGGGGGCAGCGGGCCCCGGGGCCCCTCGGCCCCCCCTGCGAGCTCCCTCCTCGCTTGCAGGTTGCTACAAGATCACTACCGTCTTCAGCCACGCTCAGACCGTCGTTTTGTGCGTGGGCTGCTCCACCGTGCTGTGCCAGCCCACCGGGGGCAAGGCGAGGCTGACAGAAGGTGGGGAGCAGAGCGGGGAGGGGGCGGCTTATCGCCCGGGGCGGGGGGGGGGGGGGGGGGGGGGGGGGCTGGGGGAGCTGCCGTTCTTCTGGGCTGGAAGATTTTTAAAAGCTACTGACAGGCGCTTCCAGAATGGGGGTGGTGCTTTTATCTTAAAACAAGGAGAAATGTGCTGAAGTGGGGCTGGTGAGACGAGACCCCCGGGGTGGGGGCTGGGGGTGGGTGGGGGTTGAGGGGGCTGCAGCCTTTCTGACCCCTCTCCCTGGCTTTTCTTCCCTCAGGCTGCTCTTTCAGGCGAAAGCAGCATTAAGCACGGGGAGCGCGGATGGAGGTGACTTGCACAGAGCGCACGGCGCGCGAGGGCAGGGGCTGCCGCCGCAGAGCTGCGTCTCCAGGCCCGGCCCGAGCGGGTCTCCACGGAAAGGCCAGCTGCAAATGTGATTTTCATACTGTCCCCGTAGCCCTACCCATCTCGCCGCCAATAAATTTTGGATAAAATACATACAAATCCATTGCTTTCAGTGCTCTGGTTCTTCCCTGCAAGAGAAGGGTGGATTGACAGTAGTTCTGAAGCTTTTTTTCTTCTTTTTTTTTTTTATATCTCCCCCTGGCAGTTAAGTGCTGGGAGATGACACTGGAGACAAACAAAATGCTTGCTTTTATTCAGGTCAGAAAAAACAAAACCACCTCTGAGCGTGCAGCGTAGGATCTCGCCGCTGTCATGGCGTGTTCTCCACGCGTAGGGACCAAATCCTCTACGATCCAGAGCCCCGTCCCAGTCTGGTTTCACAGTGGGAACCTGCAGGAGGGTGGAAATATCCCACAAGGAAGGAGATCCAGGGAGGCTGCTCTGAATGGCCGAGTATTCCCAGAGAGCTGCCTTCAAGTAGCGCTACTAGAGTCACACCCAGGTTTCCTTCTTTGTCCCCTCAGCCCAAGGGGTGACCGCTCGAGAGAAGCGATCGCTGTCAGATTCACTTGTTTAAAATTTTCCAGAGCTCAGGAATGCGAAAAACAGACGTATTACATGGCCTTAAAACTCACAAAGGGAAAAAAAAAAACGTTTCTGTTGTCCATACATGTTAATTACGGAGCCATAATCCTCCTCTTTCGCTTACTGGGGAACGTAACGGCTGAAACAGCCACGAATCTGCCCTTAACACCCAGTTCTGGGGGGAGAGGGGCCGTAAAGACCCCCCAGTGCTACCCCTGCCCTGGGCTGGGACACCTCCCGCTACAGCGGGTGCTCAGAGCCCCGTCCCGCTTGAACTGGAGTGTCCCCAGGGACGGGGCACCCACCGGGACGGAGCACCCACCGCCTCTCCGGGCAGCCCCTGCCGGGGTCCCACCACCCTCGGCGCAACAAATTCCTTCTTCACCCCCAGCCTGAATCTCCCCTTTTCAGTTCAAACCGTCCCCCTCGTCCCCCACGCCGGGATAAGGTCCCCCCGGAGCCCCCTCCCCTCCGGGCTGAGCCCCCCACCCCAGCCTGGCCGCACAGCAGAGGGGCTCCAGCCCTCGCCTGGGTCCCTGCCCACCCCCAGGACCCCCCAGCTGGACACTGGGACAGAGGGACAGCACTGGGTGGCTGGGGCAGCTGGCGGCAGGTGGATGGTGAGGAGGAGGAGGGACAGGTGGGTGGTCTGCTGGGACCCCCAAACACCCCCTGGGGACCCCTACATGTCCCTGGGACCCCCAAACATCCTTCAGGGATCCCTACATGCCCCTGGGACCCCCAAACATCCCCCAGAGAACTCGGCATCTCCCTGAGACCCCCAAACACACACACCCCAGGGACCCCAGCAGCCCCCCTGGGACCCCCAAACACACCCCAGAGAATTAAAAAGCCCCCTCGGACCCTCAAACATGTCCCCCCGGGACCCCAACAGCTCCCTGGGACCCCCAAACACCCCCCCAGGGATGCCCATGTCTCCCTGAGACCCCCAAACACCTCCCCAGGGACCTCAATGGCACCCTGGGACCCCCAAACACCATCCAGGGACCCCAACAGCCCCCTGGGACCCCCAAACACCTGCCACCCATGGTGGAGTAGCAGAAAGAGTGCAAAAAGTGTGGGGGGGGAAGAAGCAGAGAGGCTGCAAAAATGGGGGTTAGAGGGGGGTGAAAAGGGGGGGTAAAACTGGTGTGTGTGTGAAAAGAGGGGTGCAGCCCCCCCCCCCGTTTCCCCACTTGCAATCTTGTGGGACGCAGGGGACAGGAGGACACCCCAGGGCACACTGGAGGACACCCAGACACCCTCTGGGGGGGCAGGGGGACACTCTGGGGGGGGACATGGGGACACCATGGGGTATGTGGGGACACTGTCGGGTATGTGGGGACAGGGGGACACCACTGGGGGGGGGCACGGGGACACCCTGAGTGGGATATGGGGACACCATAGGGCATGTAGGGACATGGGGACACATGGGGGGGGGGGACATGGGGACACCATGGGGTATGTGGGGACATGGGGACACATGGGGGGGGACATGGGGACACCGTGGGGTATGTGGGGACATGGGGACACACGGGGGACACATGGGGACACCGTGGGGTATGTGGGGACATGGGGACACATGGGGGGGGGACATGGGGACACCGTGGGGTATGTGGGGACATGGGGACACATGGGGGGGGGGACATGGGGACACCGTGGGGTATGTGGGGACATGGGGACACATGGGGGGGGACACATGGGGACACCGTGGGGTATGTGGGGACATGGGGACACATGGGGGGGGACACATGGGGACACCGTGGGGTATGTGGGGACATGGGGACACATGGGGGGGGACACATGGGGACACCGTGGGGTATGTGGGGACATGGGGACACCATGGGGGGGGGCAAGGGGACACCGTGGGATCATGGCAGTGTGGGGGCCACAGGTGACAGTGACACTGTGGGGACATGAGAATGTAGGAGTCCAGGGGGGGACACACAGGGACACCCCGGGGGACACGGGGGAGATGTGTCCCCCCCCCGGACAGCAGGTCCCTGCGAAGAGCGGGGCACACCCCAAAGCACAAACACGGGTGTCACCGCTGGCACCGGCGCACCCCGACACTGGGGACACACCCGGGGCTGTGGCTGGGAACAAGGGGGGGGTGTCACCCACTCATGGGGGGACACTGAGACACGGGGAGGGGGGGGCACCCACTCATGCAGGGACACTGAGGCATGGGGGGGGCGACCCCGAGACACAGGGGGGGACAACCCCACTCACTGGGGGGATGCTGACACGTGGCGGGGGGCCACCCACTTATGAGGACACCAAGGCGGGGGGGGGATCTGTGTCCCCCACACACACACACCAGGGACCCCGAGGCACCGGGAGGTGACAGCACAGCTCCTTTATTGCCCCCCCTCGCGCCAGGGGGGGGGTTACTCGTCGTGGCCAGGGGGTGGGGGGGCCACGGCCGCCCCCAGGGTCACCTGGGCCAGGTAGGTGGCATCGAAGCAGCGACGCCGCTCGGGGCCCCCCTGCGAGCAGCAGCGCTGGGGGTCGCGCCAGACGTCCCGTGGGGTGGCACAGAGGGTCTCGATGCCCTGGGACAGCTGGGGACAACCCCGAGGGGGGGGTCAGGGTGGCGGGGGGGGGGGGGGGCAAAGCTCCTGGTCCCCCCCATGGCCCCCCCCCAGCACTCAGCTGCTGCCCGGCGCAGACCCAAGCGGGGGGTTAGGGTGGCTGGGGGTGTCCCCCAAAGCCCCTGAGCCCCTGCCCCCCGCCATGCCCCCCCCCATGCCCCCCCCCCATCACTCACCTGCTGCTCTGCGCAGGCACGTTGCTCCTGGGGGGGCAGGGGGCAGCACGCGGCCGTCAGGGCCCCCAGCAGCTCCGGGACCGGCCGCCTGCAGGACATGGGGGTCACCACGGGGGGGGCACAGGCGTCTGGGTCCCCTCCAAGGGGGGGTCATAATCACGGGGGCAGGGGGGGTCACAGTGGTGGGGGACAGCCAGATGCTGAGGAAGTGTGTGGGGGGGGTGTGTCATAGGGGTGGAGGGACCCAGATGTTGGGGAAATGGGGGGGGGGTCACAGTGGTGGGGGGACACAGATGCTGGGTCCCCTGTGAAATGGGGGGAGGGGGTGTCACAGGGTGGGGGGCACTCAGATGCTTGTGCATGTCCCCTCTGTAATGGGGGAGTCCCAGGGGACGGGGAGGGGTCCCAGGGGCAGGGGGGTCCCAGGGGCAGGGGGGTCCCAGGGACAGGGGGGTGCTGAGATGGGGCAAGGGGCACGCAGGGGGCGGGGGGGAGGGGCACATCCAGACTCCAGGGTCCCTCCCACCCCCCGGTACCGCCCGCGGCCGCTGGGGGGCGCCCCCGCCCCGCGGGTCCGTCCCGGTGGGGGGCGCTGGGGGGTCCCGGGGTGGTCCCGGGGGGGGTCCCACCTCTTGCTGAGCAGGCGGGTGGGCGCGCAGAGGGTGCGGAGCAGCGCGGGGCCGGGCCGGGCCAGGCTGACGTTGTGCAGCTCCCGGTCGTAGGCAGGGTGGGGGGCGGCGGCGGCGAAGCAGCGGGTCCGGGCGCGCCCCGCCCCGCGCTGGCAGCACCGGTGCTGCCCCGTCTTCACCGCCGCCTCCTCCCGGCAGAACCGCTCCAGCCCCTTCTGCCACTGTGTGTGTGTGGGGGGGGCATCAGCCGGGGCACCCCCCTCTGACACCTGGGCCACCTCCCCAGACACCTGGGCCACCGCCCTGGACTCCTGGGCCACCACCCCAAGCTCCTGGCCCCCCATGGACACCTTCCCCAGACTCCTGGGCCACCTCCCTTGACCAGTGGGTCCCCCCTTGAACCTCTGGGCCACCTCCCCGCACCCCTGGGTCCCCCCATGACCACCTCTCTGGACCCCTGGGTCCCCCCGCGCCATCCCCCTGGACCCCAGGGTCCCCCCCTGGGCCACCTCCCTGGACCCCTGGGTGCCCCCTGGGCCACCTCCCCGGCCCCCCTCACCCCGTGGGTGCTCCCACCCCCCAGCCCCCGGCACTCACGGCGCTGTGGGCGCAGGCCAGGCTCCCGTTGCGGCAGCACCGGCCGTAGTCGTGCTCCAGCCGCAGGCGCATGCGGACGCGGGGGCCGGAGCGGCCGGAGGGGCCGGGGCGCAGCCCCCGCAACCCGCAGAGGTTGCCCATGTTGGTGGCCGTGGGCTCGCCGGGTGGGAAGGGCGGCTCGGTGATGGCGTCCCACGTGGCAGCGGTGGCCTCGGCGATGGCGGTGGCCTCGGCGGCGTTGTCGGAGCGTTGGGCGAAGCAGCGGCGGCGTGCGGCACCGTGCCGGCGGCAGCAGTGGAACTGCCGCGTCTTCACCCCGAACTCCTCGGTGCAGAACGCGTCCAGCACCTCCGTCCACTGCGGGACAGTGGGGTCAGACCCTCCCCCACCTGCAGGTCACCCCTGTCCCTCACAGGGCACTCAGGTGAGTGAGGTGGCCCAAGGGTCCAGGGAGGTGGCCCAGAGGTATGGGGAGGTGGCCCAGGGGTCCGGGGAGGTGGCCCAGGGGGGACTCAGTAGTCTGGGGAGGTGGCCCAGAGGTTCCAGGGGGACCCAGGGGTCTGGGGAGGTGGCTCAGGGGGCACCCAGGGGTCCAGGGAGGTGGCCCAGGGGGCACCCAGGGGTGGGGGAGGTGGCCCATGGGGGACCCAGAGAGGACCCAGGGGTTCAGGAAGGTGGCTCAGGTGTCCAGGGAGGCGGCCCAGGGGGGACTCAGTGGTCTGGGGAGGTGGCCAAGAGGTTCCAGGGGGACCCAGGGGTCTGGGGAGGTGGCCCAGGGGTGCGGGGAGGTGGCCCAGGTGGGCCCTAGGGGTCCGGGCCAGTGGCCCCGGTGTCGCGGACTCACGGCGCGGCGGGCGCAGGGCAGGGGGTCGCTGCGGTGGCAGCAGGTGGCCAGGCGGGGCCGGAGGGCGTCGAGCGCGGCAGCCTGGCGGTGCAGGTGGGCGAAGGCGGTGGGGGGCAGCTGGGGGGGCGGGGCAGGCGGCGGGGGGTGGCGGCAGTGGCGGGTGACGGCGGCGGCCACGGGCCAGGCGGGGGGGAAGCCGGTCAGGACGCTGGCCCAGGGTGGGGGGAGGTGCGGGGGGGCTGTGGCGCCCACCCCCCCCGCCGGGAGGTCAGGGAGCAGCAGGGGGTCCTGCTCCTGCAGCACTGAGAGAGGGGGGGGTGTGGGGACGTGGGGGAGACACGGGGGGGTGTCCCCACCGCCCTGTCACCACGGGACACTTGTCCCTGTACTGGCCCCCCCATCCGGCCTCTCTGCCCCCCCCATGCAGTGTGTCCCCCCCCCATTTCTCACTGTCCCCCATCTCACCCCCACCCTGTACCCCCTCCCCCCGATGTCCCACGCCCCCTTGTCCCCACCCTTAGCTGTCCCCAAGCCTGGGTGTGCCCCCCACCCCGTTTCCCCCCACCCCTGTTATCCCCAGCAGTCCTTGTCCCCATGTCCCCCCCATTCATGCACCCCCCCACCCCGAGGTGTCCCCCCCATGTCCCCCCATCCCGAGGTGCCCCCCCACCCCGAGGTGTCCCCCCCATGTCCCCCCACCCCGAGGTGTGTCCCCCATGTCCCCCCACCCCGAGGTGTCCCCCCCATGTCCCCCCACCCCGAGGTGCCCCCCCCCTCACCCTGCTCCATGTCGAGGTACCGCGGGACCAGGCTCTCCTGTTCCACCTGCTGGGGTGGCTCCGCAGCCACCACTGTCACTGGTGGGGGGCACAGGGGGTCAGTGGGGGGACCCTCACCCATCCCCCTGCCCGGAGGGGGGAGGGAGGGGCAAGTGGGGGGATCCCTGTCCTGTGGGGGCAGAGCCCCATAATGGGGAGGGATCCCAGGTGTTTGGGGAGGGGACCCAGGTGTCCCGGGAGGGGACCCAGGTGTCCCAGGAGGGGACCCAGATGTTTGGGGAGGGGACCCAGGTGTCCCCCTGGGGACCCAGATGTTTGGGGAGGGGACGCAGGTGTCCCCCTGGGGACCCAGACATCCGGGGAGGGGACCCAGGCATGTGGGTGGGGACCCGGGTGTCCTGGGTGGGGACCCAGATATCCGGGGAGGGGACCTGGACACGCAGGTGGGGACCCGGGTGTCCCAGTGGGGACCCAGGTGACCCGGGAGGGCACCCAAGTACCCCAGGAGGGGACAGAGGTGATACAAGAGAGGACCCAGGTGCCCCAGTGGGGACGTGGGTGTCCCAGGAGGGGACCCAGGTGTCTTGGGGTACCCAGGTGACCCAAGAGGGGACCCAGGTGCCCAGGGAGGGGACACGGGTGTCCCAATGGGGACTGGGGTGTCCCAGGAGGGAACCCAAGTGTCTTGGGGGGGGACACCCAGGTGCCCAGGGAGGGGACACGGGTGACCCAGGAGGGGACCCAGGTGTCTGGGGAGGACCCAGGTGCCCAAGGAGGGGACACGGGTGTCCCAATGGGGACCTGGGTGTCCCAGGAGGGAACCCAAGTGTCTGGGAGGGGACAGAGGTGACCCAGGAAGGGGACCCAGGTGTCTGGGGGGGGACGGGACACCCAGGTTCCCAAGGAGGGGACACGGGTGTCCTGGGAGGGGACAAAGGTGACCCAGGAGGGTCCCAGGTGCCCAGGAGGGGACACGGGTGTCCCAATGGGGACCTGGGTGTTCCAGGAGGGGACCCAAGTGCCTGGGGGGGGACACCCAGGCGCCCAGGGAGAGGACAGAGGTGACCCAGGAGGGACCCAAGTGTCTGGAAGGGACCCAGGTGGCCCAATGGGGACCTGGGTGTCTAGGGGGGAAAGAAGTGACCCGGGGGGGGGGACAGAGGTGACTCAGGGAGGGGACCCGGGTGTCTGGGGGGGGGATGACACGACACCCAGGTTCCCAAGGAGGGGACCCGAGTGTCTGGGGGGGACAGGGGTGACCCAGGAGGGACCCAGGTGCCCAGGGAGGGGACCCAGGTATCTGGGGGGGTGGGGGTGGGGTGTGACCCGGGTGCCACAGGAGGGGTCCCGGGTGTCCCGGGACTCACCGGCCGCAGCGAGGAGGAGGAGAAGGAGGAGGCCGAAGGCCGCCATGGCGCTGGGTGCTGGGTGCCGGGTGCCGGGCTGCCGCCGCCGCCGCCGCCTTATGAAGCGCCGCGTCCCACGGGTGAGTCACGGCCTGACGTCGCGGGGGGGCCGGGGGGGGGGGGACACCCCGGCGGAGGGGGGGGACACACCCCGAGGGGCTGCTTCACCTCCCGCACCCCCCAAACAGGGCCGTGCCCCTCCCCCACCCCCTACCGCCCCCCAGCCTGGCCGGGGGGGGCTCAGGGACACCACCGTGGTCACGCCCCGCCCCAGCGCCCCCTGCCCCCCCCCAGTGCCCCCCCCCCTCCCCCCCCCCGGGACCCCTGCGTCACTGCAGGGGGAAGCCGGAGTTTTGCGGTTTTTGCCCCGTTTTGGGGCCAGCCCTGCCCAGTGAGTCACCCCACGCTCTGGCGGGGGGGGGGGCCACGACACGGGGGGGGGGGGGGCCACCCATGATGGACCACCCGCCCCCACCCCACCCCCCGAGGAGAGAGGGGGGGGCTCAGCTCATGCCCCCCGCGGGAGGGGGTGTCACAGCCTTGGTCACCTCCCTTCACCCCAGGACGGGGGGTGGGGGGAAGGGTCCCTGGGGAAGGGGGGTGTCCCCGTCCCCCCCGCCCCCCCCCCAGCGCAGCCACATCCTGCTTGGTGCTGAGCCCAAACTTTTGGGCAGGTGCTGGGCGGGGGAGCGGCCCCAGCCCCCCACCCCGATTGCCCAACACCCGGCAGCGGGCGATGGGGACTTGCGCAACCCCCCCGGACCCCCCCTCGCCCAGGGCAGGGGGAAAACCCCAGCGGAAAGGCCCCAGCCACGCGGCGGGGGGGGGCAAGGGGACCCCAAGCGTCGAGGGCGGGGGGGGGGGGGGGTCGCATGTGTCCTGCCCCCCTCCCCCAGGTCACCCTGCCCCCCCCCCCCCCACCCCTCTCCCTTGGGACACCCAGGGGTGCTGGGGGCTGCACCGGGCTCAGCTCCTGCAGTTTAATGGGTGTTGGGGGGGGGGGACACAGAGACGGGGGGGGACACACGGGGGTCAGAATCGCTCCTCGGCGTCGGGGACGCGGCTGTCACGCAGCTCCCGCAGCCGCTGCAGCACCCGCCGCAGGTCGCGCTCCCCCAGGCGCCGGTTGTCCCGTGTCCGGACGCTGACGGTGCCGCGATCCCGCTCCCGCCGACCCACCACTGCGGGGGGGGGCGGAGGGGGCTGTGACACCCCCCCCCCCCGCCTCCGTGACCACCCACCCCCCCGGGGTACCCAGCTGGGGGCAAGCAAAGACCCACGTGTGTCACTGAGCAGCACCCGGGGGTGGGGGCACCCTGGGGTGGGGTGGGGGGGCACCCTGGGGAGGGGGGGCTTGAATGGGGGGGGGGGGGGGCAAGGAGGGGATCTCAGGGGGGTGGCAGGAGGTCAAAGGGGGCGCTGGGGGGTCCCAAGAAGGTGCTGGGGGGGGCTAAGGGTGATGGCGAGGGGTGCTGGGGGGGGACACAGGGGGACAGGAGTGTCCCAGGGGGGTCCCAAGGGGGAGGGGGGGTCCCAAGGGGGAGGGGGGGGGGGGGAGTCCCAGAACAGTCCTGGGGGATGGAGGGGATACGGGGGGGGGTCCCAAGAAGGTGCTGGGGGGGGTGTCCCAAGGAGGGGGGTCCCAGAAGAGTCTCAGGGGGTCAAAGGGGATGTCGGGGGGTCCCAAGAGGGTCGGGGGGGGGGGGTCTCAAGGGGGATGCTGGGGAGGGGGCCCATGAGATTCCCAAGGGGGGGGGGTATCCTGGAAGAGTCCCAGGGGGCCGAAGGGGATACTGGGGGGTCCCAAGGGGGATGTCGGGGGGGTCCCAAGGCGGGGGGTCCCAAGGGGGGGTCCCCAGAAGGAGCCCAGGGGAGTCCCAGTGCTCCCACCCCAGCTCCAGTGGGAGGGAGGGAGGGAGGGTGCTGCTGACTCTGCACAGCTGCTCCCGGGGGGGGTCCCGGGGGGTCCATGGGTTGGGCCGCCCCCCCCCCCAGCCCCCCTCCAGCCCCCCCCTTACCCAGCTGGAAGTTGTAGTGGGCGAGCTGGGCCCGGCGGATCTTCCTGGCCAGGGTGGCCCCCGTGTCCCTGTCCAGGTCGGCCACCATGCCGCCCCCCCGCAGCACCGCCTGCACCTGCCCCCCCCCGGCGTCAGGGGGGCACCGAGAGAGGGGGGGGCACCCAGGGATGGGGAGGGACTCGGGGCGGGGGGAGGGGATGCAAGAGGGGACCCGGGGGGGGACACGGTGGGGGGACGACACGTGGAGAGGGGGGGGGCACATCATGGAGCAGGGGGACACATTGTCGGGGGGGGGAAGCATCATGGGGGGGGTGGGGGGGACACATCGTGAGGGGGGGACGCGCGTCGGGGGGGGGAGATGTGCATCACGGGGGGGACACGCGTTGGGGACACACACATGCGTCGGGGGGGACACACGCGTCAGTGGGCACATGTCACGGGGGACACGCATTGGGGGGACACATCACAAGGTGGACACACACATGGAGGGGACACACGCGCCTCGGGGGGGGGGCACATGTCACGGGGGGGGGGGACACTCACCTCGCGGGCATAGTCCTCGAGTTCAGGCGCCTGCGGGATGACGATCACCTGCAGCGGGGACAGCCAGAGCGGCCTGGGGGGACATCGGGGGGTCACACGGGGGGGGCGGGTCAAGGCAGGGGTGCCCCAGGATGGGGGTGTCCCCAGGAGCAGGGGGGTGTCCCCAGACATGGGGGTGTCCCCAGGAGCACGGGGGTGTCCCTGGGGATTGTGGGGTGCCCCAAGAATGAGGGGGGGTCCCCAGGGATGAGGGGGGGGTCCCCAAGATGGTGACACCCCGGGAATGGGGGGGGCACTTAGGGGGTGTCCCAGGGATTGGGGGTGCCCCTTTCACAGCCCCAAGGTGAGATTTTTTTGGGGGGTGGGGGTGTCCCCCCAAAACCTCTGTGTGTGTGTCGTGTCCCCCCCCCCCCCCTCACCACCGGCCGCCGCAGCTCTCGGCCAGCACAGCCACCATCCGCTCGACGGAGCCCAGCACCGCCCTGTGGATCAGCACCGGCCGTGCCGCCCCCCCTGTCGCACTGGGGGGGGGGGGGTCAGGGGTCAGGGGGGATGCAGGGGGTCCCCCAACACCCCTAGCTCAATCCTGACCCCCCCCAGACCCAATTCTGCCAAGCCCAGCCCAGCTCTGACCCTCCCCAGCCCCATTTCTGTTCTACTTTGGCCCAATCCTGCTCCCCCCCCAGCCCCAATCCTCCCTGTTGGCCCAATCCTGCCCCCCCAGCCTCAATCCTCCCTGTTGGCCCAATCCTGCCCCCCCCAGCCCCAATCCTGCCCCCCCCTCCAGCCCAAATCTTCACCCCTTGGCCCAATCCCCCCTGCTGGCCCAATCCTGTCCCGTCCCCCCCCCCATTTCTGTCCCCGCCCCGGGCCCAATCCTGCCTCCCCCCCCCATCCCCCCCCCCGCCCCCGTACCTGGCATACTCCAACTGGAATCTCTCCGGCATTTGGAAATCCAGCTGGATGGTGCCGCACTGATGCTGCCGCCCCAGCGCATCCCGGATCTGGATATCAATCTATTGGGAATAATGGGACGGGGGGGGGTGGGGTCCTGAAGGGTCCCAGTTTGCCCCTGGGGGACCCCTCAGCCCCGAGATCTCTCACCTTGGGGCCATAAAAGGCGCCGTCACCCGGACTCAGCTCCCAGGGCTGCCCGAAGGTGCGGAGGCTCCGCTCCAACTGCTGCGGGGACGAAATAGTGGGGAGGGGGCTGGGTGTGTCAGGGTGGGGGGGGACAACGCTGGGGACAGCGGCCGCGGCCACGCTCTGTCCCACCTGCTCAGCACGGTCCCAGGTCTCGGGGTCCCCCAGGAATCCGGCGGGACGGGTGGCCAGCGCCAGGCGGAAGGAAAAACCCAGCGCGGCGTAGACGGTCCGGATGAAATCCAGGCAGGCGTCCATCTCCCCCTCCAGCTGGGGACAAGGTGACAGCGAGAGGTGACACAGGATGGGGGGGGGGGGGGCGGCAGAGGGCCAGAGGAGGAGGGGGGGCACCCACCTGCTCCAGCGTGCAGAAGATGTGAGCGTCGTCCTGCTGGAAGCGGCGCAGGCGCGTCAGCCCCGTCAGGGTGCCGGGGGGCTCGTTGCGGTGCAGCACCCCGAAATCAGCCCAGCGCAGCGGCAGCTCCCGCCAGGAGCGCGGCCGGTGGGCGAACATCAGGCTGGGGGGGGGGGCGGGGGGGGGGGGGGGGCAGCGTCAGGCCCCCGCCAGTGCGTGTCCCCCACTGTGCCCTGTGCCCCATGGCCAGGGTGTGGGGGGGCACGGGGATGGGGTCAGGGTGTGTGTGGGGGATGTTGGTGTGGGGGACGCGATGGGGAGGGGGTCAGGGGTGGGGGGGGCACAATGGGGTGGGGGTGTGATGGGGATGGGGTCAGGGTATGAGGGGGGTGGGGGTGCAACAGGGACTGAGTCAGGGTGCAGGGGGTGGGACAGCGGGGGTGGGGGTGCAATGGGGAGGGGGTCAGGGTGCAGGGGGGGCGACAGCGGGGGTGTGATGGGGAGGGGGTCAGGGTGTGGGGGGGCACAGAGGGGTAGGGGTGCGATGGGGAGGGGGTCGGGGTGCTGAGGGGGACAGCGGGGGTGGGGGTGCGATGGGGAGGGGGTCGGGGTGTGGGGGGCGCAGAGGGGTCAGTCCCCAGACTCACCAGTGGGCCGGGCAGTTCATGGGTTTCAGGGAGAGGGTCTCAGCGCCGGCGGCGACGGAGAAGATGTGGGGGGCGTAGTGCTGCCAGTGCCCCGAGCGCTGCCACAGCCGCGGGCTGAACACGTTGGGGGTCACCACCTCGCAGAAGCCCCTCGCCCGGTACTCGCTCTGGGGGGGATGGGGGGGGTCAGCCCAGCCCCACGGCACCCGGCCTGCCGGGGGGGCTCTAGGGTGCGGGAGGGATGGGGAGCTGCAGCCGTGGGGAACAGCAGGGATGTGGGGTGCAGGGGGGTGGGGGTGCGATGGGGATGGGGTCAGGGGTGTGGGGGGGACACAGTGGGGTGGGGGTGCGATGGGGTCAGGGGTGGGGGGTGTGTGATGGGGATGGGGTCGGGGGGGGCACAGCAGGGTCGGGGTGCAATGGGGAGGGGGTCAGGGTGTAGGGGGGGACACAGCGGGGTGGGGGTGCAATGCGGACGGGGTCAGGGTGCTGGGGGTGAGATGGGGATGGGGTCAGGGGTGGGGGTGGGGGCACAGCAGGGTGGGGGTGCGATGGGGAGGGGGTCAGGGGTGTGGGGGGGGCATAGCGGGGTGGGGGTGCGATGGGGATGGGGTCAGGGGTGTGGGGGGGCACAGCGGGGTGGGGGTGCGATGAGGATGGGGTCAGGGGTGTGGGGGGGACACAGCGGGGTGGGGGTGCGATGGGGATGGGGTCAGGGTGCTGGGGGGGCACAGCGGGGTGGGGGTGCCATGGGGTGCAGCAGGGTGCACATCTGTGGGCCCATGCTGCAGGGCAGGGATGGGGTGCACAGCCCGGGGGGTGAAGGCAGACCCCGGGTTCCCCCACCCCACCCCCCCGCAGAGGTGCCGGTGATGTCCCGGGGGGGGGGGCGGGGGGGGCCGCACCCGGATAAACTCGATGAG
This sequence comes from Falco rusticolus, assembly GCF_015220075.1. NCBI lineage: Eukaryota > Metazoa > Chordata > Aves > Falconiformes > Falconidae > Falco > Falco rusticolus. The sequence continues at coordinate 1,284,099 of NC_051205.1, read as the reverse complement.
GGTGTTGTAGATGTGGGCGCCGCGGGGCAGGAAGAAGCAGCTGCCAGGGCTGAGCTCATGGAAGAAGAAAAGCTCCTGCTCCTGTGGCGGGGGGTGGGTGGGGGTTGGGCATTACCGGGGGGGGTGTCCCAGCGGCTGCCAGCGACCCCCCCAGTAACACCCACCCCTTCCTGGTGGTGGGGGAGGGGCGGGTTACCTGGCCGATGCGGCGGTGGTCCCGCAGGGCGGCCTCATCCCGCGCCTGCTGCCAGGCGGCCAGCTGCTGGGCGCTGGGGAAGGCGACGGCGGTGACGCGCTGCAGCGACTGGTGGCCCCTGACCCCTCGCCAGAACGCGGCTGAGCTCTGCCGTGGGGCAGGGGGTACGTCGGGGTGGGGGGCTGAAGCGGGGCCCGGGGTCCCCTCCCTGCCCCACGGCGGAACCTACCGTCAGGACGCGGAGGGCTGCGATCAGCCCCGTGTGCCGCAGCAGGGGGCCGCGGCAGAGTTGGAGCAGGGGGCCGCACCTGTGGGGAGGGGGGGGGGACAGGCGTGGGGACAGACGTGGGGACCCCACAGGCCCATCTCTGCCCCCCCGGTGCCCCCCAACCCCGCGCTGACCTATAGACGGTGGCCGTAGGGGACGTCACCTCCTCCTCGATCTGCTGCAGCTGGAAGGTGTTGTGCTGTGGGGGGGGAGGACGACACAGTGAGGGGGGTGACAGAGGCAGGGGTGACACGGGGCAGGGGTGACACCCTGCTGGACAGGGAAGGACCAAAGTGGGTGACACAGGCCCAGGTGACACCAAAGCTGGACAAGGAAGGACCCAGGTGGGTGACAGTGGCACGGGGGACACTGAGAGGGGGTGACACCGTGCTAGACAGGGAAGGACCAAGGTGGGTGACACTGAGAGGGGAGTATGCGGAGCAGGGGTGACACCGCTGCAGCAGGGAGGACCCAGACAGGTGACAGTGGCACAAGTGACACCAAGGAGGTGACACTGATCCCTGACACTGGTCAGCGTCACCCTGATCCATAACCCCAACCAGGACGGTCCTAACGTCCCCAAAAAGGGCTCCCTTGCCCCACTCCGGGATGGGGAGGGGACACGTGGAGGGTTTCACCTTGAAGAGCTGGGCCAGCTGCTCCCGGGTGGCCTCGAGGCGCTCGAAGCGGTGCCCGGCGCGGGCGAAAGCTGCGCAAGCATCCTCCAGCGCTGGCAGGTCACCACGCTGCACCGTCCTGCGGGCATGGGGACAGGCTGGGGACACCGTGCCCCACAGGGACCCCCACGTGTCGCCTTCCCCCCTCCTTACCTGTCCCCCATGTGGACGTCGCAGAAGAAGCCGTCCTCGGTGGCCTTGGCGCTGCAGAACGTGGCCCCGTAAAACTGCTCCGCCACCGCCCCCAGGACGCAGGCACTGGAGCGCCAGAAAGCCTGGGGGGACATCGAGGCAGGGGACACGGAGCGGGGACATGGAGGGGACAGGCTGTGAGGGGCGCGGGGCTGGCCCCCACGTCCCCCCCGACTCACCTCCCGCCCCTCCGGTGTCGAGAAGCCGAGGAGCTCCAGGTCGGTGTCGCTCTCCAGGGGCCAGTCGAGGTCCTGGAGGGTCCCATTCACCCGGGCCACCAGTGCCACCTCCGCCAGGCCACCCCTGCGGGGACAGGAGGGATCCCGTGGGGACAGCAAGCACCCCGTGGGGACCTTGTGGGGACTCTGGGGAGGGACCACAGGGATGCTGTGGGGACCCCGAGAACCCCATGGAGACCATAGGGACACTGTGGGGACCCTGAGGACCTTGTGAGGACACTGTGGGGACCATAGGGACACTGAGGACCCCATGGGGGCCTTGGGGACCTTGCGGAGACCCCACAGAGACCACAGTGACACTGTGGGGACCCTGAGGACCTTGTGGAGACACTGTGGAGGCCCTGGAGACTCCATGGAGACGACAGGGACGCTGTGGTGTCCATGAGGACCTTGTGGGGACACTTTGGGGACCATGGGGAAACTATGGGGACCCTGAGGACCTTGTGGGGACGCTGTGGAGGCCCTGGAGACTCCAGGGAGACCACAGGGGCACTGTGGGGACCACAGGGACACCATGGGGACCCTGAGAACCTTGTGGGGCCACTGTGGGGCCGCATGGGGTTTCTGGGGACCTTGCTGAGACCCTGCAGGGACCCCACGGACACGGTGGAGGGGCACAGAGCCACCCTGGGGAACCTGGCGGGGTGGGGGGGTGCAACACCGGGGCCTGCACGTACCCCAGCTGCGTGGCCACCTGGAAGGGGGTGGTCTGTAGGGCCCGGCCGGGCAGGCGGCTCCCCCCAGGCAGGGCGATGCGGATGGGGGTCCCGGGGGGGGGTTGGTCCCCGACTCCATCCCCGGTCCCGGCCCGCGGCTCCTGCGCTGCCCGCAGCTGCTGGAAGAGCCGGAGGCGCTCGGCGAGGTGGGGGTCCGGCCCGGAGACCTGCCGACGGGGGTCAGGGGTCAGCGTGGGGTCAGCGCGCCTGCGTCCCCCTGGCGGCGCGGGGCGGCCCGGGGGTCAGGCCCGGGAGGGGGGTGCTGGGGGAGGGGCGGGGGCCCGGGGGTGCGGGGGAGGGCCCGGGGAGGTGGGGGGAGGCCCGCGGGGGAGGGGAGCGGCCCGAGCGCACCCGGTGCCGGCGCGGGGCTCCCGCGAAGAGCAGCCGCCCCCCGGTGTGGGCGCACGGCATGGCGCGACGCTCCGCCCTTTCCGGCGCCGGCCGGAAGCTGGAGTGCCGTGCGGGGGTGGGGCCAAACGCGAGGCTCCACCCAAGGGCGGGACCAGACAGGAGTCTCCACCGAGGCGGGGCCACACCCAGGGGGCGGAGCTAGGCGCGCTTGGCTCCACCCAGAGGCTGGACCAAGCCCGGGTGCTACCCCCGCCCGGCCCGGCCCCCCCCCCGCCCCGGGGCCGCGTTGGACGCGCCCGCCCCCGGGCAACCCCCGCTCCCGGCGCGGGCCGGAGCGAACCACGGACAAGACGGAAGGGGGGCGGGGGGAAGGGGGGAAATCGGGACCCCCTGACGGCCCCGCAGGAGGGGGGCGGGGGTCTGGCCGAGCCTCCCCGGGGGGCCCACGGTGGGGATCCCCTCAGGGCTGAGGTGACCGAGCCCCCCCTCCGCCAAAGCGCAGAACAAAGACAGGATCCGCCACCTCGTTTTTGTAATTTTTATGTAGATATTTAACCCTACACCTTTATCAAACATATATGATGGATTCTAGCAACTAAAAAAAAAACAAAACAAAACAAATTTAAAATAAATCAAGTAAAATTCCAACTTCATATAAAAGCCGTCGGGGCGGCTGCGGGGCGGCCCTGGGCGGGGGGCAGCGCCCCGAGCCCCCCGTGGGCTCCGTCTGCGATCCGAGAGATGGAATTAAAAAGTGATTATTATATATACACACACGTAGAAAGTCAACAGTGTTCCCAGGGGAGAAACGAAACGGAAAAAACAAACAAACAAAAAAAACCCAACAAAAAAAAAAAACCAAACAACAAACCCCAAAATAAACCAAAATCCAACCAACAGATGACGGGTGATGGAGGGGGGACAGGCTGGGGACCCCCCCTCACCGCCGGGAGCCAGAGTCCGGCCGGCCGCAGAGCATCATCGTAGGGTGAGTTTGTTCTTTTGATTTTTTTTTGCCTTTTTTTTTTTTTTTTTTTTTTTTTAAACCTTTTTTTGGGTTTTTTTTGGTGGGTTTTGCCAGGGGGAGCGGCGACCTCGCTGCAGAGGAAGGCACAGGAGAGGTGGGGGGGGGTCTCTGCCACCGCTTGGACCCTTCACTCCTCCCTGCGGCAGCGGTTTGGTAATCGGCTAAAAAACAACATCCCAACAGCACGCTTCATCCTTCCCTTCTGATTGTTAGGGTTTGTTTCTTTTTTTTTTTTCCTTTTTTCTTTTTTCTTCAGATTTTTTTTTTTTCCTTTTACTTTTCGAAACTACTGGAAGTTTTTATTTCAACAGCAACGCTTCTTCTTTCCATTAAAACTTTTTTTTTTTTTTTTCCCCCTAGTCTTGCACCAACTGGGTAGAAATAAACCGGGAGGAGGGGAAAAAAAAAAAAAAAGAAAAGAAAAAAAAAAAGAAATCCAGACTATTTAATTTAGGAGAAGGTTATGGGGCTCTCAAAGGGAAAGAAAAAAAAAAATATGGAAAAAAACATGTGAAAGCGCTACTCGCTGCTCTCCACAGCATCCGATGCCTTCGCTGGGGGCGTCTCCTTCAGTACCTGGGGGGGAAGAAGGGGCGTTTGGGGGTGAAGAAGGGGGACCCCCTCCCGAAGGGCGGCCGGGGCCGTTTCAGGCTATGGAAGGGGTCCCTGCTGACGAAGGGCTCTCGCGGCCTGAAGTCAGCGCGGGGGGTCCTGACCAGCACCCCGCCACGGCTCCCACCGTCCCTGTGAGCAGGGGGCCCCAGGCCACGGGGTGCCCCCAGCTGCTCCCGGGAGAGGGGGGTCAGCCCCACGGCCTCGCGGGTGCGGGACAGGGGGGCTGCGGCGTGGTCCCGCTGCTGGGGCTGGGCCACCGGCTCCCGGGGTCCGGCGTGCACGGCGAAATGCTCTTTCATCGTCCCTTGGTGGATCGTACCGTGCTCCTTGGGGAAGGCGCCGGTGCCGTGCTCCACCGCCATGGGGGGCGGCGCGGGGAAGGGGACGCCGCCGTGCTCCCCGGCCGGCGGTGGCTGAGCGGGGAAGGGGACGCCGGCGTGCTCCCCTGGGACGGGGGGCGGCGGGGGCGTGGGGAAGGGGACCCCGGCGTGCTCCACGGAGGGAGGCGGGGGGACGCCGTGGGGCAGCGAGAGCGGAGCGGAGGATTCCTTCGAGAAGGGGTTGGTGTGATCCACCGACGGCATGCGGGGAGGGACCGAGTGATCCCTGGGGAACAGGCTGCCGTGGTCCTTGGGGGGGGCGGCCGGGGGGCCGGCAGGTGGACCCACCGGGTCACGCTGGAAGGGAGTCCCGTGCTCGATGGGAGGCGGTGCGAGGGGCGGCGGTGGTGGCGGTGGCATGTGGTGCTCGAAAGCGGGGCTGAAGTTATTTGTTCGGAAGTTGTTGACGCTCTCCTGGAAGGGCGGCACGTGCTCCTTGTAGGGCGCCGGGAAGCCGCCCATGCCGGGCAACTCCGACGTGCCCGAGGGCCCGTTATCGAAGGCGCTCCCGCTGCTGCTCATCTCGAACCACCCCGCCGCCCGGCTCGCCTCTCGCCCGTGTCCTCTGTTGCCCTTGCCCAGGACGCGGATGGACTCCACGGTCTGGATGGGCTCTCCCGACATCCCCCTGCTCGAGGCGTTGTGGTAACCCAGCGTTTCGATGGGGGCCCCTTTCTCCTCGGTGCTGTCGGGTAAGTCCAAGCAGGAGGAGGAGACCCGGGTCTCGATGCGGTAATGCTCCTCCTGCGGCTGCGGTTCCCCCTTGGGCGCGCCGGCCGCACCGTGGCCAGACAGGCTCACCCCCTCGCCAGAGCTGCTTTTGGAGATCTGGCCAAAATGCTTCTCCTCGGAGGGCTTGCGGGAGGCGTTTTTGAGCATGTTCTTGAACTCGATGGTCGACGTGGCAGAAATGGAAGAACCCAAGGATTTCTCCACGCTGGCCGCGGGCGCTCTGCCGGCGGGGCTGGAGAGGGCGTTTTGAGAAGAGAAAAGCGAGCGGTGGGGAATCGAGTGGGGCGAGTCCGGGTATTGCTTCTGCGAGAGGCCAGAGTGCACCACCGATTTCGGTAAGTTGTTGTGATTGGAGTCCGGTGTGAAAAACACATCATTCTTGCTGGGCGAAGGGGAACCGTCCGAGGTGGAGTCGTTTCCCCTCAGGCCGTAGCTCCCGTACATCCCCGGAGACGCCGCCAGCGGGTCACAGCTCTCGCTCTGGTCAAGAATAGACCTCATTGACGGAGGGAAGGATGACTTCACGCCAAACTCCTGCGACCTCTGGCCGTAGCTGGACAGGACCGGCTGGTACTCCGCAGCTTCAGAGAGTTTACTCGATTTCAAGATAGACTTGGCTGGCTTCTTCTCCAGGTTTAGCATGGCCGACGGCGGCGGCCCAGAGTAATCGAAGTCGCGATAATCTTCGTCCTCTTGAAAAGATGTGTCCGGGTAAAACTTCTCCTGGGAGGAGTCCATTAAAGAGGAGGGCATCTCCATGCTGTCTGCAGACTGCTTGTAGAGGCCGGCCGGAGAGTCTCTGCCGAGGCCGAAGGGCCGGTAGGCGTGCACAGAACTGGAGAGTTCCTGGGAATAGCCGTCATCCCGGCTCTGCAGAGGCGACCTCGTGCTGCTGGGAGTAGAAGAACCAGGGCTCATGATTTTTGACAGCAGGGAGATGGTGTCAACGTTGCTCGACGTCGGCTTATCCATCATCTCATCCTGGGTGGGTGTCCCGCTTCGCTCGTCGCGCACCGGCGTTCCGTCCACATTGTCCATAGAAGTGCTGGTAGGACCACGCTGGAAGTCAGACGCGTGGCTTTCCGTTGCGATGCTGGACCCTAAGCTGCTGAGGATTGGAATATTCAAGTTCAGACCACTGAAGCCAGGATTTCCCTTCAAGAAATTGTGTATCTTCATCTCCAGGCTCGGAGAAGGGGGTTCCGATTCCAGCTTTGCTTTTGAAATTTCAGAGGATTGACCCAGTGAGGTTTCTGTTGGCAAAAGGGAAGAAGGACTGGGAGGGTGGGAACTGGAAAATCCCAGGGAATTGGTTGGCGGCTTAAAACTGGAGGTTGACAGCCCTGGGGTGTGTCCAACGGGAGCCTTATTAACCGAAGTTGAGGAAACCTCAGCGGTAGATGAGTTTGGAGAATAACCAAAACTTTTGGATATAAAGGACTGAGGATTGGAAGGAATATTCCTCCCCTTCACGCATGGAACAGTCGTGTTGGCGGGCGATGCTGAAGTGCTCTGCGACGCAGTTTCGCTTGACTGAACGGTATTTCCAGCCACACTCTGAAGTAAGGACGATAAGCCTGGAAAAAAGAACGCTGCGTTCAGATATTCAGGTAAGAGGCAACTCAACCTGAGCCGCTGTCAAGGTATTTGTACCGCAGATGTCGTTCCTTGAAACTACTTCCCGATTCAGCCTGGAAAGCGACTGGATTTTGCACCCGCTGAGGTGCAAACTTTTGCCAGAGGCTCAGATTGATCTACAAATATAAATTTCAACACGCGTCTGAGTGAGTCGGGTAATAACTCAGCCTGGCTTCATAGCCAGGCGTAAAAAACATCGCGCTACCAACCAGGGTTACACATGCAAGGTGCAGAAGCAGAAGTAGCACCTCTGGGCAGTTGGTCTGCTCTAAAAAAGCGCTCTCGGAAGCGCGGGGAAACCACAAAGCCCTCTCGGGTCTCCCGTCCTGTTCTGCGCCCTTCAACCAAGCGTTCTGGATGAGCGCCCTTCAGTCACGGCAAAAATGCGAAGACATACAGCAAAGTAAGTGAACTTGCTGATCCGTAACACGTGGGCTACCTGAGAAAAAGTCACCTTGCCACAGACGTAATACATTCCACATAAAAGTTTTTCATTTTCGCTTTAGGATAAGCACTGCAGCACGTTTCAGCGTGGCTACTGCCACCGAACACACAGTTAGCCATTCCCTCGCGACCCACTCTGGTACCTTGCAATGCTGGTGCGGTCTGAGTCTGGGTTTTGGAGAGAGCAGACAAAATACTTTCAGGAGTTATTTCAACTTTGGAGAGAATATTTGCTAACGGGTTGGAAGGAGCAGACTGAGTTCCCATGACAGGAGTCTTCAGGCCGCTAGTAAGAGCTGTTGGGCTGGTCGGGGTTCCTGGAGAAGGTCTCGAGGCGGGACTGACACCTAGGACAGAAGCACACACCACTCACGTAGGCTGCTTCGTTAAGCGAAGCTTTTTTTGGCTCAAGTTTTCCCCAGATACAACTGCAGCAGAGCTCCGAGCGTGAGAAAGGAGAGGCTCAGGAAGCCAACAGTCGTGTGTCGGAAAGACCGAGCCAGATCTTTTAAGCAGTAACTCATTTGTGTTTATTTTGAGACAATTAGGGCTTTCAGAGATTACAAAACAAGACTCCGTTGTTAGCTCCGTTAACCAAACCCCCGGGGCTGGCACTCCTTCAGCACTCACCTGTGTTTTTCATGACAGAAGTTAAACTGCTAAGGATGGAGCTGATCTTTGCCAGGTCCACGTTGGCCAGGTTGGGCAATGCAAGCGCTGGCGACGGAGGGATGGGCGCCGCCGCGCTCACTGCCTTTGGAGCCGGAGGGGTCGGAGGAGTCTGGGCAGGCGTTGTCACCGTCACCGAGGTTGTGCCCACCGCAGCGGTAGACGGCACCGCTTTGGGGACGCTTTCAGTCTTGACGGGTGCTGAAGCTGGAGGAGCCTGCTTCTCCTTCCTCTCTTCCACTGCACCGAGAGGGGGAGAAGAAGACCAGACCCGTCACTCTGCCCCCCCGAGAACTACACAGGGCACAGGATTTTCAACAGGATCCTCGTCATTAGGTGTGTTAGGTCCGATTCCCACAGGGTATGTAAGAACGTATCGGATGAGCAGTTTGGGAGACGGGAAAACCCGCAGCTAGGTTGGCATTTCCCTGTTTGAGTCAGGGGCCTGGAGCGGGAGACCAAAACCCCACGGCACCAATCCGTGACCCACCGAAGGCTCTGTGCACCCTCCGCCTCCCAAACAAGACCCCAAAGGGCTGTTTCATCCCCACAGAATTTCTACCAGACACTTTCTCTTGCTGCTCCCGCAGGACGTACCAATAATTTTAGACGTATCGTCCTCCACATCAGACAGCTCCATGTCTTCCACATCCCGATTATCCGTCACAGGCTCTGGAGATACCGTCTTGCGGCTTCCAACCACCGGAGACCGGGAGTTATCCTCCTCCCCCATGCCCTGAAAAGGGGACTCGGAGCCTGTCGGAGACGGGGCGTCCATACTCGGAGAAGGAACAGGAGACTCCTCTGGATCAGGAAGTGTTGCTTTCAGCTGGTCTAGCTTTTTCTTTAGATTGCTCACTCGATTAGCGAATGTTTTATAAGCCTAAGAAAGGACGGATATCGGAGTGAGTGTCTTTTATCGGAAGAGTGCATGCGTTAATCACTTCCCTAACGAAGCAGCACACAGCCTTAGAAGACCATTTCTGATTACCTGCAGTGAGAACTCTGCGGTAGGAACTCAGCTTTTCAGTGTGACTTGCAGAGCAACGACCACAAAAAAGGGGGAAGGTAAAACCTTCCACCGACTTAAATCAATTTTCATAAACCCCATTTTCCCGCCACGTTTTCTAACAAATATGCTGCCTGTTCAGTGTTTTTTTGGAAGGGCTGGGGGGAGGGGTTGGTTGTGTTTACAATGCTTTACTGAATTCTTTCTTTGTTCATCTAGTTCGCTTATTGATCATCGTTGGCGCAGTTTCCAGAATTTCGGATTAGTTAGACTAACCGTCATTTTGCCCCCGTTTAAAAACCCAGAAGGGCTACGAAATTACAGCAACACACAAGAATTGAGCTTCTGAACCCACGGATTTTTTGTAGCGTCTTTTTTTTCTTGCCCAACACCTGAACTCCGCTCTCTTTTGACAACACTTGTACCACACTCATAACAAACTTCTTAATTTGGGAGTACAGAGATGCGTTTTCCAGCCTCCGAGATGCTTAGCGAACACAGGCAGACATCGGTCTGTGTGAGGAGGACTGAGGAAGCGCGTACTTACATTTGCTACCACCTTGACTTCCTTATACTGCGCTTCATAAAATATACCGGCGTTCTCCAGGGCTTCGGTGAGAGAGGGGCCATTTTTCACTTGCTTGTCTAAGCCATTTACAAATTCTTCCAGCTTTGAACTTGCTTCTTCAAACTCCTTGGAGAACTTCTTTCCTCCTGTTTTATCTGCAAGGAGATTAATGGAAAATCAGCTCTTGGAAGCACGCCCTTGACAGCAGCAACTGGGAAGTTCAGACAACAGAGACCGCACCGTGCTGCACGCTCCCCAGATCACCCCGTCCATCCATCATTATCCATATAAAAAAAAAAAAAAAAAAGAGGCCAAGTCACCAGCAGTCCATATTGTTTACCAACTAGTTATTAGTGATAAGTAAGTTCAAGACAAGGCAGTGTAAAATTTTACTCTTTTAAAGTAAAGTGTAAATTTTTCCTCTTTACAGGGAGAGTACTTTCATTTTGGAAGGGACAAAAATCCCGAGTTTTATTTTTCCTTCGTTACCATATTCCCAGGGCTCCTAACATCCTATCATTGGGGTTCATGACACCCACAAATTACCGCGACTGCAAATGATCATTTCCAAATCACGGATTACCAAGCACAGCTAAATCTACCTGCAGTTTTACAATTAAATTTCCTGTTAATACAGCTCAACATAACCCCATTCGTTTGCCCCCAATACTTGCTATTGGACTCGTAATTGGCATTATCAAACTGCAGCCACCGGCAGCTGCCTTAACTTGAAATACTAAATCTGAAATTATTTAAGGGGCTCTGAAGACGTTAAGAACAATGTAAATTTTAGTGACACAGGAGGGCGTGTTTAAATATTTCAAAAGAGGTCACTTCGGCTTTGTTTGAGCTCTGTATCTGCAGGTTTCTATGAACAGGTTCAAATTAACAAAGTTTTTAGGCTCCTGCTCGGTGGTTATTAACTGCACTGAAATTTTGGTATTTTACAGACCCAGTCTGACCAGTATTTTACAGACCCAGTTTACTTTTCTAGTTTACATTTCTAGTCTGAGGCTCAACAGAACCAAGGGGCTCCTACAACTGTATTTGCCCCCCTTAATTACATTGGGTTTTGTATGTTATACACCGTCTTTACCTTTTAAACATTTAAGTGTCTCAGTGCTGCAGACGTCCACTCTCATAGTGGAAAGCTGTTTCTCTTTCAGTTCTATCTGGTCTTCCGAGCGCTTGTATAATAGCAATTCTTCAATAAGAGACTGTGGCTGGGGGGGGTGGGAAATCAAACAAGAAAAGCATCCTCATCACATTCCACGGAAGAGAAACCCCGCTGCACAGAGCCAACAGCACAGTCCTGCTTCAGTGACAAACAACTCGCCGGTTCAAGACCATTTCCAAACGAGAGCTAACACAGAAACGAACCGTGCCAGTCTCTGGATTTTTAACCTCAAGTCAAACAGATCGGCAGATCCGGGCTCAGGCAGGGGCTGTAATTCTACAGGACTCCTGGCTGTGATGGTTTGGAGTAGGAACAGGCCTTTTTTATTTTCTTTTGTAAACTCCACCAGTGCCCGTGCATTACATTAACACACCACGCTCCTTCAGGCGATCGAATTTAGATAAATTTCTTGCCACCAACTCCTCAGCCACCTTAAAACTACCCCTTCACTGGGACAAGCTGACAAGCTCGGTCAGCACCGTCGGTGACGGCCAGCCTAAGCGCCTGGGGATTTTAAGCAGCTCCCGAGACAGCAAACTGCTTGTGCTGGCTCCGGCTGAGCCCCACAGCAACCTCCTCGGGCTGTGCTGCCATGGGGAGCTAGAAAGGTGCTGGGAACACACCAGCGTGTTGATCTACAGCTGAGCAGGGCTCACACAGCATCAAGGCTGTCTCTCCAACCTCTCCCCACCACCAGGCTGGGAGTGGGCAAGACCCTGGAAGGGGACACGGCCAGGACAGGGGACCCAAGGTGGCCAGTGGGATATTCCACACCATACGGCATCTGCTCGGATAGAAAAGCGAAGAGAATGGAGGAGGAAGGGGGGACATTCGTTATTTACTCAGTTTACCTTCCAGAACAACCGCTATGCCTGAAGCCCTGCTTCCTGGGACGTGGCTGAACATAAACTGCCTTTACCTTGACCCACAAGGCTGTGGGGTTTTCCTTCTTATTTCCCCCCCCGCCCCCCCCGTTTTGCTGAGGAGATGAGTGATGGAGCGGCTTGGTGGGCACCCAGCCCCCAGCCAAGGTCAACCCACCACACTGCCCTCCCGTATGAGGTTACCCCAAATGAAAACTGGTACAGGGGGCCTCTGCACTGCTCCGAATGTTTGCCAGCCGCCTTCCTGTCCCTAACAGCGCGCAGAAGGGGTGGCAGCCCTACCAAAACTCACAGCTGAAACGCCTAGCAGGCGTTATATGCCAAGGAACATAAAGACAGCGAACACTAGAGCTTCCCATCAAGCTTATGCTGCTGGTGGACACAAGCGACACAAAAGCTACAGCCCAAGGATGGAGGTTAGTGCAACAGAGTATTTCCACTCGCAGACTTACTCTGAATTCAGCAACAATCTTGGACTTCAAAGCAGCTTTCGGGTTTGTGGATGCTGTTGGAATAAAAAAAATAAAAAATAAAAAAATTTATAAAGAACCCAAGGAACTGCAGCCCAACTAAAAGTAAGTCACCGAGATATTTTAAGACAATTCAACGAAAAGACTCGCAGGCTGTTGTCACCCATCACATTTTCCCCTCCACACAGATGTCCCTCAGTGCTCTGGCTTTCCGTTAGCTAATCGGGCCACTGCCACATGCAGCTAGATCGAGACTGAGGTTCAATAAATTATACTATCGCCTTTCAATTAATTTTTTTAATATGCTATAAAAATTTACTGTGCATGCCTTTTCCAGCTCTACCTTTGGGAAGACAAGTCCCTGCAAGGGCTGATCCAACAGCCTCATTTGATGAGTTTATACCTCTCCGTAAGGAAGGTAATATTATTTCTTAAGTGCCAGACTTCAGAGCTGACACGCAAAGCCCAGCATTTCCTTCGGACAAGGTCTCCCTTTGGCACCCACTAGGCCTAACCATGCTCTCAACCTTAAAAACCTCTTACACCTCTATTCTGGCAGGGGGAACGAATCCCTCTGTCAAGAGATTAATCCATTGGTTTCTGGACAGAACAGGAGAAACATCTGATAAGAGGCGAAACGCTAAACCCTTCATCCGTGCTGAATATAGCACATTTTTGTTTGGGAAGGCAGCTTGTGATGTTAAGGGCAGTTATAAACGCTTCCAAACTCTTTTGTTAACCTTCTGATCTCAGCACTCGTACGGGTGGGCGCATGCCGCGGCTTACACCTAGCGTTCCACCATCTCGCTTTACAGACCATTCAAGGCTTTAGCGGATAATGAGATTAGGAAGATTGGCATATTATAAACGCATTTCCTGCTAGACTGCGCTGCCGGTACTGTCGGATGCCAAAGTTCATTATCTGCACTGCCAGCTTCCAGTTTTCCTTTATCCTAGCACCTAGTTTGCTGCTGAAGGCATGTTCCCGAGCACGAAGGTAGTGTCCACCTCCTGCTGCCAAAGCACACGGTTCTGTCTGTCTTCTCTCCATCTCTCAATAGTCTAACGCCAGTTTCAAAGAGGTTCCACCAGCTCTTTCCTCTACTTTCATAACCTCTGCTCTCATAAAGATTTTATTTTTTTTTTCTTACTTCATTCCTTTTAAAAGTGGTTCTCTAGCAACAACTCCTTGGTGCTTTACAGATTAAGTCTGTAAGGAGCTTTACAAGCCTGGAAGATGCATGCTGGCTCATGTTTTAGTCCAGGTACTTTGCCCAGTTTGGGCTAGCCTTTCTTCTGTTCCTCAAGAAGGCAATTTCTATATTAGTTCAGAGAGTTCACATTGTTTCCTTACTTTGTGATTTCTTCCACGGCTTATTCGGTTGTTTGTTCAGGGTTTCTTTCAGCTGCTTCTGAGTTTTGAAAGTGGTACCTGGAAAACATTTCATTTTTTGCAGTCTGGCATTATGGGATTCCTTTTAAGAATCTGGTTTTTGGTGCCATACGGTTGCACGGTAAAAGAGTGAACAGAAATTTGTTTTAAAATACCTAGACCAACTTCCTTAGATGAGCTGCTGGATGCCCAAGAGAACCTAAGTTTACTCAGGAATACAGCAACCTGTGGGATGGTCTTCCATTTTTAAATCAAGTTTCTGTTTGCCCTTACGCTGAGACAAGTTCAAAAATCACAGTCACGGCCAGGGTAAAAAGGAAAAACACGAGGCATCTAGAACTAAAACTGTACCACTCGGCTCTTTAAGGGAGGCTTTCATGAAATCAGCATTCAACAGGCAAGTAATGCAAGTCGGGAAAATAGCCACAATATCTAATTTACAAGGAATCCGAAATATTGTTTTCAAGTTACAATAAAAATAAGAGATTTCAGAACGTACGCATCAACTTCACTTCTCAACATGCAATGCCCAGCTAAAGCCTTTTCTCATGCCAAAGCCCGCACACCGTGTTTCTCCTGCCATGACGACTGGCTCTCAAAACCACACGTGAGGATTTCCTGAAGCACCTTTAGCTCTCAGCGACGTACCCAAGGAAAGCCGAAACGTGGACCAATTTCCTTCGAGTATTTGAGTATCGGCTAATTTCTGGTTTTTTACCTGACTACACATGTTCCCAGTTAATGTTCGCCGTTTCAGCTTTTAAGGAGAGTTCTTTCCTAAGTACTTGAGAACACTTCACCCTCCGGCTTTGCTTCCAGCCTCTTTCCTCCACCACAAATATTATTAGGAAAACCAGCTTATTGCTAATACAGCCTCAAAGGTAGAGCCAGGGACACAGGCACTCTACCAGGGCACCGTGTTCCCGACTTGTAGGATCACTTTTACCTTCACGTTCTCTTTACTCTCAAGCTGGAACAATTCCAGCTTACGTGAAAGGATTCAGAGCTGTTTTTAGAAAGGTACAACCCCCCCCACTCCCACCCTGTGAAGCAGGTGGATTCAGTGCTGCTCACATACGACACCTCGCTGCTGTAAAGCCTGCGCTAGGTACAAACGCCGAGAAAACGGATACACACAATAAACTCCTCTCACTCGGCGATTCCAGACGTTTTCTTTAACCTCACGCGTTAAGTTTGTAAGGTAAGAAGTGCAAAGGGCAACTAACTTACTCAGAGCTTCTTTTAGGGCCAAAATGGTTTCCTCGGGGTACACATTCCTGTCCTCCCAGATTTTGAAGATTCTTTCGATAGATTTGGAAACGGATGGATCCCTGAAAAAGAAGAGCGTAGCGGGTTTGCTTTGCCCCCACATTGTAATTTCTTGCAATTCTAGGATAGATAATAATGTAAATAATGTAAATAATGACGTGTTTAAATCAAAACTTTAAAAGACCCTTCAGACTTGCAAAAGGTCCCAGGGAGACCGAGGCAGCAAGTCCACACTTGGAGTTAGGCAAACACACACTTCTGTACCATAACAGATCAGGACCCTTTTTGGGGTAAAACCAGGAGGTTTCAGAGCGGTACAAACGCCAATAGGATTTTCCCTGAAGCCTTTCTTCAGGGGGGAAAAGAATTTGTTACTCTTCCAAAGCAGCCTTCTAATAATTGTAACGGCTGATGCTTTAAAATTGTTGTAACCTGGGATTTGAGTGGCACGTTGCGGGGATTTCCGTCGCAGGAACCAGTGGAGGACGAGCGTTACAAGAAGCAGAGCGAGTACAGCAGTGACCCGACCCGAGCTGGCTTTGGTGCCCAGTAACTCCACGCCACACACACCTCTCCAGCTCTGGGCGACCATGCGAGCCTGAACCCTGCCAACAACCAGAAGCGACTGGCCCAGAGGACTCGAGCTCAGATTAATAAACTCTTAATTGGAAAGCAGAGCTGCCACCACCGCTGCCAGCAGGACCTGGGCGGCAGCTGGCACCACGGCACGGCTCCAAGCCCAGAGGTGAAGGGGCTGCTCCGCACCCTCAGGTGGTGGGTGCTCTGCCAGACAGAGCTGTGGAAGGAACAGCTTCACCCCTTCGACGTCAAGCCCTGCTGCGCTTGCCTTCCAGCTCAGCACCTGAAGAGCGAGCGATGCGTTTTCTGGCCAGTTTTCCTGCTTTTTAAACCATCTGGAAGGCGGCCGGTGGCTGAGACTCTGCTATGGAGCAACAGTGCCGTCCCTGGCCAGGCAAAGCTTTGCACAGGGACGGACAGAAGGACAGCGCCTGCCAGCGCAGCGAGGTGCGCGTGGAATTTGCAAAAAAAAACCTTCCATCGGGGTCCGTAAAAGGTAAAGGCTAGTCAAGTCACACTGCCACGGTACACAAACAGCGGAACTCGGAAGCAGCAAGCTGGGAGAACTTTTATCCATTTAATCATTCCTGAATCCATGACTCCAACATCTGGAATCAAGAGCAGGCTTGGTAAAGCCTGCTGAGGCCACCAATGGAATGGGAACACGCACTTCTGGCTGTAGCTTTTCCTTCTCTTTTTTGCTTTGCTAGCTGATACTCCCAGCATTTTTTCTCCCTCCTCCTCATTGTTGGCATCTATTAATGGTATTTTCAACTTTCTCTTCTGGCAAATTACATTTAACTATAAGCTAACAAGCAGTCCAACTTAAACCTTTTCCCTGCCTCACGCCACGTTCAACAATTTGCTGCTTCAAACCGTTCCAAAGACACACAACACAAACCAGTCACATCATGTCAGCTTTGTCTTTTTACCATGTCCTGCCCCTGACAGATCATCTGGTTTGAGGAAGATTCAGAAACCAAACCAGAGGGCAGTGAGGCACCCAGCGGTAACGACAGGACGGGGCTCACCCCACCTGGCCACCTGCCAGCGCAAGATCTTTTTCTCCCACGCTACTCTCATAAATTAAAGTCTCCGACTTCCAGCGGAGCGCTAAGCCACCTTTGAAAGCGCATTACCTTGAAGTAACGCTTCAGCGATGGGTACAGCAGCACAGGAGACAGAGAGAAGTTCGCAGAAGCCAGGCAGGGTTTAGACTGGCATCTGCAATGCTTGTTCTCTTGGTGGTCGACCACAGACAGATCCCTGGAGGCCACAAAAACCTCCTCCTCCTCCTCTTCCTCCCTGTCTTGTTGTACCGCACCGTGATGCGAGTGCTCCCCCACGTCTGCACCATTCGCCCCCAGCAGCAGCACAAGCCACCGGTGCCCACACGCAAGGGGAGGGCAGAGCTACGGGGCACGCACACAATGGTGCAAGACTTGCCCCTCACACCACTTCACATGATAATTTATACTCCAATGAGACCCCCACGCAAATTAAAAGCCAGCTCTGTGCCCGTTCTAGCACCCTCCTCATAGAGAAGCTCAAACCCACGCAGTCGCTCGAACAAAATCCGTGATTTTTTTCTGATGTTTCTAGACTTTGAGATGTTAGAAGAAAAAAAAAAAAAAAAAAATCACATTTCTGAGACATTCAACCTTCCAAACCACAGTTACTTACTTCACCAATGAAGCAGCTTCAGGAAGCACTTCTGCAAACGTATCACGAAAGACAATTGCATTTTTTCTCTTGCAGTTCTGTATGACGTCATTGGCCAAGTAAAAAAGGTTCAGACGATGAGGAAAGGCAGCTAAAGACAAAAAGAAAATTCAGATTCGTCATCAAGCAGAAGCAGTCACGTCAGCTGTGTTTTGACAACAACATTTAAGTGCCTGGTTTTAGAATTTTTTTCAGCATTTCCAGCATGTACAAGGGCCAGTCCAACAGTCAGAACTGGGGGCTGGAGATGAAATCCCATTTACAAATAATTTCCACATCTTCCCAAAACCTGCGTGTTTGGCAACCTCAAGCATCGACTCTGTCTCGAGCTTAGAAAGGACGCAAAAATCCATTGACCCTGCGCTGGATCTATCATCCCCACGCAGCGAAAGGAACCGTATTAGCTAGAAAGATCAGCATCGCCTGTGGTTAAAAGGTCAAACGCAAAATGGCACAAACTTCTGCACGGAGCAAAAACCCAACCACTCCAGAGTGTGCGTATGGTGCTCTCTCTGGAGCTCCAGCATCACCCCGCTTGGCTACTGCTTCAGTGCAGCTTCCTGTTTAATAATGTAGTGGACATTTATTCATATTTTTTAAGAACAATCATGTATAAGTCTCCCTTTTTTTTAAGCTCTCACAGCTTAAAACGGTCTCGAAGATTTGCAGCTTTATTGGGGAGGTTTTACCAGTGTCCGTAGCTGTCCAGAGGACACTTACTACAGACAGGGAGACACCTTCTCCACATCCCTTTAAATGCCTCCTATTAATAAACCAATGCTTATTAATGTATTTAATAAGCGCTGCTGATTCCTTGGACGCGGCTGCCTGGATGGCCCTTTCCCGACGTGCGATTTAATGCTAGCCAGGCACCAGCTTTTGTGTGGCACACAAAGGACCCCGGATCTGCGTCCCTTCTCCTCCAGGGATCGATTTCTCCAAAAACCACCTCCCTCGTCCCTGCCGAGCCGGCACTGACCTTCGCACCCAGCCCTCCCCCCCGCGGCTCTACTCCGAACGCATCCACACCAAATGTGCCTCTGAGCTTCCTATATTCGGCTCCAAATTTAATTATTTCATCAAACCTCTCCTTCAGTTGGCCAGGAACAGCACTTGTAGTGCAGTAAGCGCAGCCACATGCTAATTAGCTTCTTCACTTAATTTAACGATACAACACAAGGATTTAAATATAGGAATGGTGACAATAGATGGATTTCTTTCACATGCCCGTGGGCTCTAGCAGGCTCCCATCTTCCCCATGTTACACCCCCCCGCTGGCTGTACCCAGGCTGCATTAGCAATCAGATTTTTTAGCTACAAATCCCTTAATTCTCTATCCCGCTTCATTTTCCAATTGTCCCTACCTTGGCAGAGCCTCTTCCCACTGCTGCACCTTGCAGCTCTCCTGGTCTCTGAGTCTCCTGCTGGGAAGCTCTGAGCATGATCCCTGGTCCAGTGCCCTTGGTGGGACCTTACCCCTTACCAACACCGCTCCTGCGCTGGCAACCTGTCGCAGAAAAACTCCAAACCACCCACCACAGCGACTCCATCTCTGGCAGCTGCGTGCTCCCCTCCTGCTCAAAGCCAGCCAGAAATAAAGCCAGGATTTTCACAGAACTCATTGGCGCCTCAGCCTGCGCCTAAGGAAAAGCCACTACACGAGTATTTTCCAGCCAACAATAAGCTCACACGCTTTTATTGGACACTAATTGTTAAATATTGCCTCCCTCTTTTCTAACATCCCTCTCCGATGCAGAGAAGAGGGGTCAGTGGCCACCGACTGACTCCTGGCAAGGAGCCCACGAAAGCAGGATGGTAGCCACAGAAATACAGGGTTAGTTCTTTTTTTGCCTACTGAATGCAATTATTACTTGTTATAAAACAGAGGATCCCTGCTCACGAACGACGCTGCATGCTCACGTCTGGGAAGCCGAGCACGAGACGCCGGTGTTTTCCGGGACTCCTCTCGACAGGAGACTCTCGTCCCTGCTCTCACACACCTGTCCTGCAGAAGGCCTCCGTCCTGGCCAAGGGATCGGCACCAAGCAAGCAGCCCTGGGTCCAGCACCCGCCTGGCAGAGGAGTCCCAGCAGGCAGCGAGCCTGCTTGAAAAGCTGATGCCAGAACATTTTGACTGCACGAGCTCTACACCGACCTGCCGATACCAAGGGCTGATTTTGCGAGTCGTTTGTTGGAAATGAAGATCTTTCACAGAAGGCAGCCTCTTTGGAGAAACAAAACTGAGGCTTGGTCCGGTTTGATTGTCAAATCTTCAACAGGTTGAAGCCTCCCTGAGCCACCACCCCCCACCCCCCCCAGCAGCACTGATTCTTCTTGCTCACTGCTGGTACCCGCTGAGTGTCACTACAAACCCGTGCGTGAGCAAGAAGCATCGTCAGGCCCTAAACCCAGGGCAGGCACAGCACGGCAGGTCAAGGAGACAGACAGCCCGCCCCCTGGACTTCCCTCATCCTCATGGCCCCAGCCCGCAGTGGCCACCGGTGTGAGCCCCAAACCAGGCATCACACAGCTGCTGCCTCCACCAGCACCGCAGACCGCTTCTCACCCCTGACTTTGCTACTCGTGTATTTTCCAGCTATTTTTTTGGCTGAGGGTATGTTTCATCTTTCCCACCAGGCTACTCCAACACTGTTCTGGCAGCTGCCATGTCAAGGAGCCTCAACTCCCATGTCCCAGACTAGGCTTTTATAGCAACAAACAAAACAAGCACAAAGATTCATTAGCAGAAACTGTTATTTACAATCTTCACGCTAAACATGCTTACACAGCAGATAGGGGTTTGTTTGTCTGAGTGAGAAGCAGGGTGAGGAGCATTCTGCTCTGCCCGGAGGGCTGGAAATCCAGCCGGAGCAGAGCTGCACTCCCCTGGCTTCCCAAAACAATTTGGAGTCAGCTTTCCCCAAAACACCAGCCTCAATAACCTATCAGGTCATCATCCCATCAAAATGGGTTTTCTGCAATTTAATTAAAGCCCAGCACTCCACTGCTAATTCACCCGCTTGTCACTGGATGCTCTTTCTATCCCGACACTGTTATTCACCAGCAGAGAGAGCGCTGATTCCAGATCTACGACACAATGCAAAATAGATCTTGAAGATATATAAACCTTTGATTTAAACGATTCACCGTATACACAGCATTCAGAAATCCAGAGCCAAGTTCAATACAAATGCCCAACACGTGGAGCACAGCTCACACCATCACCTCTGCCACGGTTTCCACAAGGGTGAATACAGACCTCAGCCAAGGCAGAATTAATTTTAATTTAGCTCCTCAATTTAGAGCTAATATTTATAAAACAAGATTCACCCAACTTGCACAGTAGGAAAACTCCCTGCTAGACCAATACCTAGGCTAAGGACAAGCTGCATGAAAAAAGCCGAGCACCCTTGGGTCCAAGATGCACTTTGTACAAGGGGTTCCAAACACATTATGCAACTGGCCGTATCCGATGGGTGAACGGCTTCTTAATTACTCTTGGACTGTCTTGGCTTAAACCGGAGAGGAAATACAGGCAAGAAACAGGAAATTTTATAACAGCCCATCCCAGCTTTTTGCTCGGCTCCAGGACAGCCGCCTGCTCCACCGACCGGCATCCCAGGGCAGCTGGCGCACCGTGTGTCCGATGCAACTCACACTTAAAGAGCTGCTCGTGTGGACACAGAGATGAAGAGCTCTGGGTCCACAACAAACTTCTCAGAGGTAAAGTTACGGCAGCATTACCTCACAGAAACATTCACATCGTGAAACTCTGGGCCAATAACCGCAGCTGTGACCGGCTGATGCTCAGGACAAGCTTTGACCCAGGAAGGGAGATGCTCATGCCATCCACAACTTACTTAAATAACAGCACTCAGGTTTGGGTTTGGTTTTTTTCCTCTGAAAGGACCCAATTCTTTATCCAAGTAGCCACATACCCCTTCGGTTAAATTGGACATTTCACATCAGCTGAAACAAATATCTAACACCGAAGGGTAGAAAAATCCATCAAGATATGGGAAAATGCAGATGCTAGGAAATACCCGCAGCAAAATGCAGCCGTTTCCCCCCAGAAGTGCGCATGGGGAGAGTGACTGACCACCCTCTGGGGTGGGAGCACCCACAAGACCACCAGTGCTCAGGCAAAATCCCTCCACAGCCCGAGGCAGGAGCACTGACCGCCCCACAGGCCAGCCCAACGCCTACTCCCCCTGATTTATAGAGGACAAAGAATCAAAAGGCTAATTTTTTTCCCCGCGCTTGACATTTTCTATAAACCTCCTGCAAGAAACCGCCCTCAACCCAACACTGACATCGCTGGAGAGACGCTGGGCTGGAGCTGCCCCACTCAGGGGTTTCACACTGAACAGAGATGGGCATCTAAGAGAGACAACAGCAATTCTCCCCCAGCTTGAACGCAGGTGCCTTCATCTTCACCCGGACACAGCGCTGAGATACAGCCCTTGATCCCACCACACCAATCCTTCACAAGGAGCTCCCTGGAAAAAGCAGCTTTTATGCATTCTTAGCAGCTTTAGAGTTAAAATATTCAAAAGTTGGGAAAGGAACCCAAAAGCAAGCTGTACTTGCTGCTGTTACACTGAAGTAACACTGAAGTCTTTTGGTTAGGAGTACGAGTTGCCGCTGTGTGAGAGGCTGCAAGGTCCTTGGGGCAGAGAATGAAACATACCATGAAGGGAAAAGCAGGAGAAAAAAACCCAAAAAAACCACGAAGTGGGAAGTAACCAAATAATCAGAGGTCAGGGCACAGCAGTATCACAACTGCTGCCCAGGGCTGCTTTAGCTGGTACCTCAGAGAAGATGCTTAAGAAGAAACTGGGACAAACACAAGGGGTGTTGAGGGGAGATCCTCACGAGGGCTGGGCAAGGAAAGCCCTGAAAGCTCTTGTGCCAAAATAAAACAAAAAGTCCAGGCTGGTACCAGGGGCTGAGGAGCAGGAGCAGGGTGCCCCGCAGGGAGCAGTTCCTGCAGGGCAGGAATGGAGCATCAGGGGCCCCGCAAGCGGGAACGAACACGTTACTTTTGATGAGCTTGGGAAGGAGGGAAGGAGTCATGGAAGACTGCAAGGAAGAAGGAAGGGGCAGTGCCAAAGCAGCATCTCTGGAAGCTCAGCTGCCTTGGCCAGGAGCTGAAAGATGAATGTCAGCCACGGAAAAGCGGCAGGAGTCCAGGGAAGAGTCTCAGCTCCACAGGCCAGCGGGAGGGGAGCTGCAGGACGACAAACATGGGGGAGTCACACTGGCACAAAGGCTCAAGCAGCCAGGCACAGCGAGGACCTGCCCCGAGGTACAGGCAGGGAACGAGGAGCTGCGTCGCATTGAGCCTGACCTACAGCAAAAACGTTCACCAAAATCCTAGAGAGGAGCCCAAACAGCAGCTGTGACAAGAGACGCCAAGTCCCGAGGAGTCTGTATGTCCCAAGGAGAGACAGGAGATGGATTTTGTTCGGAGGGGGTGTGCTCAGAGCGAGAGAGAGAGAAGAGGACCGAGGACGGTCCCACAGGACCCCCGTGGTGACAAGGGCTGTCAGAGGGATGAGGATTTCCAGGAGAGGTGGGGAACGACAGCGAGGCAGGATGGACCAAGGCCAGCTTCCCCTCACCAGCAGGTCGGTATGGACCAGAAAACAACAGACCTCAGGCTCTTACCTTGCTCTGTTTAATCACGCAGCATACGGACCAACAAAAATGCAAATCAAAATTTGGGGGAAGAGGGCCCTGCGCATTTTGCAGAAGGGCCTCAACACAGAAAACCAACTATCCCCAAACTTCACAAAATGTTTATGACAAACTGGAGTGATGCCTTGGGATAGGAACGTTATCTTTGCGTTAACGCAAAGCTTACTCCAGCTCCTGCGACAACAAGCAAAACCTTCACATAGCAGCGAGACGGCACAGATAAAGCCGCTTTATTTGGACTCATGAAAACATTAACTTTCCCACTTGCAGATCACCGCCGCATCACCTGCGGGCACTCGCCAAATCCAAGTGTTGGCACCCAACGCTTATCCGCACCCACAACAGGCCCGTGGAAGCGGGCAGTGATGGTCCCTTACCCCCACAATGCTGAAGGCATCCTTCCCACCCCAGCTCTCAAAATAACGTTTTGGAAGATCCCGGGCAAGCAGACCCAGAATTCAGGAAGCTGAAGGTGCCACCATTCAGGTGCAGACACGCGATTTGTGTTTTTCTA
Source organism: Falco rusticolus (assembly GCF_015220075.1). Taxonomy (NCBI): domain Eukaryota; kingdom Metazoa; phylum Chordata; class Aves; order Falconiformes; family Falconidae; genus Falco; species Falco rusticolus. The sequence goes on along the minus strand of NC_051205.1, from coordinate 1,260,670 downwards.
AGCGTGACAAGGTGATGCCAAGCAGAAACCCTGCCCAGGGGCCCCGCAGCACCGACAGGAGTGAACCCAGACGCCCAGATTTCACGGCGCTGCCTGACGCCGGGTCCGAAGCCTCTGGTACGGCCGTGTAAGCTGCCCCGCACCACCCTCCCCACTGCGGACCCCCCAGCCTGCAGCCCCCCGCACGGCCCTCACCCCGACGGGCACCGGGAGCAGCGGGCCGAGGCTCCAGGGGGGTGGGCGACCACCCCCCCAGCGCAAGGGGCGGCCCCTCCAGCCGCACAGCCCACGGGCCCCCCTCCGGGGAGGTGGGCGACCCCCCGCCGCACAACCCCCGGGCCCGGCCACCCCCCCCCCCCCGCCGCCGGCGCCCCGCACTCACAGCGGCGCAGCCACTTCATCCAGTGGTAGACGATGGTGCTGTGGTGCCGCTTGTTCTCCAGGCACCAGGAGGAGAGGCCCTGGATGGACTCCATCGTGTTGGTCACCGCCTGCAGCTTCCTGTCGAGCGAGGCCTCCAGCGCGCCGGCCGACGAGGAGGAGGCGGCGGCCGAGGAGGAGGAGGAGGAGGCCCGGCCGCCGCCTCCGCCGCCCGCCGCCATCTTCCCGCCCTGCTCGCCCAACCGGGCCGCACGGACGGCGGCGGCGCGGCGCTCCCCGCTCCGCTCTGGGCCCGGCGGGGCCCGGGCGGCGGCGCCTCAGGAGGCGGCGGGGCCCGCGGCGGCCGGCTGGGGAGCGCGGCGGCCCGCTGCGCCGGGCCTGAGGAGAGGCGGCGGGCGACGGCGCCGCCCCGAGGGCGATCGTGCAGCCGCGGCCCGTAAGGCCCCGTCCCGCTTAGCCCCGGGTGACGGCTGGGAGCGGCGGCGGCGGCGCGGTCACCGGCCGGCCCCCCCCGCACGCAGCGCCCGCCCCCCCGCCGCCATTTTGTGCCGGGCTCCCTCACACGGGCCGCCGCGGCGCTGCCCCCCCCGCCCCTCCGCGCCTGCGCCGCCGCCTCAGCGCGCACGCGCCCGCCCGCCCCGCCGCCTGCGCCGCGCCCCGCCCCTCTGCGCGCGCCCCCGCCGCGCAAGATGGCGGCCGCCCCCGGCTGGGAGCGCGGCCTGAGGGCTTGGTAACGGCAACCGCGCTGGAAAACAGCGCCCGGCCTCAAATAAATCCAACTGGTGGTACATAAGGGAAGGGGAGGCGGCTCCTGCCACCGCCAGACCCCCGCGGGCGGCCTGCGCCGCCCCCCCCCCGTTCCCTCACAGCCCCCCCTCACACACACCCCCACCCACCCCATTTCCACAGCCAAGAAACAACGCGGGGGCAGGCCGCCTCCACCGCCCCACCCCCCCAAGAGGCGTAACGGTGATTTGTTTTAAAAAATATGTCTTTAATGGGTGTGCTGAGGAGAGCAAGGGGTGGAGGGGGCTGTCCGAGGTCCGGCGGGGGGGCTGTGGTGTGAGGAGGGGGCGACGGCGGCCCCCTCACCTCAGTCTGTGGACTCCAGCACCGACTCGCTGAGGGCCAGGTCCCAGTAGTGCTCCGCACCGTGCTTCTTAAAGTGCTCCCGTGCCATGTTCTCCGTGGGGCACTGCTTAAATTTCATCTCGCCGAAGCTGCGGTCCTTCGCTGTGCCCTGGGAGGGGAAAAGGGGCGCTTTCCCACCCGTCTCTGGGGGAAACTCGTGGGAAACGCAGCTCCCAGCGGCTTGGGGAACCCGGGAAAAAATATTTTTTCAGGCTCATGCGTGACTAGGGGGAGCACTGCACGAGTTAGACGCTGCCAGCTCCGCTACAGCTTGAGAAACGCTACAGAAAAGAGTTGGAGCGGCAGGTTTGCCTCTGATCCAAAGCCTCCCAGCATCGCTCCTGCCCCAGCTGCTGCTGGGGCTCACTTCCCTCCAGCCTAAGCCCCGCCGGTACAGACCTACACCCACGACTCACCTCCCAAACCAGAGAGCATTTGTTTGTTTTCTTAACAGACTCCTCGTCGGACTCATCATCATCTGAAAAAAAAACCAACCGGTAAGGCCAATTTTAGTCCCGAAGGCAGATGAGGAGCGGGAGCCCCACCGCCGCTTCACCACCCCTCTTATGCGCACAGTTTTACACTTACCCTCTCCCTTCGTGTTTGATGTTTGCTCGTCCCATTTTATTCGATGAAGCATAAGACGTTTGAATTTCTTCTGTGCTTTTGGGCCTGGAGAAGAATTGAGACTCATTGTTCACAAAAAGTCCTTTAACCTTCAGTTTTCAGGAAGTTCGAAAAAGCAGCAGAATCCAAACGATGCCCACAAACCCTTCCCAGCGCACCCAGCTGACCAGGCATGGCAAGTAAGGCACAGCCAGACTGACCCAGTGCCAACACCCGTGGGGTGGCTGAGACTTTCTGGCAGCCTTTGGCACCTTGGGATTTCCTGCTGCCAAACAGGCTCTTCAACACCTCGCAAAAATTACTTAGAACAGCACAAAACATGAGAAGCTGCGGCAGACTGAGAAGTCTCCTCACTCTAAGCATCCGCTCAGAGCATCACGGATTCAAATCAAGTGCTTTTCCCTTCAACGCTGAATGCGCTGGGTTTTCTAACTGGATTACAGTGCACTCTGCAGTCAGCGCTAACCCCATTAGGGCCGTAATTAAGGGAGTTTCAAATGGCCTCCTTCCTTCCTTGTCCTTCCGTAACCCTCAATCAATAATTTTCACAGTAATTTTTGCTAGAAGCAAGCTTTTGAATGCTACGCTGTGACCGAAAGCCTGCCTCAAAAGTTCTCACCTCCTTCTACCACGACCACGTTGACATCTTTGTGTAAAACCACCACGCCTGTTAAGTACAGCTGGCCAGCGTTGGCTTCAATTTTGAATTTTTTTGCTGGATTGCTCAAGTTTCGGACCCTAAAGGATAGGATAAAAACCAAACACAAATGTTTGTGGAAATTATAATCAAGCCATAAAAGCTCCCTACTCTGCCTCAACTGGGTCCAGTGTTTCCTCCTCCAGCTCCGCGGGAGCTTTACCCACACCTCAAAATGACATCTGTTATCAGACTGCTGAAGCGGCTGTGTCTGTCCCTTCCCATTATTTCATTTAGAGCTTTAAAGTTTCCCAATTTCCAAACAGGGATGCACCAGGTCAGCTCTGACAGCTAGGAAACAGCTCTCGCCATTGGAAACTGCAGTCCCAGCTGAAACGCTCCAAACCCGACATGTGTTTTTAGTGCTGGACTGTAACTCTGTCCTTAACTTATCCTGTTAACGAACATGTCTTTTGGGACAGCGTTAATTGCTACAAGCCGGGATGCTTTAACGCTGGATGGAAACCTGATGAGTGGGGGCACAGTCCCGCTACTCAAGCCTGCTCCTCCCTACCAGCAGGTTTCTCTAGAGCATTTCTCTGGTGTATCTAGAAAGAGATGTACGGTGAGCGCTCTGCCCAGCCCTCACCTGTACACGGCTATGTGAACTCCCTGCGAAACGTCTTCTTTCAGCTTTTTAACCTTCTTCGCTTTTCGCTGTTCTGCTGTGAGCTTTCTCGCAGCGTTCGCTTCCTCGTGAGCTCTGGATGCAAAGAAAGATGCAGCTATAAGCAAGACGCAGCGTTACAGCATCACAATGGATCCCTTTCCTTCCCAGCACAGAATACAGATCCCAAAGCAGCTGCAAATCCTGCCCAGATCTCCGCTTGCACCTGCCTGGATTACAAGCAAGTGGGCTTTTTTAATCCAGTCACCCGTCCAAATCCATCCTCTGTCTCTCCATGAAAACATTCGTTAGTAACAACTGTGACCGTGACCATCATCCTCATTATGGTAGGAAACCCATTTAATATAGGGCATGAGGCCTCTCTCCAGTGGGAAGAGCTGCTCACGAAGACCCAGCGCCCCGCCGGCCTCAGGGGGGTCATTCAAGGCAGCTGAAACAGGCTACGAGAGCAACGCGCAGAAAATCACACTGCTGCTGCTTCGCTGCATCAGTTCAAGGATTTCGTTCTCTACAAATGCAGCACCAGCAATCAACCCATCAAAAAAACGACCCCCCAAAGTACGGTACAATGTGCCACCTACTTCTGTCTCTTCGCCATCTGCGCTCTGACATGAGCTTCGACTTTTGTTGGGTCCTGAACAGCTTCCGTCCCCAGTACTCGCATCAAGTTTGAAATTCTTACTGCAGGGAAACAGGAGAGGAGCTGTGAGAGGCTCCTGTCGGATGCCGGTTTGCCAGGACGGTAAAGCACAGAAACGGCAGGCACACGTGCAGGCTCATAAACCACCTGTACGGGCAGGTGTCGGATCACAGCAACACACCCACACACAGATCCACGCCGTCCCGCCGAGGCTGGGCGGCCTGCGGCTTTCCCAGCCACGTCCACGCTTGGCCCGGGCCACTGGTTTGAGGGCCCACACTAGCCCGGAGCGCCGCTGGCAGCGGGCCCCCTGTAACCGGCATTTACCTTTGGGCTCTGGCGGCGGCATCAGGCCCAGCCTGACTTTCTCTTGCAGCTCCTTCTGCGCTTCTCTCCGAGTCTGTCGTCGTAATTTCTTCTGCTCTTTCTTGGTTAAATAAACACCCAGGGTCACTGGTGTGTCACTGTCCACTGGGAAAAGAAATGAGGCAAGAGAAACGTAAATCTGCTGTTGAAGAAGCAAGAGAAAATACTGCCTGTGACCCTTACTGGAGGTGGGGGGCAACACCCCCACCACGCTCCGTGACCCCCACACTATCAACAAACCTGACCCCCACACCAAACGTGGAACCAGGCAAATGCGGTTTGACTGGGTTTTTTTATTATTATTTATTTTACTGAAAAGTTAAATGCTCTGTGGTTATTTTATGATCCTTCCTTGGGTCAAAACTAGGCTGCCGGCGAGGAGCCCGTGTCTGCACGGCCACCCAGCGAGCACAGAGCAGGCCATCGGTAGGTAAGCGAGCTATCCGTAACTACTACAGGTTTTACAAGTTTCCAAAATCAGGGCAGAGACCCTCCCTCCCGATTGTAGTTATCTTCACATTGCTTTCCAACTTGTCTTTGCACAATTCCTTCTCCTTACAGAGACATGAGACGCTGGGCTGCAGTGCTGCAGCTGGGGGCTTGCACACCCCACAAAGTGCTAACCCCTCAGAGTATTTTGTGTCTTAGTTCAACAGCGAAGTTGACCAAAACTGGGGCAGTACCTGGTGGGTTGAGCTGCGCCGGGTGCTCCACGAGGTTCGTGATCCCAAAGTACTCATCTTGCTTTGAAGACGTTCCACCTTTTCTAGAAGGGAAAGAGTTGGGCATCATTGCAAAACTCCCAGCCTGAATTCCTGTGTTCCCTTCAACACAAGCCATGAAAAAAAATAAAAAAAAATAACGCTTCCCTTGGGCCAGCTGTGCTGGATACCAAATCCCTACCCAAATCACTGATCAGAGCTCGATGTGCTGAAGGAGACACGCAGCAACGTAGTATTAATGCGTAGGTGTCTCCTCCAGTGGAGCAGCCACCCACATTTCACGGTTAGGAGACAGGCTTCCCACAACTCTACTGGGAACAAGACTCGTAGAGAACACTCACGCTTGAAAAAAACCCCAAACCACACCACCAACTCTGGGCCAGAAACAGCACTCTAACTCCAGGGCAGCCGCCGCCTCCAAGACCTTGGAGTCTTTGGGGGGAACACAGCCTCCAATGGGGAGAAGGGCAGCCACCGACCACCAAGACCTTGGGAGAAACGACCCCAAGAAAGAGCTTGGGAGCAAACCTGGTGCTGCTGGGATCTCAGGGATGAGGGAGGTGGAATTCCACAGCTCAAGCCAATACACCTGGTCCAACCCAACACACCACCACGTGACCCTTGAGATGCTCCCAGTTTTCCTCCCGCGGCAGGAGGATCAAAACCCAGCAAGTAAACCACTTACAAGTCGAGGCCGTTAGGGATGATGTAGGAGTCCCACCACTCTATCTCTGGGATCTCCCCCTCTTTCAGCTCCTTCTTAGGGGTAATAAGAGCCAACTTGGTGGAAGTGTGTATCCCTGTCTTCCTGGCAGCCTGAGAGATCTCTGCCTGCAGTTTTTCTAGTTGAGCCTGAGAACAAGGAGAGGAAAACGGCACATAAAGGTCATTCCAGAACAGCACAACCTTCGGGAAAAGCACAATACATATGCACCTGCTGATTGATTTCTTTTTTTCTTAAAACAATCTGAAGCAGACCACAGAAAAAAACCACACAGCACAGGACGGCAGAGTGACAGACCTCCCAGAAATCCGGTCTTATTACTGAGCCTTCTAGGAGCATGGAACAATCCCAAAGGAATATCTCCCTAGAGGCATCGTATCCCTGGACTTTTCTGTCTTAATGAAGCTCTTCTCTCCCCCTCTCCCCAAGACCTCGGGCATTTTACCAAGATTCCTTTAAACCTCCACTTCTAGAGTGATCAGTTCTGCAGAAAGAACGCTTAGGACCAATAATTATCTATTCTCTTTGGTAATTTTCAACCTTTTGCCAAAATTTAAAAAAAAAAAATAATAAAAATTTCTGTCTCTCATCAGGTAAGGATAGCTGTAAGAAAACTCATTCCACACACAAGTTCTAATTGGGATGCCTCCCTTTCCGACAAGAATGGTGTTGACAGAAAAGGTTCAGGTGACTTTAGTGAAAAGCTTCCTAGGCAAAGCCAACACAGCTCCCTTCACATCCCAGGAGAGGAGAATCAGCTCCCATCCCGAACCGAACCCTCACTCCTGTGCTGTCAGTTAGCATGGCAAGACCCCAAATACCTTCGTTCGCAACCTCTGGGCAATTTTCTCAAATTTGCCTTTTTCATGGAACTTAAAGGTGCGTTTCTGACGCTGGGCTGGGGTTATGGAGACCCGGGGGTCAAAGTAAGTGTTCGACTCCATATCTTCCGAGGGCTTTTCTTTAAGCTGCTGTTTGAACTGCTCTCTCTTCACAGCTCTGATGTTTGCTTTTAGGGTTGGCATGCGGTGAGTCAACTCAATCTCTTTACCAGTCGCGTCAACAGTTCGGCCTTGCTCATCCAAGATCAGTGGCGTAGGCTTTGTCTGATCCTTCAGCTCCACTTTCCTGGCAGCAAGAGACAATAACGTTGCATTAAAACGTGAGCACAAAGGAAACGTGAGCCCTGTTTCCACGGGAAGCACCAAAGTGGCCCACAGCTTGTGGAAGGCCTCCTTGTTACGTTAAATCTCATCTATGCTGCCAGCACGGACTTAAAGCTCGTGCGCAGAAGCTGGGAGTCTTACCCAAGGAAGGTGTAACCTCCATTTCACCTCTTTAATATCAGATTTGTTCCTTCAGCAGGCGTTAAGGCCAGCGCTAGGGAACCAACAGTGCTGGAGAAACCCTCGGTCAGACCCTCCACCGGTGTTTTGGAGTTAGGCTCACCAGGATCACACAGAGTGTGCAAGGAACAGCAGGTACTCACGGTGGTGCGATCCCCATCGCGTGCAGGTTGGCCAGCCCCACCATGTTGGCGTTGCCAATGAGCCCTGGTTTCAAAGCCAGCTGAGCCTGGATTCGGGCCTGCAGCTCCGCTGCTTTCCTGGCCTTCTCAATGGCATCGTTCATGAACGTCGCTGCCTGCGAGGGCTGGATCGTGTTGCCGATGGGAAGGCGTTCCGATTGGGATGAAGAAGAAATTTTGGGCTGTTGACAGAAAAGGAAGTTTTGTGAGGTGCGTGTTCTAGCACACTAAAGTCAACAAGTCATAGCTGAATCTGCAGGATTTGCCTGTGGCTGCCAGTAGGTACCTGTGGTGTCGGTGGACTGATGAAACTCAGCTGCTTTTTCCTCTCTTCAATCTGCCGGGTGGCTGCCTCCATCATCTGTTTGATCTGTGGAAAGAGAATTGGACAGTGAATTTTTCTTCCCTTTATCAGAAGGAGGGAAGGGGTCCTCAGCACCCCGTTACAGCTGCAGATGCAGGCAAGCCAGCGTAGCGAGAATGATATTGTATCAAACGGTGTGGATCGACAACCTCCAGCTGTAGAGAAGGAATTTTACCATGCAGGCACTCTCTACCAAGACCTTTCACAAACATCCAAACTTCCCTCACTCGAAGGCTTCACATCATCGTTAGCCTAACGCACAAGCAGCCGTGAGCCTTGTGAAATGAACACAGCAAGCAAAGGACAGTCAAAAGCAACTTGCTGTTTGCTCGCTCAGCTTGTGAGGTGAATTAGGATACAGTAAACACTAAACCATGTTGGGATTCAAGATCTCAGCCACGGGCAGCTCTGTTCCGGGGCAGAGCTCATGTAACACAGCCTAACCTGTAGCTTGGTCAGCATCCCAGGGCTCTCCGACGGTGGGCCTGGAATGACCTCAGGCTCATCCTCAACCTCCTCGAATCGCGGTATGCGCCGCTTCTTGACGCCAGAAGATTCCTTGGATACCTCAGAGTCATCACCAAAGACATCCTAATGTAAAAGGAAAGGAGAAAACTGTGGTTAAAAACAAAGGGTTCTCCTCACGGCCAGCGTTTTAAGATGAGAAACCAGCACGCGGATCAGATCTGGCACAGTACGGTCAGCACTGCGTTGCGGTTCAGTTTCCAGGGCAGCGCTCGCAGGCTGATCTACCGGTAATCCCACATGAAGCCTGTGCCCTGGTCCCCCACCAGAGAAGCCTCCATGATGATCCATGCAAGAGCGTGAAGGACAGGACACATCACAGGGATGTGCCCGTGTAATAGCCACCACATAATTCCCTCAGACGGTCAAAGGTTTTTTGGCACCGAGGAGACTGAAGGTCTCACTCAGCTGCCCAGAGAGATGGAAAAAGCCTGCCCACAAGCTGACCTGACTGGGCTAAAATAATTTCCATGTCTTCCACCAACTTCAGAGGGTTTGGTGAAAGAAGCTGCGCTGTCCCACCACGTCCTCCCCCAAAGGAGGATGCAGCCGCAGACCCAGGGCGGGTCGGCGTTTCCTCACACTCCGACCCAGCCGACTCCAGCTTGGATCCAAAGACGCTGCGCTCCAAGCGAGCCGCTCCGGAGAAGCGCAGCTCAGAGAGTAAGTGGAGCAACGATCACGCTGCTGGACTCACATGCAGCGCGAGGGTCACAAAACAAAAGGCAAGGTGCGCTTTACACGGAGCGCTGCTCAAGCACGCCCCAGCTCGTGAGACTGCGGCCATGGATTTCATCTAGTCAGTGCCTGGTTTGTGTACGGCAAACTGGATTTGTCCATGCGACTGTGTTACTGTAGTGTGTGTGTCAAGGTGTTATTTGAAAATAAAATATACACACCGGTTGTAAGCGTTAGTTGCAATCCCTTCTTCACTATAACGGTTCATATTCTACAAGGACACTTCCTCATCCAGACACAGGTACTTCTTGGAAAACCTACAAGTTCAAGAGAAAGGACTTGCCCATAGTATAAAGTGTGTAAACCATTACGTTTTAGTTCCTGAAACTTCCCAAGCAATGACCTACCCCACAAGAGTTAACCAAGGAGAGAGAAGGCAGGCCAGGCAGCGCATTGAAGACAGCTAACGTAGCACTCTGAATTAATTCACTGCCCATTGCTACAAGATCTAAGTGTGCAAGTACAAATTCAACTCTAAAACCTGCGCTGGGGTGAAGGGGAAAGTCAGTCGGCAAGTATGGCCGCGATCTGACAAACTCACTAGACGGCCTCGTGTTACAGCAAGGGTCAGGACAGATCTAGATCTTGATGGAGGACCTCCAAGGAAGGTAATTCCGGACAGAAGGGTTGACTATTTGGCAGGCAGGACGCCTGTCCCTATGCCAGGAGCCAAGAGAAGAGGATAGGTCCGCTCTGCTGCTTCCCAGCCCTGCTTTCGGGGTAGCTGGCAAGCCGAGGATGCCATCAGCGGTCACGCAAGACACCCCAGTGGCTGCTTCGCTGGAGAAGAATCGCCTGCTCCGCACCCAACCCCATCCCTGCTCTGCCAGCACGAAATCCCCTCTGCACCAGGATGCTGCTCCCTCCCTCCCTCCCCATCCGGCAGTGCGCTGGCCACGGCCACGAGGAAGATGATGAGAGGACAAGACAGCCCGAAGGCGGGCACAGCAACAGGGGAATCTGAATTCAACTTGTGAAGAAAGGGAGGACCTGCAGGTTTTACTAGTGCCACAGGGCTGCGAGTGTCGCCCCGCCTGACACCCTGACATCACGAAACACCAAGCAGCGATGGGACAGACAATGTCCCCATCTCTCTGTCATCTTCCCAAGAGGTCAAAAGCAAGAGGGTTGTGGGGAAAAGCCAGGATCTCCCAGCCTAGCTGGAACCTCGCCTTTTTAACGGCCCTGCAGCAGCTCGGCACAGTGTGTTAGCCAAATTAAAGCAGAACCGCAGCACAAAAATACTTGAAAGATGCTTAGTGGCAGTTCTGTGGTGACCAAAAAAAGCTGCACGAGACTGAGATCTTTTTAAGCCACTGCTGCTATTTGGGAGGGGGATGGACACGTGAACCCAAACCTCCCCAGGTCAGTAAATGGAGTTGTGCTGCTGCTCCTCGGGCTGTACCAGCTCGGCAGGATGGAAGCTGCTTTAACGCACCATTCGTTAGCCGGTGAACGTACCCAGACCGGGAGGAGACCCCATCTGGCACTGGTTAAAGCCTCAGCCAGACAGCTGGAGAAAAAGCAAGTTTCTAACGGAAAACAGGGAGTGGAAGCAGCTCTCTCCCAACACACCTGAAGAGATCGAAATCCCGAACACGATTATTGCAGCTCCCTGAGGTTAAGGGCTGACTGAAACTGTCACAGAGAAACACAGATTGCCATACAACAGGAACCTCAGAAAAAGTGAAAGGAAACTTACTTTGTAAGCGGGGAGCAGCATGGAGGGTAGCCCCTTTTAAACTCGGCATGCGAGTGATGGAAAAAATGCAATTCCAGAAGATGGCGAGTAAAGTCTTCAAGAGAAGAAAGGAGGTGAAAACAGGTTTGGATGCATGAGACTTCCACCATCCCAGACAAGCATTAGATGGGAGAAACACCAGAGAGCTATTAAATCCCTGCCGTAATTAACCTTGTGCTATGACAGGGGTTGTCAAAAATCATCCTCTGTTGATTCCGGATGGGGGGGAAAAAAATAAAAAAATAAAAAAAAAGAGAATGAAACCCCACCACAGAGCCCCACTCAGTGGCTGACAGGGAGAGCTGGCTGGCAGGGTGAAACGCGGCGCCTGGGCAAGGAAGAGTGACGGGAAGTCGCCGGGAGTGCTGAGTGAGCCCAGGCTCTCACTGAAAACACAACGGTAAAGAGGGCAAAAGAAAACAGAGAGACGGAGCCCCGGTGAAGTTACTCCACTGCACGGGCCTAGCAGAGATTGGTAAGGAAATCAAAAGCCCCAGCCTCCACCTTGGCTGCCACCAAGGAGAGCATGGCTCTTCCTCATCCGAAGAGAACCCGCAAGGTAAAGGCTCACACACTTCATCATGGAAAAGAGTCTTTTCTCTTGAACTTTAAGCATTACGAGATGTACCTCTCTGGAAGAGGAAAGTGTGGCAGAGCACCAGTGCTGCCTCCACGGCCACCAAATCACAGAAAAAAGCAATCAATAATCAATAATCACCTTCAGTTCTCGTTTTCGGTTCCGGTCACTGTTGGACTTGGAGTGCCTGGAGCTTCGGCCTTCCTCCACCGCTTCAAAAAGCTTGTCCACAAATCGCAGGGTGGAATCGTCAAGAAAGGGTTTGAGGTGGTCTGGAAAAGAAGAGTTGTGTAAATTCAGAATTCACTGCTTGGGATGAGCAGGTGAACGGAGAATCTGCCGAGAGTTCTGTGAATCTGTAAAACACTTATTTACAAGTGGATTCAACTGTACTAATGCAGCGGGGCCTGCGACCCGAGGTCCGGAGGCCTCTGGGACCTGCAGATCCTGTCGGCAGGAGCTTTAAGGATTAAGTAAATCTGGACCTCAACTAGAAAAAAATTAGGGCTCTAACGGTCAAAAAACCCCAAAACAACCGAAAACCAAACCACAAATTAAATTACCATTTTAAGTTCCTTTAGAAAAAGAGCCCTTTAATTAATTTTTACTTCCCCTTTTTTTGTAATGCATTCCAAGGCTTTTGGTTGCATGTCACGTGTCCGCATGGATTTGCAAGTACTCACCTCTGCCTCAACAAGGCGGAGTCAGAACCACCTTGGACCTACACCTGGACGTACACTCAGGAGATTCCAGGTTTGGGGTTTTTTTGTCTCCTTTAGAAAACTAGCCCAACACACAGCAGATTTCACGCCACCGAGGATGGCATTCGCCCTCCACGTTCTGCCAGCCACCACTGGCAAGGAAACCCTGACCGGCCATGCAGCCTGGCACCACCAGCAGGAGGTCGGTCTTCCGGGAATAGGAGGAATGATTTTAAGTCTGATTTGAGGCTATTTCAAGGCTATTTGAGGATTTGTGTGCACTTATTTTCTCCATCAAGGGGTCTGACCACCTCTACAAAGAGCTGCAGGGTCAGGGCTGGAGCCCACAGGACATACCAGCTGCTTTCTTTTTGTCCATGCCCTTCCCGACGCAGTTCAGCGCTGCGGTGACCACGGTGGGCTCTGAGAACCCCAGGACTCGCTTCACCGTCTTCTCGATCCATGGTTTCAGCTCATCCAGTTCTCTTTTGGAGAGCGACATCTTTGCCAGAGAAGCTGAACTGAATTATCTTACTCGTACCTGTAAAGAAACCAAAATCAGAAAACCACAGGCTAGTAAAATAAAAGTATTGGATTATCGTTGCTTCCGCGCTGCGCTTTTCTCCTTCACAAGAAAGCTCACAAGCAATGAAAGCTCTCGGAGACTACTTTTGCTCCCTTATTTTTAAAAACACAAACTGAAACTAGATGAGGCACACAGGGAGGAAGGGCCTTGGCAGCCAGGAGCCACGACCTGACCAGACAAAACGCAGCATCAGGCCCCGCGAAGGGAAATAGTGCTCGTAGCTTCATCTGCGGGGAAAGCCCTGAACCTCCTACATCCCACCAGCCTTCCCTCATGGATGACGGACACATGGCAAGCCCCATACCCGATCCTCCCAGCTCAGGCTCCTCTTTCACACATGGATTGGCCACAAACGGGAGCAAAACGTTTGGTCTCGGGGCATCCCTTCATGCCCCAGCTTCTCCTTGAACTTTGCTCAGTTGTTTCCGTGGCTGCTACTCCAGTTACTGACGCACCTCGAGCCACACAGGTCCGTGCAAGTCACGCACCTGCTAACCCTTAATTAGCCCCTTTCCCGTGAGGTTCACAAACACCTTCTGAACATGTTCCGCTTGACTGATACTTAAAAGTTCAGCATGTGGCTGGCTGCCTCTGGGTTTGCTGTTTAAACCAGCAGCCAGTGGAGGCAAACCCAAAATGACACATTTTTCAAGGCAAAAAATTTCTTCCCGTCAACTGTTAGCGGCTCTCGCACCGTCAGTCACAGCCTGCAGATGCAGTAATGTTTGATTACGTGCCCGGGACCTAATCTGATTTGGAAACCAAGTCTCCTTTATCTGGAAACAGGAGAAAATCTTCTTAAGGAAATTGTTTGACCTCGGCATTTCTGCCCCGCATAAGAGGCCTGCAGAGCTTTGACGTGGGTTTATTTTAACAGAAATCCAATCAAATACGGTTATCAGCCCCAAAACCGAGAATGAAGAGCTCGGGTGTTAGCTGTAACAAAACACTTTGATACCAAGTCTGCAAACGGCAGCCAAGAGAAGGAATCCACAGGTTTAAAGCAGCAACCGGGGGCTTCGCTCTCCCTCTCTGCAGCCAAAAGCCTGAAAATCCCCGCAGCCGCTGGCTTTTTTCCAGCAGGTTTCCCAGAGATGGACGCAAATGTAGCAAAACCCACCCAAAAAAAGCACAATTATGGCATTTCATCCTTAAGTTCCGACTCTGCTGTACGTAATGCTTCGGGACAAAGCTAGAGGTTCAAGGCAAGCGGAAAATAATTACAACACTGACACATCAACAGCTTCACACGCGCATGGTATTAAATGGAGAACTTAATTAGCGCTTGGCTTAAGCTCTGCATTAACCTTTAACTTCTGTAATCGAATAAGGACTGAGAGTGGAGCGCAACAGGTTTGATGGTGTTTTAGTTGGAATGTGGGGAGAGCAAACGCGCCGCTGGGGGTCCGTAGGGAAGGTGCAAACAGGTGCCCACGAGGACCGGAGTCCTGAGCACCCCCGGGCCACAGGGCATCAGGAAGGAGGACGGTGGGTAAACAGCACCTACAAGACTTTAGATACCGGTACGGGCAGGGCCACCGGTGCCGCGTTACCTGCCGGGACGGTGCGAAGCTGGAGCCGATGCTCCCGCGGCGCTGCGGCCTCACCAGCTGCTTCCTTAGGGGGTAAAAAATAATAATAATTCAGCTCCGCCGCGGTTGAATCGCCCGCCGGAGGCTAGAGCGGCCGCTGAGGCGAGGCCCGGCCCGCCCAGAGCCCGCTGCCGCATGCCCGGTGGCCACCGAAGTGCCCCAACGGCGCTGGGGATCCCCGGTGGTCCTGGTGACGATCCCCCTCCGGCTCCAACCCCCCCACACAGGGCCCGGGCCCGCCAGGCCCGGTCCCCGCCAGGCGCGGAGCTGCGCGCAGGGCCCCGGCCCGGCAGCGGGACCCCTCAGGGCGCCGCGGGCCCGCGGCCAAGAGCTCGGGGCCCGTCCCCGGGACACCCCCGCGCCCCCTCGGCACCCCTAGCTCCCCCCCTCCCCTCACCGGAGCGGCGCGGCGGGGCGCGGCCCCGGCAGGCCCCGGCGGCCCTGACGGTGACGGCACGTCGGGGCGGAAGCGGAAACGGCCGCGCGGCGCCTGCGCGCCCGCCCGCGCGGGGGGTGCCGGGAGGAAAGAAGGCGGGGCCAGCTGCCCGTGCCCGCCGACGTCACGTGGCCCACGAAGCCCCACCCACCCCGCGTTTCCCGCGCTCTCAGCCAGCGCGGGAAGCGCCGCCGCGTGTCCGCGGACGCCGAGGCTCCTCCCGCCACGGTTAATTAAAGCCAAATTAAAACGCAATTAAGGGAAGGGAACTTTTATTAATTTTTTGGGGGAAGGCCCTGGAGCCTTTATTAATTGGGGGGGTGGGGTAGCTCCCTCCTTGGCCCTTTATTGTTGGGGGGGAGGGGTGGTGCCCCCCCCCCCTCTCCCCTGGCCTTTATTAATTTGGGGGGGTGGCTCCCCTCCCAGGGCCATTATAAAGGGGTGGGTGGTTCCCCCCGGAGCCTTTATTAATTGGGGGTGTCTGTGCTCTCTCCTCTGCCCTTCATTAATTAGGGGGCCATGATGCTGCCCCTTGGAGCTGTTACGAAATGGGGAGTGAGCTTTTCAAAGGGGGGCTCCCCACTAGCAGCCCAGCCAGGGGTCCGGCCGGTTGGTCCGTGCCAAGAAGGTGATCTTCCGGGCCATCTCGGCATTGTAGACCCGCCGGCACTCCTCATAGGCCCGGCGCTGCCGCTGCCGGCATGGCTTCTCGTAGTAGCGCCGCCGCCGCACTGCCTCCACCACGCCATCAAGCGTGAGGATCCTGGCGGGGGGGAAGAGATGGGGTGAGAGGGGCCATGTTCCCCCTCGCTGCTCCCCCCTTTTCTGCATGATGGAAACTCGCATGATGGATTTGATTAAAATCGGGCCTGGCTTCTGCCATCGTAATGTTCCTGCATTGATTCCAACCGCGCACCCGGAATGAGGGCGGGAATTGGTGCCCGCAGACCTTCATTAAGCCATGACATGAAGGCGGGTGTGGCAGGTCACAGCCTGGTGATGGGACACCCCCCTCCTCCTCGCCCAACCCGCCCCAGATGTCACCAACCCACCAGTGACACTGCTGCCCATGCTCCTGCCTGCTTTTATACTAACTCGTTTCATTAATTCATTTTAATTTAATTATATCTGCATGTACGGACACATTAGGATGCAGAGCCGATGGAAGACCCCCCGCGCGACCCTCCCCAACCCCACCCCCTCATTTTATAGAGGCGTCCAAGTTTGAAAAAAAAACCAAAAATACACGTTCTAAGCCCAATTCCTGGGGGCTGGGGTGGGGTTTTTTCCTTGTTTTTAAGAACCTGGACATACTGGATGTGTAAAGCGGGGGGACTTCACGCGCATGACCCCAGCCAAGAAGTAATTACACCTGGTTTAATTAGCGTGACCAGGCCCCCGGAGCCGCTGCCCCCCTCCCCGGGCCCCCCCTCACCTGTTGAGCGAGCTGTAGGCCGCGTCCACGTTGCCGTTCTGCACCATGACGGTGCGGCCCACGAAGCGGAGGTGATTCGCCATGGCCGCTGCTCTGCTGGGGGACGGGGGGGGCGCGGGCGGCTGGGACGGGGCGGCCCCGGGGCTCCCCCCAACCCCCCCACCGGGCCCCGGCTGGGCCGCCCCCGCCCTCACGGAAGGACCCGGTCCCCCGCCCCCTCCCCGCCCCCTCCCCGCCCGCGGAGGCCCCCACCGAGCCGCGCCCCCCCCCCTCCCGGTGCCGGGCGCGGGCCTGACAGGTCCCGTCCGGAGCAGCCGCGGCCGCTCCACTCACCGCCCCAGCGCCCCGGAACCGGAAGTCAAACCCTGTACCGGAAGTCGCAGCCGTCACCAGCGGGGGCGGGACTTAGCTGGGGTCACGCGGCCATAGGTCGGGATGGGCGTAAGGGGCGGGGGTCAGGGTGCAGGTCACGGGGTCAAAGGTCATGGCTAATTACGGGGTAGAGGGCGGGACTTGACCCATGGGGCGCGGCGCTCTGTGGGGTACAGGGTCAGGTCACAGGGTCAGGGGTCAGGGCCTGGGAGGGGGGGGACGCACCGGGGGTCCCGCTGCGGAGGGGCAGGGCCCAGCCCCGCCCCCCCCCCGCGTTCCCCCGGACAGAGGACACCGGTACCGGGCAGCCCCTGCCGCTCCCGCGGCATTTATTGCTTCCAGCAGGGCCCAGCCGTGGGGCAGCCCCACTTTGGGAGGGGGGGAAGAGGCACAGACCCCCCACCCCCAAGCCCCCCTGTAACGCCATGCAGGGGGAAGGCACAAGGCCAGCGGGGGGGGCCAGCCCCCCACCCCCTCCCCCCGCAGTACACCAAGGCACATCCCCCCCCAGCCTTGGGGTGGGGGCTCTGCTCTGCCGAAGGCACATGCCCCCCTCCCCCCCGCCCCCGGATTTTTGGGGCCCCCTGGGGGGGGATAGGTCTCGGGGGTCCCCCCATGGGATGGCCCCACCCGCCCGCAGGTCTCAGTGTCCACAATTAAAAAAAAAAAAACAAACCACCATCCAAAAAAGGCAAGAAATCCAGGGGAGAGACACCCCCCCCCATCCCCCACTGTGGGGGGGTGGTTGTCACGCCTCCGGTGTGGGGGGTGTCCCTGTCTGGGCGGTGGGACGGTGGCAGCGGGGATGTCCCCCCCGCTGCACTGTTCCGGTGGGGCTGGAGACGGGGGTGTCCCCGGGCAGGTGGCGGCAGCGGGGAGCCCCGTGGGGGCCAGCAGGGGGGCGGCGGCGGGGGGCAGCGGGGGGGGGAGCTGGGGCCGGCGGGGGTTTGGGGGCGACGTGGGGGAACCAGAGCCGCAGCATCCCCTCGACCTGCAGCAGCGTCCCCAGGTACCGGGCGCTGTGGGGACAGAGAGCACCTGTCACCCTGCTGCTGGGTGTGGGGGAGGGCAGGACCCCCATGGGGGGGGGCCCTATGCCCCCCACCACACTCCCCAGGGTCATCTGGGGGGCACTCACCCCATTTCTGGCTTCTGCAGGACCCCGATGATGCGCTGGAGGCGGTCCATGGCCACGCTCTGCTGGAAGCTGCTCAGCCCTGGGGGACCCCAAAACTGTGTGAGTGCTGCCAGGGGGGACCGGGGGGCTCGGGGGGGGAGGGGGGGGCACCCACCTCTGTCGTATCGCCCCCGCTTCAGCCCCTCTAGCAGCTCCGCCAGCGGCTGGATGAAACCCCGCAGCTCCTGGCACTGGGAGGAAGAGGATGGTGGCTGGGCCCGATCCCCAGTGGGGAGGGGGTCTCATGCCCCCCCAGCTCTATTTATCCCCCCCCTCCCCCCCTGCTTACCCCCCACCCCCTCCCAGTTATTTCAGGTTGGGAAACTGAGGCAGCACCGGGCAGAGACACATTCTGAGGGGCCCAAAGCGCTGCCCCCACCCCCACTTTGGGGGTGCTCTGTCGTTTTGCTGCCAAAAACTCACTTTTTGGGCAAAGAGGCGATCGGCGTCGCTGGGGGGGGAGTCCCCCGCCTCGCCCCTCCGGGGTCGCTTCCCCCCACGGGGGGATGGAGGTAACTCGGAGGGCATTCGGGCCGGCCCCCCCAGCCGCTTGCGGCTGCGCTCAGGTTTGGGGGGGCTGGGGGGGGGGGGCGCCCGCCTCGGCTTCACTGTCAGAGGGACCCCCCGGGCTGGAGCTGGGGGTGGCACAGGAGCAGGTGCGGGCGGGGGGCTCCATGGCAGGGTGGGGGGTGGCAGGGGCCCCCCCCCGGGGAGCCGCTCCCTGGTCTTGGCTCCTGCGAGGGGGGCAGGGGGGGAGGAAAAAAAAAAGAGGGGAAAAAGCAGGAAATTGGGCAAAAATGGAAAATAAAGTGATGCTTCCCCCCACCGGGGGTCTTCCCCCCCACCCCCTCCTCTGGCAGCTCCCACTCCTGGGTGGTGGGTCCAGCATCTCCCAGCACGGTGAGGGGGGGGGGTCAGGGACGCCCCCCAGCACTGGGAGCCTTCACCCAGGACCCCCCACCCAGGATGGGGACCACCCCCACCCCTAGAATCGGGCCCCTCCCGCCTGGTCCCAGGGCTGCCCAGCATCGTGGCACCGAGACCCCTCCCCAGGTGGCCTCAGGCCCCTCCCCAGGCACTGGGACCCCTCCCCAGAATGGAGACACCCCCCCAGACGGCCTCAGGACCCCCCCCAGGTGGCCTCAGGACCCCACCCAGGCCCAAGACACCCCCCCCAGCTGGCCTCAGGACCCCCCCAGAGGCACCGGGACCCCCACCCAGGACTGAGACCCCTCCCCAGGTGGCCTCAGGACCCTCCCCAGAACAGAGACACCCCCCCAGGCAGCCTCAGGACCCCCCTAGGAATGGTGACCCCCACCCAGGACGGAGACACTTCCCCCAGGTGGCCTCAGGACACCCCCCCGGCACCGGGACGCCCACCCAGGCGGCCTCAGGACCCCCCCCAGGCCCAAGACACACCCCCGCCAGCTGGCCTCAGGTTCCCCCCCGAGGAACCGGGACCCCCCCCAGGTGGCTTCAGGACCTGCCCCGGCACCGGGACCTCCCCCCAGGACAGAGACAACCCGCCAGGCGGCCTCAGGACCCCCCCACCCCCCGACCCTGGCTCCCCCGGGTCCTACCTGCTCCCGGCTGCAGCTGCGGCGGTGCCGATGTCCCCGCCCCGGGGCCGGTATCGGTGTCCCTGTCCCGGTACCGATGCTGTGACGATATCCCGGGGCCGGTATCAGTGTCCCGGGGCTGCTGCCCCTGTTCCCGTGCCGGTATCGGTGTCCTTGTTCCAGTGCCAGTGTCCTGGGGCTGGTGTCCCTGTCCCGGGGTCGATGTCCTGGGGCCGGTGCCCCTTTTCCAGTATCGGTGTCCCGGGGCCGGTGTCCCTGTCCCGGTATCGGTGTCCCGGGGCCGGTGTCCCCACTGCCGTCCCGGTCCCGGTCCCTGTCCCCGTGCCGGTGCCCCCGCTCCCGTCCCGGTCCCGCCCCGGCTGCGGCGGCCCCACGCGGACACGTGCGCGGCCGCACGTGCCTCCCGCTGGGCCCCGCCCCCCCGCGCTCCCATTGGACGTCGAGCCCCGGCAGGGGGCGGAGACTCGGCGCCCCGCCCCGCCCTCTCGCCCCCGTTGGCCCGCGCAGCCGGCGGCGCTGCCCAATGCGGAAGCCGCTCTGCGCTGATTGGCCAGGAGGGTGGAGCCGCCGTCACGCCCCTCCATGTGGCGCCCCGGAGGGGGGGCGCGGAGCGAGGCAGCGCCCCCTGGCGGGGGGCGGCGGGGTCGGGGGGCTGCGCGATGTGGGGGGTGGGCCACGCCCCGCCGCGATCTGCCAATGGGCGCCGGCCTCAGGCGCGCGTCACGGCCAGCGCGGCCAATGAGAGAGGAGCGGCCTCGCCTCGGCGCCGTTACATAATGGAGGCAGGCAGCGCGTGGGCCCCCACGTGGGGGCGGGGCGCGCGGGGGCGGGCCACGCGCCTCTGTGACGGCGCGCTCGCGGGGCGGGGCCTCGGGGGCGCGCTCCTGCCCCAGGCCCCGCCTCCCGCGGGGCGGGGTGAGGGGGCGTGGAATCGGCGGGGGGGCGGGGCGAGGGAGCTCCTGCGGGGGCCGCCCCCGCCCCAGCCCCTCCCATAGCCCCCCCCAGCGCCATAGCCCCCCCCCAGCCCCATAGCCCCCCCGTCCCACGGCCCCCCCCCGCGGGTCCCTTCCAGTCCCCCAGCCCTATGGCCCCCCGCCCCATAGCCCCCCTATAGCCCTCTCCTCGGAGCCCCCCAGCCCTCCTGCCCTATGGCCCCCTGCCCCATAGCCCCCCCCAAAGCTTCCCCCCGGGCCCTCCCAAAGCCCCCCTCGCAGACCCCCCCAAAGCCCCCCGGGTGCCCCGTAGCCCTCCCCATAGCCCTCCGCCCCATGGCCCCCCCAAAGGCCCCCCCAGCCCTATGGCCCCCTGCCCCACAGCCCACAGTCCCCCCAGCTCACAGCCCCCCAAGTCTCGCAGCCCCCGCACAGCTCCACACCCCACAGCCAGCCAGCGCCCCCCCCCAACCCCTCCCAGCCCCCCCAGCCCACAGGCACCCCTAAGCCCCTCACCTCATTCCTCTGCAGCCCCCAGCCCCTGCCAAGCCCCACAGGTCCCCCCACCCCCCCTCCATGGCCCCTCCACGGCCCCTCCACCCCTCCCCGTGCCCCGGGGGGGGGCCGGTCCCGGGGGGTATTTAAGGCCGGGCTGGTGGCCGCCCCCCCCCAGCCCCCACCATGCTCCGTGCCCTGCTGCTGCTGGGGGGCCTGGCCCCCACCCTGCCCGCTGGTGAGTGCCCCCCCCCCCGGCTGCACCCCAACTCCCAGCGCCCGGCAGCGGGGCCCACTTTGAGGTGCAGCCCCCCCCCCCCCCGGGGGGGGGCCCGGCTGACCCCAAACCCCTCTGCTCCCCCCCACAGGTCCCCACTGGGCATATGAGGGTGAGTGGGGCCCCGCACCCCAAATCTGCTGCCCCACACGCCCCAGGGCTGGGGGGCAGCACACGGGTCCCCCCAGATGGGAGGGGGTTGGATGGGTCCAGCCCCCCAGCCCCCCCCCCCCGACACTTGCGTCCCCCCAAATGGGAGGGAGGTGGGTGGGTGACAGCCCCCTGTGCCCCCCACCCTGATGCCCGGGTCCTCCCAGATGGGAGGTGGGTGGGTGGGTGCAGCCCCCCCAGTGACACCACCCCCCCCCCGATGCTTGGGTGCCCCTAAATGGAAGGTGGGTGGGTGCAGCACCCCCCCCCCCAGTGCTTGGGTGCCTGGATCCCTTCAGATGGGAAGGGGGGGAGTGAGTGCAGCCCCCCGTGCGCCCCCCCTCCCCAATGCCTGGGTCCCCCCAGATGGGAGACAAGTGGGTGGGTGGGTGCAGCTCTCCCCCATGCCCCCCCCCCCCCAAGATGGGAGGTGGGTGGGTACAGCCCCCCCATGCCCCCCCCCAATGCCTGGGTCCCCCCAGATGGCAGGTGGGTGGATGCAGCCCCCCCCCTCTCGATGCCTGGGTCCCCTCAGATGGCAGGTGGGTGGGTGCAGCCCCCCACCCCCCCCAAAAGCCTGGGTCCCCCTCGCTCCAATGGCTCCATTGTGCTCCTTTACATAAGGCCCCGGCCCCGCTCCCGCTGCCAAATCCAATTAGGATCCGGCCAAATCCCGGCTGAGCCCCGGCCCGCCAGGCCCGCGGGGTCCCCCGGGCCCCCCCCCATTTCCCCCCCCCTGCCCCGGGGTCGCCTTTGTCCCCGCTCCCCCGGCCGGAACAAAAATGTCCCCATAAGCTTAATGAGCTGTATTGGGAGCGTTGGGAATGGGGTGATGGGGTCAGCCGGGGTCAGGGTGGGGGGGTGACGGGTGGGCTGGGGTCGGGGTGGGGGGGGGGTGACGGGTGGGCTGGGGTCGGGGTGGGGAGGGGGTGACGGGTGGGCTGGGGCCGGGGTGGGGAGGGGGTGATGGGTGGGCTGGGGTCGGGGGGGGTTGATGGGTGGCTGGGGTTGAGGTTGGGGGGGATGATGGGTGGGCTGGGGTGGGGGGCGGTGTGACGGGTGGGCTGGGGTCGGGGTGGGGAGGGGGTGACGGGTGGGCTGGGGCCGGGGTGGGGAGGGGGTGACGGGTGGGCTGGGGTCAGGGGGGGTTGATGGGTGGCTGGGGTCGAGGTTGGGGGGGATGATGGGTGGGCTGGGGTGGGGGGCGGTGTGACGGGTGGGCTGGGGTCAAGGTGAGGGGGTGATGGGGTCAGCCAGGGTCGGGGTGGGGGGCTTATGGGGGGTGATGGGTGGGGAGGGGGGATGGTGGGTGGGCTGGGGTCATGGTCAGGGGGTGACGGGGTCGGGGGGGTTGGGTAACAGGATCAGCCAAGGTTGGGTGGGTGAGTGATGGAGTCAGCTGGGGTCGGGGGGCGGCTGATGGAGGGTGATGGGTGGGGGGTGATGGGGTCAGCTGAGGTCGGGGGGGTGGGTGACGGGTGGCCCCGCCAGGCCCCCATGGGCAGCAGCATTGGCCCCAGGGCCACCCGGCCTGTGGGGGCCGAGCCCAGTCGCCCATCGACATCCAGCGGCGGGGGGCTCAGCCGGACCCCTCCCTGCCCCCCCTGGGCTACCAGCACCCCACGGCGCCGACCTTCGCCCTGGCCAACAACGGCCACACCGGTGAGCGGGGGCTGGGGGGGGAGGGGGATCCTGCCGGGGGAACCCCCGCTGACCCCTATGCCCCCCCCCCCGACCCCCCAGCGGTGCTGGTGCTGCCGCCCACCCTGCAGCTGCGGGGGCTGCCCCGGCCCTTCGCCGCTGCTCAGCTCCACTTCCACTGGGGCCGGCCCGGCCGCGCTGGCGCTGAGCACCTCCTGGATGGGCACCGCGCCCCCGCCGAGGTGGGGGGCACCGGGGGAAATGGGGCTGGGGGTGGGAAATAGTGTGGGAATGCAGTGGGAAATGGGGCTGGGGGTGAGAAATGGCATGGAAATGGGGCTGGCATGGGAAAAGGGTGGGAAATGGAGCGGGAAATGGGGCTGGGGGTGGGAATGCAGTGGGAAATGGGGTGGGAATTGGGTGGGAAATGGGGCTGGGGGTGAGAAATGGCATGGAAATGGGGCTGGGGGTGGGAAATGGGGTGGGAAATGAGGCTGGGGTAGGAATGCAGTGGGAAAATGGGGCTGGGAAATGGCATGGGAATGCAGTGGGAAATGGGGTGGGAATGGGTGGGAAATGGGGCTGGGGGTGAGAAATGGCATGGAAATGGGGCTGGGGGTGGGAAATGGGGGTATAATGGCATGGGAATGGGGTGCGAAATGGGGCTGGAAAATGGCATGGGAATGGGGCAGGAAACGGGTCTGGGGGTGGGAAATGGCATTGGAATTGGGTGGGAAATGGGTGCAGGAAGGGGGCTGGGAAAAGGATGTGGGAGCAGGAATTGGGTGCAAGGAATGGGGAACGTGTCCAGGCACAGGAGACAGGCAGGGAAGTGGGGCTGGAGGCAGGAAATGGGTCCGTGTGCAGGAAACACACAGGGAAGTGGGTGTGGGACACAGGCCTGGGTGCAGGGATGGGGTGCGCACGGGAGGAGGTGTGGGAAGGGGCAGGAGAAAGGGGTCTGGGTGTGGGAAATGGAAAGGGGAAACAGGGGTGGGAAACAGGGGCGGGAAACAGGGGCGGGAAGGGGAAACAGGGGCGGGAAATGGGGGCGGGAAGGGGAAACAGGGGCGGGAAATGGGGGTGGGAAGGGGAAACAGGGGCGGGAAATGGGGCGGGAAGGGGAAACAGGGGCGGGGGAAGGGGAAATGGCCAGGAAATGGGAGCGGGAAGAGGAAACGGGGGCAGGAAACAGGAGGGGGAAGGGGGAAACGGGAGGGGGAAGGGGTCTGGGCGCAGGCAGAGCTGCGGCATCGGGTCTGGGAACCAGGCCTGGAAGAGGGGGCGGGTGGGTAGCCAGCCTGGGGGTGCGGGGGGGGTTGGGGGGGTCCCTGTGCCGCCCCCTCCCCCCAGCCGCGGTACCCGCAGATGCACGTGGTGCACTACGACGCGGAGCGTTACGCCAATGCCAGCGAGGCGCAGCACCACGCCGGCGGGCTGGCCGTGCTCGGCGTCCTCCTGGAGGTACGTGGGACCCCAAAACACGCTTCCCCCCCCAACCCCCCCCCCCCCCTTCCCAGCCCTGACACTCCCCCCTCCTTGCACCCCCCAGGTGGGTGCTGACCCCCACCCCGCCTACGACAACATCCTGAGCCACCTCGGGAGCATCCGCTACGCAGGTGAGCGAGCGGCACGCGAGCGAGGGGGGGAGCTGGGGGAGGCGGTGGGGGACCCCCAAACATCTCCCCCCCCCCCAGGGCAGACGACCACCGTCCCCTCCTTCAGCGTGCAGGACCTGCTGCCCCCCCGCCTGGACCTCTACTACCGCTACAACGGGTCCCTCACCACCCCCCCGTGCTTCCAGGGGGTCCTCTGGACCCTCTTCCAGCAGCCCGTCCACATCAGCCTGGCGCAGGTTTTGGGGTGAAACCCTGCTTTTTGGGTGGGTTGGGTTTGGTTTTTCTTTTATTTGGGGTGGGGGCAGCAGCCCCAGCACTCCCCCCGCCCCCCCCCCCCCGTCCCATTTCAGCTGGAGCAGCTCCAGGGAACCCTTTATGCCACGGAGGCGGCCGAGCCCGAGCCCCAGCGCCTGGTGGATAATTTTCGGATCCCGCAGGAGCTCAACGAGCGGCTGGTGCTGTCGTCCTTCCCCAGGGGTGAGAGCTGGCCGGGGGGTGGGGGGGCGGTGGGGAGGGGACCCCCCCCAGCACCCCTCAAATAGCTGCCAGAGCCCCGGCAGGGTGGGAGCCTGCGGTGCTGAGCCCCGGCTCTTCTCTTGCAGAGCCCGAGGGGTATTCGACAGGTAAGGCCTGGTTGGGGGGTGGGATGGGGGGCAGGACGGGGGGCTCACGCCCGCCCCCCCCCATGCCCCCCCTGAGCCCCCCCCGGCATCACGCAGGTGAAGTCATCGCCATTGTCTTCGGTGCTGTCTGCAGCTGCCTCGGCGTTTTCCTCGCTATCCACTTCGTGGCCAAGAGGATTCGGTGAGAGACCCCCACCCCCCATGCAGGGGGACCCCCCCCCAGCCCCCAAATCGGGGGGTCCGGACACCCCCGGGGGAGGGTCGGTCTCACCTCAGCCCTTCTCCCCCCGCGGGGCAGAGCGAGGGGGACGCAGGAGCAGGACGTCGTGTTCAAAGCCTCCTCCCGCCGCACGCCCGACGATGACCCCCACCCTTGAACCCCCCCGCTGCCCCCCAGCCCTCCGAGGGGCCACTTAGGGGTCAGCCCCACCGCAGCAATGGCCCCTGCCCCACTGGAAATAAAGCCCCTTCCCCACCCCATGGCACTGGTGGCTCTTGGCTGGGAGGGGGGGTTGGGAAATGAGGCCGTTTGCCCAGGGGCTTTATCCTGCCAACCCTGAGAAACCAGGACCCCCGTGTGCTCCCCACAAAACTGGGGGCAGAGATGGGGGGCACCGACCCCTCCCCCCCCCCACAAGAACCCCCACCCATCCCCATCACAGAAGGCGCCTCCGTGCCCGCTGGCACCCGTTACTCTATTAAAAGGGTTTTACTCTGAATCCAAAAAATAATTTACCCCCCCAGTCACACAGCAGGGTAACACGTGCTCCCCGCCCCCCAGCCGCCCCCCGGCCGGGAGCAGAGAGGGGGCGAGCGAGGCAGAGCCCCCCCTCTCCCCCGAGAGCATCACCCCGCTCCAGGGAACAGCAGCGGGTTACACCAGGCTGGGGCCAAAGCGGGGGCCCCTCGGGGAGGGGAGGGGCGAGGAAGGGGGGTCCTGCCCTGAGCCCCACAAGCCCAGCCGCACCACAGCCCCCCCTGCCCCTCCCCCCCCCCCCCCCCCCCCCCCAGCCATACCCTGTGAGGAAACAGTCTAGCGAAGCTAACGGGGCATCCACGAGCACCGGTGGGACCCCGGCAATCCACTCCGGCGCGGGGCGCGACCCCGGCAATCCCCCCGGCAAGGGCCGGGGCGCGGGGCCACCTCTGCACCACCGTGAGGGGCCGGGGCTCAGCCGGGCGGCGGAGACGAAGGCAGCGGTGTGACCTTCCAGCTGCCGAGAAGAGGGCACTTGGGTACGGGCAGCGCGGGCAGGGCCGCGGCTGCTGCTCAGTCCTCCAAAGGCACCTGCAGCGCCGAGTACATCATCACTCTGCTGTCGTCCTCCTGCTTACCTGGGGGGCGGAAAGGAGGCAGAGGGTGAGCGTGGGGGGACGGGGCTGGTTGGGGGGGGCCAGGGCGGCATTTGCGGCCTCGCAGGGACCCCCGTTACGCAGGAGACGCAGCCCCCAGTCAACACAATGGAGACGGGGGCAGGTACGACCCATCCTCCCCTACCCTGGTGGCTCTGGGACCCCCGTGTCCAACCCACCCAACAGCTATGAGGGGCCAGGGACCACCCCGCACAGCCCCCACGTCACCGCGGGGACCCCCCCGTGGCGCGCATGGCCCCCCCTTACAGGAAAGGCACTTGAGGATGTTGCGGAGGGAGCCCCCGGCAGTGACGAAGGCCCAGAGGCCGGTGCAGAGGGTGATGACGAAGATGGGGGCCAGGCTGGCCTCGTACCAGGGGTTCAGGAACGTCTGGGGGACAGAGACATGTTGGGAATGTCACCGCCGCCCCCACAGCCCCCCCAGACCACCGCGGTGGGGGAGGGGAGCTAGGCACTCCCAGCGGAGCCCGCTCCAGTGAGCCTGGCTTAACCTGCCCATCGGTTTTCCCCCAGGAGCTCAGCGCTAATCCTGCTCCGAGTCCCGGCCTTCCCAACCCTCCGCCCCCCCGGGACCCCCCCGACAGGCTCCCTCGGGCCCCAGCGCGCCCCGACTCGCCCCACAGCCCAGAGGTGGGGTTCAGGGGGTCCCCACGCCCCCCAGGTGGGCATCCCACGATGGCCACAGCCGCTCCGCTCCGGGGAGAGCTGTCGGTGCTGCCCGGGGGGGCTCCAGCTCCCCCAACTCACCAGCCCCGAGGTGAGGAGGTGGCTGGCGACCACCAGCCCCAGGCACCAGTAGTGGCGTTTCTCGCAGGCGTCGAAGAAGATCACGCCCCAGAAGGTGTGGAGCAAGACGAGGGCCATGGTGAGGAACGCTGGGGGAAGAGAGCGACACAGCCCCCCTCAGACCTCGTCACCACCTTCCTCCTCCTCCCCCTCGCCTTGGCAAAGGCAGGCTCCGGCCCGAACCAGCGCTGCCGCAGCACGCCGGGCGCCAGCCCCCAGCCTCACCGGACGTGATGAAGTAATACGGTGAATCCCCGTGGATCCCGACGATGCCCGGCCCGACGGAGTCGGCCAGGATGTTAATGACGGAAAACATGCCGCTGATGATGCCGAAGGACAGGCCGGAGACTGCGGAGGGAGGAGGGAGTCAGGCGGGAGCCACCGCGGCGCCGCTGCCACCACCGCCAGCCCCACACTCGGGGAAAGGTGGGAGAGCAGGACAAAGAGCCGGGGAGGCTGCACTAGCCCGGCGGGCTCAGCAGCAGCACCACCGGCCTCGGGTAGCCCAGCACCCCACGGCCAGGCAGCCCCGGGAGACGCAGGGAGGCCGGTGCCAGCTCATGCTCACCGTAAGCCATCTGCCGCAGGGAGATGGGGGACCGGCCGTCCTCGCTGATCATCGCCAGGCCCTCGTCCGCTTTCCTGCGGCGGGGCGGGGGGGAGGGAAAGCGTGAGCGGCTGGTTGGGAAGAGGGGCCGCGGCACACGGGAGGGGAAGGGACGGTTATAAACGAGACAGGGGCAAGGAGAAAGCTCGGCAGGGATCTAAGGAGGAAGATGCTTTGGGGGGTTCCCCCGACAAAGAGCCGAGCGGCAGCCACAGCCACCAGAAGGGTCACCCAGCCCCACGGGGGCCGCGCGGGCCGCCCTCGGGTGGGCTCTTACTTCAGCAGCTTGAAGTAGGCGAATCGAAAAGCCTCCTGCAGCAGGACGGAGACGGCAGCCCCGAAGATGAGGAGGCCATACTGCAGCTTGGCGTCCTCCCGGTCGCTGAGATGAACTGAAATGAACCAGATCAGAGACGCCAGGAGAAGCGACACCAGCCAGAAAAACGCCCTGGGGGGAGAGAGAAACCCCGGGTTCACACCCCAGAGCTCAGAGTCGGGCAAATATTCGCCACGCCGCTCGCTTGGTTCGCCCGGGCTCCTGGTCACTGTCGCATGAGGAGGGCAGGCGAAGGAAGCGTGGGAGCGAAAGCCAAAGGCATCCAGAAGCCCAAATCCTCCTTCCCCTTCTCGGAGCCGCAGCGACCTGCCCGGAGGAACGCTGCTGCCCCTGGAAGCGGGGAAGGACACTCAGTGCTTCGCCCCTCGGGGGTCAGACAGGGATGCACCATGGGGAAGCCAAGCGTGGGGGGACGCAACCCCCCCTGAGCCACTGCTCAAGCTCTTCTGACAGCAAACCCCCACGCTGAGGCGCGGGGCAGGAATCGCCACCCTGGGGGCTGAGCCGACCCCCCAAGGGATGGCATGGGGCTGCCCCCAGCCGCGGCTCTGGCCAGCACCAAGCCCACCGTGCTCCCGCCGGTGATTTGCACGAGGGGCTGCGCGGCGAGGCCCGGTGGCCCCCGGCCCGGCAGAGGCTGCGTGGTCAGAGCTGGGGGTGGCTCCCGCCGTCCCGGGTGCTGTGACGAGGCTGCAGCCCCCAGCCCCCCGGTATTTCGCCTCAGCCGGGTCACCGGTTTTAACCGGAGCCAAGTGGTGGGAGACCCCAAAGCAAGGGGACCCTGGGAAGGGGACAACCCCCCCCACCCTCTACAAATTCACAGGCTCATCCCACCCACACAGGGCATTTCCCAACTGTCCCCCCACCCCCCCCCAGAACTGCCCCCAGGGTGCTGCCTCCCATCCCAGACCCCCCGACTGCCCCAAGATCTCCCCCTCAGCCCCTCCACACGCTGCCTCGGCCAGCCCAAAGCTGCCCCCTAAGCCCCCCCAGTGCTGCTTGTACCCCAGCCTCCCCCCACAGCCCCCCCCCAGCTGCCAACTCCCCCACAGCCCCATCAACTAGCCCAGAACTGCCCCCACACTTCTCCAGCTGCCCCCTTGACCACCTTGATCCTGTCTGCCCTGTCACCCCCCCGCTGCTGCCTGCCCTGCCCTAGACCCCCCCACAAGCCCCCGAAGCGCTCCCACAGCCCCCCCCGCTGTCCCCCAGAACACTCCAACTGCCCCAGAACAGCCCCTCAGCCCCCCCAAATGCCCCCAAACTGCCCCCTCAATGCACTCTGCACCCCCCCTACTTCCCCCTTGACCCCCCTCAACACCCTCTACCCCCCCAACTGCCTCCCCAGCGCGCTCTGATCCCCCAATATCATCCCTCAGTGCTCTTTGCCCCCCCAACTGCCCCCCCCCAGTGCTCCCTGACACTGAGAGGCCCCAGAACAGCCCCCACAGCTGCCCTCCCGGCACCACCAACCCCTCAGCCCCCCCAAAGGTTGCTCAGCCCCCCCAGAGGCCTCTCACGACCCCCAAAGGCCCCTCACTCTTCTCCAAGGCCTCTCAATCCCCCCAAAGGCCCTTCACGACCCCCAGAGGCCTCTCATGTCCCCCCAAAAGCCCCTCACACCTCTCCAAGATCTCAACCCCCCCTCATGCCCCTCCAGAGCCTCTCAACCCCCACAAAAGGCCCCTCATGCCCCCCCAAAGGTCCCCTCAGGCCTCTCCAAGGTCTCTCACCCCCCTCAAAGGCCCCTCACGACCCTGCAGGGCCTCTCACCACCTCCCAAAGGCCCCTTCAGCCCACCCAAAAGCCCCTCACGCTTCTCCAAGCCCCCCTCAGCCCCCCCCCCCCCCCAGAGGTCCCTCAGCCCCCCCCAAAGGCCCCACACGCCCCTCCAGGGCCTCCCAGCCCCACCCAGGACCCCCGGGCGCCCCCCCCCCCGGGCTCACCCCGCCACCAGCACGATGACCCGCAGCGGCTCCGCCGCCACCGTGAGCAGGACGAGGGCGAGCGCCGGCCCGAAGGCGATCCCGGCGCAGCCGAAGCAGACGGCGGCCCCCATGGCGGCGCGCGCGGGGCGGGGCGGGGCCGCGCGGGGTACGCCGGGAGCTGTAGTCCAGGAGCGGCCGCGGCGCCCCCTGGCGGCGGGGAGGACCGGCCTCGGGGGGCGCTGCCGGGGTGGGGACCCCCAGCCCCCCCTGCAGGCCATAGGGGCACCGGGGGCACCGCAACCCTCCCCCCCCTCCCCCAGCGCACCGGACCCCGCGGACAGAGCGGGGATGGGGGGGGGGCAGCAGGGATGGGGGGCAGCGGGGCTGGGGGGACAGAGCGGGGATGGGGGGGGCAGCGGGGATGGGATGACAGAGCTGGGATGGGATGGGGGGCAGCAGGGATGGAGGGCAGCGGGGCTGGGGGGGACAGAGCGGGGATGGGGGGCAGTGGGCATGGGATGGAGGGAGCAGCAGGGATGGGGGGCAGCGGGGCTGGGGGGCAGCGGGGGTGGGGGGGACAGCAGGGATGAGGGGGACTGCAGGGATGGGGGGACAGAGCTGGGATTGGGGGGGACCGCGGAGATGGGGGGGACACAATGGGGATGGGGGGGGCAGTGGGGATGGGGGGGCAGAGCAGGGATGGGGGGACAGAGCTGGGATGGGGGGGACAGCGAGGACAGGGGGACACAGAGCAGGTGGGGGGACAGAGTGGGGGGATGGGGGGACACAGCGGGGATGGGGGCCCGAGGGGGCCGGCAGGACAGAGCAGGGTGAGTGGGACGCAGGGGGTCTGCGCTGGGGGGAGCTGGGGGTGAGGGGCAGGGGGGCAGACAGGACGGGGGGGGCATGGTGGGGTCACTGGGGCAGTGGGTGCTGGGGGTCAGGCAGCTGCCTGGGGGCGAGGGGCTGGCTCGTCCCAGCGTCCCCCCAGCGTCCCCCCGCAGACCCCTGGCATCGGCTTTGGGTGCTGGACCCCCTCCCTGGGCCAGACGCTGCAGGTCCGGAGCTGCCTGGGACCAGGCTGGGGGGGAACTGCGGGGGGTCAAACATTTTGGGGATGTGGGGGGGCAGAGACCACCCCAGCACGGCCTTGGGCTGGGTCCCCGACCCCGGCTGGGACACAAACACGTGGCTTTTGGTCCATAACAGAGACCCCATCCCCACCGCTGCTTTTGGGGTGATTCCTGGGCTAAACCGCTCCCCAAAACCCCATCGCTTCGGGGGGGGGGAAGGGGGTGATGTCAGTGAGTCCCCCAGAGGTGACAAAACACAGCGGCGAGGCCAACCGCAGCCACCGCCAGCTCCAGCTGCTGCAGAAAGGCGGAAGAATATAGAATATATATTGAGTATCGCTATATAGGGTCCTTCTGTAGGTGGCTTCCGTGCTCAGGGGGTAATTCCCGGCGGCTCCCGGGTGGGAGCGGGGGAAAATCCAGCCCAAAGACCACGAGTGACCCAACGTTTGCCTGGGAGAGCAGAAAAACCGGGAGACGACGAAGCCCAGGGCTTCCCGGTGAGGTGGGCAGGAGGATGAAAACCCCCGCTGCCACACGGACCTGGCACGAAAATCCAGTTTTCCAAGTGAAACCAGGGTGCTTGTGTCCCTCCCCAAATTCCCTTCCCTGTTCCTTCCCCAAATACCCCCTTTCCCGGATGCCCAAACCCCAAATAACCCCCCAGGCTGGAGGATGCGCTCGTCCCACCACTGGCAAACCCCAAATAACCCCCCTGGTACCCCTCCACCAGTAACTTGCACATTTGCCCCAGGAACAGTTTGCAAACTCATAATATTATTTTCTTTTTTTGCAAATTAAAAAAAAAAATAAAAAATGTGCAGGTTTATTTTGCAAACAATAGTTTGCAAAAGCCGGGAGGATTTTTTCAGCGTAATCTTTTCCAACAGGATTTGAGCAGTAGCCCTGGGAAAATTCCCTTCAGATATTTTCTCTTGGGGAGGGTTTTTAGCAGAGTTTTGTGGGTTTTTTTCTTTCTTTTTTTTTTTCTTCACTCGTTTACAATCTCGAAAGCAAATTTCACGGCTGCTCGTAAACGTATCACACGCGAACCACCCGGAAAGCTTATTTCAGTGGTTTCCCAGCTAATGAGCACTGGAAAAAATGCAAAACCCCTGGGAAGGTGCCCAGCGGCTGGAGCGTGCTGGGGTGGGAGCAGCCGGTGCGGTGTCACCATCCAGTGCTGCAGTGACACAGACCCACTGGCTGGACCCTGCATGTCCAGTTTGGCTGGCCACAGCATCTCCAGCAGCTCCACGATCCCATTCTTCCCCATCCAGGGCAGCGGGGCTGGGTGGGAATAACTGTTGCTTTTCTCCTGCTGGGTTTCTCAGCTTGGCTTGGAGGAGGAGGAGGAGGAGGAAGGCTGTAAGCATTGGGGGGAGGGAGGAGATGCTCGATAGCCATGAGAGGTGGCGTAAAAATAATAAAATTCCCAATTCCTGGGCAAGCAGCGGAGGTCTTGGATTTATACCAGGTTGTGCCTCGTGGTGCCCTGTGGAGCAGCCATCAGGAATTGCTGTGAAACAGGGAAAAAAAAGGCTTTTAAAAATAAAAGAATTGGGCAAAGCTGTGACACTGCCCCTTCTCCCCTTATTTTGCTCCTGGGGCACTGAAACACACTGAAGAGCCACCACAGGATGCACCATGAACAGCTCCACTCCTTGTTCCAAGGATGCTCCAAGGATGCTCCCAGTTTTTCCAGCCACTTGGTGACCCCCCGATAACGCACGGAGCCTGGGGTATCTGTGGGTGCAATTCATACTCCCGTCCTGCCAGCGCTGTGGCCGCGGGGGTATTCCGAGGGGAAGGGATGGGATGGGATGGGATGGGATGGGATGGGATGGGATGGGAAGCATCCCATATCTCGAGCCCTGGGACGCACCCCAGGGGTTCACGTGGCCCATCTGGCTCTAATTAAGGAAGGAAAAAATAAGACAATGCTTGGAAAAGCAGCGTGACTCTGCGACGGGCCACCCAGCACCACCTCCCACAGCTGGTGATGCACCGAGCGCTCACAGTGCCTGTCCCAGCCCAACGCTGGCGGTGGGTCAGTGTGGGGCTACAGACCCCCGGGGTTCCCCCACGCATGGGGATGATGCCCAGGGGAAGAGCGAGCTGCTGCACAGCCGTCAAAACCAGGAACACGTTTTTATTATATTTTATTTATTTTATTGTACTTTTGTTTATTTTTTTGAGAATTGCTGCTTTAAAATGAGGGGGTTTCTTTATTTCAAAACAACGGCCAGCCCAAGCAGCCGCTGTTCACAACAGGGCAGGGATGGGCAGGAAAAACTTTATCCAGCCTCAGAAACCCCATCGAGCAGCCAGAACAGCCTGGGCGGTAGAAAATCCCCTCCGTTCCCCAAAGGCTTCCCGCAGGAAGGGCAGTGCATCCCACCTACCTCCCAGCCGGCACGCGGCGCTGGGATCACCACCGCAGCCGGTGCCATGGGGGAACGGAGTTTTTGCGTTTCCTTCATCCATTTTCCCATCTCCTGCAGCAAAACCACCGAACAATGTTCCCTCCGGCGACTTCCACAGGAATCCTGCTAATGTCATCTGCTTGGGCACGAGTCATTGTTAAGGGAAGAGTCTTATTTACCAGCTGCATTTGTTAAATTTCCCCTTCAAGTTTTGCTTCCGCCTATTAAAGTTGGGAAATGACGCGATGCATCCGAGCACCGGTGCCACCAGTGAGCTCATTTTATCCTTGATCCTCGGCACCAAACTGCAAGTTGTGGTGCAAGCCCCCGAGCGCAGCCGGCCAGGCTTCACCACACTGGGATGCTCCAAGCATCCCTGGGATGCAGTATCCTCAGCATCATGAGGAGCATGAGCCGGCTCTACCATCCCTTTCTGGAAAAAACATCTATTTTTTGGCTCCCAAGTTCAGTTTTCCCGTGTGGAAAGCATCGCTCCCACGCTGCTCCCTCGCTGCGGGACCTTTTACGGTTTGATCTCGGCACGTGAACTTTAATCACTGGAAAAAAAAAAAAAAAAAGACAAAATACAGAGATTGCGCAGAACGGGAATTAGGTTTTGGGAAAGGAGCATGGGATTTGAGATGGAAAAGATGTTGGTTTGGCTGCTTTTTTTGGCTGCTCTCCGGGTGGTGTTTTTGCTTTGTGTTGCAAGACATGAAAAGTGAGCAAGAACAAACGTAAAAGGAAAAAACTGAACAAAAATAGAGTGTTTTCTTTTTGCGGCCAGAAACACAATTCCAAATCAAGGCCCAGATTTCCCCAGTGGTCCCCAGCAGCTGAGGACCATCCCTCAGGCCGCGAGGATGCAGGATGCTGCTGGGGATGCTCCAGCTGGATGCCCCCGTGCTCGCCGCTGTGAAAGCACAGCCCAGTTTGGTGCCAAGGGTTCGTTTGTCCCTGTGTCCACCTTACGGTGCCCTTTATCCAGCTCCCTGAGTGGCAGTTCCATGCTGCAGGTACTACACTTTTTAAATTTTCCCCAAGTTTTTCCAAGTTTCACATCATCACGTCCCACCCTGAGGAGCCGTTCTCAGCCCCAGACCAGCAAATCCCATTCAGTTCCAACCCCAAGCTTCCATGCCAAGAAGTTTGTCCATCCCACCCCACCCACTCACCCAATAAAAGCCACCACCATCCTCACAAACCATCCTTGCCCCTTCCATCACTTTAAACCCACAATATTGTAACTCTCCCATGGCTCTCCCTCTCCCCACACCACCCAAGCACCTCCTAGCTGAGGCGGCAGCTCCAGCTCCGGTGGGATTCATCCCAGCGAGGTCAGACTTCTGCTTGGGTTGAGATTTTGAGTTTTGATGTTATTTTTGAGGGTCAAGGGGAGGGTTTGGAGATATTCGCTTCCTGTCTGCTCAGCCGCCCAGCTTTCCTCTGTGCTTAACCCTTTGCCATGCGTCTCCCTACGGATGGGAAAAGCCCTTTCAGCAAAGCACGTACATCCCCGGGAGCCCGGCAAATGTGTTTGGGATGCGCCTGGAAAGTTCTTCAGCTGGGTCCTGTATTAGTCGAAAAATAAAATCTGCCTTGGGCAATCCTTGGCTTAAAATTCATATGAATCCTTGGCTCAGGACTGACAGAAGTCTTTGGTTTAAGATTGATAGGAATCCTTGGCTTAAGAATGATAAGAATCCTTGGCTTAAAATCAATAGGAATCCTTGGCTTAAGATCAATAGGAATCCTTCCTTGGCTTATGATCGATAAGAATTCCTGGTTTAGGACTGATAGGAATCCTTGGCTTAAGATTGATAGGAATCCTTCCTTAGTTTAAGATCGATAGGAATCCTTGCCTTAAAATCAATAGGAATCCTTGGTTTAAGATCAATAGGAATCCTTCCTTGGCTTTTGATTGATAGGAATCCTTGGCTTAGGATCGGCAGGAATCCTTCCTTGGCTTATGATCGATAGGAGTCCTTGGCTTAAGAACGATAGGAATCCTTGGGTTAAGATCAATAGGAATCCTTCCTTGGCTTTTGATTGATAGGAATCCTTGGCATAAAATCAATAGGAATCCTCCCTTGGCTTAAGATCGATAGGACTCCTTGGTTTAAGATCAGTAGGAATCCTTGGCTATGATCGATAGGAATCCTTAGCTATGATTGACAGGAATCCTTGGCTATGATCAACAGGAATCCTTCCCTGGCTTACAATCGCCAGGATCCCTGGCTGAAATCGATGGCCGGGGACGAGGACAGCGCTGGCCATGCTCGTGGCAGCCCGCGCCCCCCCGCACAGCTGGTTGCCATTAAACGCCCCCGCCGTGCCGCGGAGCCCACTTCCCTCTTCTCATCCGCATCCCGGAGCGGGAGGCACCCTCTGAGGGGAGGGCGGGGGGGGGGAGATGTGATGCAGCTGGGAGCATCATCCTGAGCCACTGAACCGGGGAAAATGTGGAATCCAGAGCTGGGACCAGATTCTGACGAGGGGGAGAGGATGCCTCAGGGATGGTGGATAATGGCAAGGCGAGAGCACGCCGTGCAGCCCGTCCCGCTTCCTGGGGGATCTCCCCAGTTAGGGGTTCCTTCTCACCGTACCTCAAAGCACAGCTCCTCTTGGCCTTCCCAAGACGCACCTTACTCCTCCTCGCTTCGCTAACACCCGCTGCCTGCCCCAGCACCCAAACACATCATCACCCATCATGCTTGAGAGGAAGGAGGGAGCCGTCATGGCGGAATGCATGGGGTTTCCCCCAGGAAAACTCATTTTTATTGCTGCGTAAGCAAGAAAGTCACAGCGACCTCGGCGCCCCCCGCAGCAGACCCGCAGTGGGGAGCAGCACCCGGTGGGAACTGATTTCACACTGGTTTGCTCACACCCAATTTACGTCCTGCTCCTCTCAGTCCCCTGCTGCTTCACACCCCAGTTAACACCAGTTCCCACCAGCACCACGTCACCTTCTCGGAGGCCTTCTGCACCCGTATCAGCTTTTCCCCACGGTGCAGAAGAACTAGATTTTGTTTTCTTCCCCAAAAATGTTTTCCTATTTTATTTTTAGAGAAGAGAGGAAAACCAGCAACTGATGCCAACCCGTCCCAAGGCACCTCGCCCTGCAGGAGCCAGCAGTAAACACGGAACGCGGCTCCTGAAGCGCCCCAAGCCAGGGATTTCTAGTCACTATGGAATAAAATAAGCCTGTGACCGTTTGCATTTTGTCTGATGGAGAAACTGAGGCATGGGAAGGGGAAATGAAGCCAAGAAAATGTTCCCCAAGATTTTCAGGGAAGTTTGGAACTGAATCTGGCTCCCAGTCGTCGTTCCTGCCTTCGCCTCTTAATCGCCGCCTTCTCGACAAGAAGGATTTGCTATAAATAACATAATCAAAACCATCCTCCCCTTATCTGCAAGCTCATCCTGTGGCACTAACCCTCCCTGGGGAGTAACTTCCCAAGATTTGCAACTCAGCCATCGGGAAAAGTCTTTGCCAAAGGGGGAAAAACCTTCCCTCGCCGGAGCGGTGCCACGGCCACCGCGCATCTCCTGGCCCGTAGGGATAACGGGAGCCCAGCGCGCCATCGCACCACTCGGCAAACGGCCGAAAAACGTCTTTTCTCAGCGCGCGGAGGCTGCTCGGTCCAGCCCTCACAAGAGTCATTTCCTGCCTCCGCTGGGACGCCTCAAGAAATTCCCGAGCAGCAGTGCTGAGCCGCACCAGCGGACGGCATCGACGCGTAGGATGACGAACTTTTTAATTGTGGCACTCTTGGTTCTTCATTTCTTACTGGGTAAATACGTTTCGCTGGTTTTCTGGCTTGCAATTGAATTTTACCATGCTGCTAAGCGCCGGGTTTGGAATTATTTCTGCACTTCTGAGATGCTGCGGGTCGCTTGGGGTGGGGTCTTGGGATGTTTGCTTGGAGATGGGGGGTCTGCAGCCAAAAAAATAATGGGGGACCACATGATGTAATGAGTCAAAGTGTGTGCTTGCAGAATAGTCTGTGTGCTTGGAGATCGCAGCGTGTGCTTGCAGAATTACAGCCCCTGCTTGGAGAATAGAGCGTGATAATTAATGTTTTCCATATTGCACTCAAAATAATTTGCGATATACAGCTGGGAGCTATTAAGAGAGACAGATACAGGCAAGGGAAAAGAAAAGCCCCGCACCAAACAGGATTTCCTGAAGCATTAGGTGGGCACTTGGGGGCCATGGGGAGGACCAAAGCGGGGGCAATCGAGGGAGGGGAGGCATGGCACCGGCAGCCCCCAGGCGGGATGAGTGGCAGGAACCTGAGTAGGACAAGGGGGAACACACACATGCAATGAAGTAACATTTCTGGGAAAGTGAAGTTGTGGGCAGCACTGCCATGCCTGCCGCAAATAACCTTCCTCCTCCTCCCCGCTCGATGCGAAATGTCATGCCAGGGGTTAAAAGCGGCCACGGAGGGGGGGGATTTCCAGATGGAAACTCTTTGGGAAATACAACTCTTATTATTCTTAGTGTGGCTCCAGTGTAAATACAACGGCCAACTTGGAATAACTTTCCCAGAACGCTGCGTGCGCGGGGGGATGCGCTCCAGGAGCCGGAGCCAGAAAGGATGGAGGGCGAGCGTGGGAAGGCACGCGGGGTGGACGAGCATACGCTATACCACGCAGCTCCCGACTGCGGTCCCGGTGTCCCTGAAAGCTCGGGATGGGGACAGGGTGGGTCGAGGTGTTTCCCGTGGCAGGGCTGAGCGATGGAGAAGGCTGCGCGGTACCACGATCCGCAGACTTGACTCCTTCCCCTTTGGCTCCCCTGGCAGAAAGTCTTGGGCTGGGTCACTCTTTTCAGATAATTTCCTAATAATTGAGAGGTTTTGGATCTGGGCTTCTTGCTCAGCCCGCTGCCGGCGCTGAGAAACCCGGGGCTACGTTAGGAAATGGGGGGAAATTTTGGAGAGGGGCACCCAGAGCTATGGCTGGACCTGGGTACCACTGACAGCATCATCAACATTCTTAACACTGTAACTCATAATATTATAATTATCTTGTTAGATGAGCGGATCTGCTATATTTAAGTATCACAATATTAATATTAGATCTTGTATTATGGTATGAGTATCTTACTATCTTATTGTATGAGCACCTTCTATTATTATACGAGTATGTGAGTATTACAATATTAATATTTTCAATTAGTCTGCTTTACAAGACCCTGAGAAAAAGAAACCGCATGGAACCTTGTATTTGGAAAAGGGAAATGAGCAACGTGATACAGTTTTGACAACATCATACGATTCAGAAATCTATTTATAGCGACTCAACCCTACGGAAACGTGAGGCTCCCTTCTGAGCCTTCAGCAATTTCGCAGCAAAAGGCACACCAGGAATAAACCAGGCGGGTCGGTGGCCGAGGAGCGGCTCAAAACACAAGAAGCAGAGCTTTGAGATCCATCCCAAAATAAATCTGGGGTAGGGGGTGCAGGAACACGCTGGAAGGGCTGCTGCATCTCCCTCTCCCGGCACATCTGCGCCCAAAATAGAGGAAATAAAACCCCCTCTTGGGACGAGCTCTGGTCCGGTCTGCAACACGATATCTTTTGTTGTGAAGTCTCTGATTTAATTACGGACCAGATTGCGAATCCATTACTCCCACCAGGGAACAGGGTTTGCACAAAGCGCCAATAAATCATTGAAACTATTCATGTGAAACCGTATCCAGCCAGCTCGACGCGGGTCTCTGCCTGCGGTGCCGCATGATGAACCGTTCACTTTTTGTTTGTTTTTAGGGAACGCTGAGGTAGAAGAGGAGGAGATATCAGAGTTTTTATATGACTACGCATCTCGTTTCAGTGAGAAATTGCTTTTTGTTTATTTGTTTGTTTTTTTAATCACTTCATGCAAGCTGCATGAGCAACTTGGGATAACCCGGGTTGGAAGGGATGCCGGGAGGTCTCCATCCCGCCTCCGGCAGGCAGGGTGAAGCTTTGCCCACACAAACCACCGCAAAGGCTCTGAGAAGCCGCTGAATCTAGTCCTCAGCAATTACAAATAACACTGCACCCACCCCACCCCCTGTGCTGCCACCAGCACCCACCTCGGCGCCCTCAATCTTTAATTTAAGCCAAAAGCTCAATGCTGCCGTGCATGGCAGAAGGAAATTCAGGGGCTGCCACAGCCCCGGGTCCTTGCAGCATCATACGATTCAGAAATCTATTTATAGTGATATTGCAGCGTCGGAGCCTTGCAGAAATACCTGTAGGGAAACGGACCTGAGGTCTGGGGAGATGCTATTCTGATGAAGGAAGAGGTTTGCCAAATTGCGGCTGCGTGAGAATTTGAGTGGCGGGTCAGTCCCTGTGGGTGCTCGGGGCAGGACATGCAGAGCCGCAGTTTATTTCCCCAAGGTATTCAGATTAATTTAAATTATGTGGTCTATTCCGAGGGGAAAAGACACGCAATGATATTGTCACGACACAAGGGTGGGACACATCTGGTCCAACGCTGGACGATGTGCTCACAGCACAGGTTCCCCCCTACCCATTTTGTGTCAACAGAGAGAAATTGGTGCCCAGTATCTCCACTGGCTTTAAAAGGAGCCTCTGGAGACCCTCTCCCATGAAAACATTGGTGTCTGAACTACACTAGGAACCTCTGACCCAGACGTGAATAACCTGTAGGAAACACATGCCCCAACGCTGACTGCTATAAATTAAGCCACTCTCGGGCACAGGTGGCGTAAAACATCAACCAAGATGAAAAGTAAAGAACATTTTTCTGGAGCGGCTCTGCCCCCGGTAGCTCTTCTTACCATCTGAAATCACATCTTGCCAAGTTAAAAAGGTGACTGAGATGGACCAAGAGCAGGGACACCGCCAGCAGCTGCTCCTGGGCAGAGAATCGCTTCGATTCCCGCGGCAGTAACAGGCTCCCGCACCCCCAGCACGCTGCCATCGCAGCTCCCAAGTAAACTCAACCCAGGCAGCCCCTAAAATTAAATTTCCAACCTGTGGAATTGATGCTTGGTGTCATTGTTGTAACGGTTTGAGTGGGTAAGATGCCTGACTGGCTGTGCTGCCTATTAGCACAGCCTCATCAGGACAATGCTTTCATTCCAGGTGATTACTTATACGCAACTGTAGAATATTATTCTGATAACACCACGTTAATACCCACCATGTACATATATGAGGTGAGTTGGGCTTTCTCTTCGTATTTTTGGAAAAAAAAAAAAAAAAAAAAAAAAAAAGAGGCCTTCCTTGCCAAACCCACTGTCACAGGAAGGAATAAATGGATTAAAAATGCTGATTTTAAATTACTGAACAACTCACGTGGCTTTGGCCAAAGGACACCCATGCAATAGCTGGGGTTGGTTTGCCGCGGATTTATTCTGCCAGTTTGCAGAGAAGGTAAGAGAAGGGAAAATCCCTAATTTTCCTAATTAAATAATATCAGACCTGTCTCAGCGAGGGATCCCCCTGGATCCAAGTTGGACTTGATGATCTCAAAGGTCTTTTCCAACCTAAATGATTTGTAGTGAAGCCTATGCTGTGACACCATAGGTTATTCCTTTTCCTATACATCCATCCAAGCGCCATCAGGGCTTTGGGGAAGGGATTTCCAAAAGCAGATGTCACCCCCTGGATTTCAGTGATCGCTTTGCCCAGTGACAGATAAGGATGCTCCTGGGCAGCCACGCGATCTCTCCCCCTGGCAGCAATCACCAGGAACAGTTCAGAAGTCAGAGGCTCATTGGGGCACGAGCTCTGCCACTGGCTTTTAGCACATTAAAACAAGTGGTTTTTTTCCCACTGATTTATTTTCCTTGACTTGCCAGGAGCCTCAGGAGTCGGTGGGATCGCCCCTCCAGTGTCACCTCCCCCTCAGCCTCCTCCTCAGCCTCCTGGGTTTCCTGCTATGACCCCCGTGCTCCTCCTCAGAAGGTACTAAAGCCCCGTAGGATTTAAGCGCTCACTTAAAGCACGTCTTTAAGCTGGCAAAATTCAATTCTTCCTAAAGGAGCAGCAAGCAGCGCTTTGCAGCAACTTTCCAACATAATTCAAAAACTATTTAAGCCTTTCAGGCACCCAGCTGCCACGCTAGGGACAACCAAAGAAGCTTTAGTTGCTACTAATGACCTGAAGAGGCATTTTAGGGTATTTTTCCAAAGTGACCTCTTTGCATACAGCCTTCACCGGGAGCTTCAGTGGCACGACCACGCTGTCGGCACCCCTGGCCCAAACGGGGTCACAGCCCCAGGCACCACCACTGCTCAACCACCCAAATCCCCTTTTTTCCAGGGGCTGAAGCTCACCGACATCCCAGGTGCATGCAAAATCCCTGTCCTGCTGGAAGTGTGGCCTGAAACACAATAGAAGGACATAGCAACCACTTCCTCATCTTTTCCCCTCGTTTCAGACACGACGGTCTCGATGAAGGAAAGAACATCGTCACCGCGTGGGAAATTACATCCTCTCCACGAAGCCGTCACCTCCACCTTTAGTCCAGCTGTGACTTTATGTACAAAGTTTTCAATAAATGGGTGATGCCAACCCGAGCCATAAGAGTTGTACAAACACTCAAAAGCTTTGTAATGACTAGGTCCTTTCCGATTTCCTATTATTCAGTTGTAAATATGAACTCCTGCCAACAAAACTACTAACAATCTGTGTTTGGTCTCTAGTGTGACGCCACCAACACCCTCTAGGAAAACACAAGGAACACCGGCACCATCCACACCATGCGGTGTGCTAAACCTGCTCCTCCTGCCCCAATTCCCACCCCATTTCTTCAGGAAAACCTCAGCATTCCCAGACGGAGATTTTGCCATGTCCCACCTTCCCAGGTCACCACCTGAAACGGGGCCGTTTTGGGACAAACCCTCCATGCCGGCAACTGTCCGTCATGGGGTTTGTAGTGACTGGTGGTGCAGTTTCACCTGCTTGATAATCAGCAAACACCAGCAGAACAGGAATAACAAATACAAGAACCTTGTATCAGCATTGATCTCATCAAAAGGATCTTTTCAAGCATTTAAACCCATAAGCTACCAGCTACTGGCTAACTAGAAAAAGCAGGCAGATGTTTTCCACCTAGGTTTTCCGAGAATTCCTCTTTATACTATTTATTTTCTAGAAACACCAGCAATATCTGTGGCACAGTAAGAAGTCAGACCAAAACAAAAGCTCCTCCAGCCAACACAGCCCCTATCAGCTCTGCAAGGAGAACAAACTGTGCCAGATTATGTCTTTTTTGGGGAAGAAGTCTGAGTTTTTAAGGCTCCTCTTAGTCCAGCTGGGGAAAAAAAACCAAAACCCTGAACGTGCCATTCCACACTCTGTGTGTTTACTGTGCTTTTCTTGGGGAGAGTTATGGGGAAGGATGAGCAGCAAACCTGGTTCAGGTGCACCCAACGTGGTCTTGGGGCTCCTGCAAGTCAATGGAGGTTGAGTCAACCCAAGAGGCAGAGCTCACGGCGGTCACATCTGCACGGCCCCCAGGTCTGCAGAGCCCCAAGCTCCCTCGAGCACCTTCAAAACCCCCGGCAGAAATTCCCCAACCTGCCGGAGCAGGTACAACCCCAACCCACCCACCTCCTCCACACCCACAGAGCAGCCAGTCCCACCACCCCTCACCCCGGTCTGCAGGGCTGCCCAGGCTCCCAACCTGGAAAAGCAAAAATATTTTATTTCCTAGGGGAGCCAAGAGGGTCCAAAACATGGCCAGGAGCTGCTGAAGTGAGCGAGAGGCGAATGCGCTGCCAGCCAGTGCCACCTCCTGGCTCCTCATTGCTATAAGAGTTGCTAAAAAATGCTGAACTTTGCTTAGGAGAGCTTCGGAAAATAATTTCTGAACACGCAGCTTTGAGATTTTCAACCCTGCAACGAAGAAAAATCAAGGGGAAACAATACATATGCCATGAAGCTTCTAATACACTAGGTTTACTCATCATTAAGTTATTAGTAAATATTTAGTGGCATCGCTACTCCACGGTGGCGCTCCTGACACCAAGGGGCAGAAAACCAGACGCCCTTTCCAAAAGCGCCAGGTCAACCCAATCACAGGGGAATTAATTACGTGAAAACGCACACCACAAACACGGTTTACTGCAAAAACCCAGCTCACTTCAAGATCAGAAGAAAGGGCCAAAAACTATATTCAACTCAGAGGAGCATTCAGGGTATGTCCTTGACTTAATTACAGCTAACGATGTACAGCTGCAAACGACCCTACTGCTTTCCCAAAGCAGGTATTATTCACAAAAATCTCCTTAGTTTATAAATGCTCTAACCCAGGGAGCTCTGACCAGGGAAAATCCCAAGTTTTCCACTACAGGACACAGTCCTGCTCATGAAAATATTAGGAGTTTTAAGATGTTTTAATTCTTTTTCTTTGGAAAGGCACATCTGTGCTTCTAATAGCAAAAGATCTCACCCGGAATCCTTTCTGACAG
The DNA here is from genome assembly GCF_015220075.1 of Falco rusticolus. Taxonomy (NCBI): domain Eukaryota; kingdom Metazoa; phylum Chordata; class Aves; order Falconiformes; family Falconidae; genus Falco; species Falco rusticolus. The sequence continues at coordinate 1,216,693 of NC_051205.1, read as the reverse complement.
CAAAGCCGGGAGCTTTCCCTCAGTCTGCACCCGAAGCCAGAGGCGAATCCATTCTCCTGCTCCACGTCCGGATGCTTTCCCAAGTTGCTTTCCCAGATTTGCCCCTTTTTTCACCGCTCGCGCAAGGTTCACCCAGCAAACCTCCATGGGATAAGCTGCTTTAACACAAAGAGGATTTTCCCTCCGGTTCTGAAAACCTTTCCTAGCTCCGGTCAGGCAAGAAGCAAGCAGAAGGTCTCCCAAGGTCCTGGCTGTTTTCTAGCAGCAATTTATCAAACTCTTTGAGGAGCAAATCCTGCTGCACCCCGTCTTTGCACAGCGTCCCTGGGGAGCTGCAGCCCACGATGGCTTTGCGAGAGCCCGGGCACATCCTGAAGCGGTGCTGGAGGAACGCTGCGCACCCTCTGCCATCCCGCAGTGCAGGGTAACCCCAGGTTTTGGATGCATTTAATGTGCTCCAGCCTCACATGGGGCATCCAGCCTCCGTGACTGCAAGAATGCAAGAAACCAAACAAAACCCCACCCAACAAAAAGGGGGTTGGGGTGGTTTTAGGGCTCATTTTCTCACGCCAGGTGTTGGTGACCCTAATTTTTGCATAGCACTTATACAGGAGCAACCATGGGAGGTTTAAGAGGAGCCTGGTTTCACCCCCAAAACCGCCAGTGATGTGCATAAACACGCAAAACGGCAGAATTGCGGCTCAAAGCCGCCCTCCCTGGGGCCAGCGAGGAGGTAACTGGTTCTGGGGTTTGCAACCCTCTATTTTAGATACCTGTTAAGATGAATTTCTGCCGATTTATGTAGTTATTGAAGAGGGCTGGGACTGGTCTCCTGCATTTATTATTTTTAAGTTATTACTTTGCTCAGCGTCCTGGTACATCCATTAATACCAACCTTGCTCGGATCTCGAAGCCCTAACAGGAGCGGCAGCACTAACATGGACTATTTCCATCAGCACCACATGGAGCAACAGGATCTGAAACAAACCAAAAGAAATGGTAATTCTCCTTTTATTCCTTAACTCTCCCATTTTTCTTCCATTTACTTCATGGCACGCCTCTCGGACCATGACTCCGGTAGCAAAAAGGCACAGGACGAGATGCAAACCCCGCATATGGCTGAACACACTCCTTTTTTCTGGCTCATCAGTAAAGTTAAGAGAGACACTTTGTAGGCTCAGCTTTTCCCCTGAAATACTTTTTTGCTGCTGCTGCCCCAAAGCAGACACCAAACTCAAAATTAAATTGATTTTGATGTGCCTAACACCAATACTGGAAGATCTGAGAGTCAACTGAAACCCCAGAACGTAGGCAAGCAGCAAGTACAATTCTGCAATGACAGAATATTGCCGGTATTGAATCCAGCCTCAACTCCCCCAACAAACTTATTTTTTTTCCAAACATCTATTTTTGAAGCACTTCAATATCAGCTGTCACAAATAAATTTCAGTTTCAGAGGGATGCTCTGCCCTCAGCACCGCAGGCAGCATTGCAACCAATTCTCCCCTTCACCCCTTAATTTTTTTCCTACACCAGCTGGTGACTTTGTATTTGAGACCCCCCCTAAAATAAAATACCTTCCTGCCCAAATATGGCACCAAATTGGCAAGATTGAGTCTTTTTGATCCCATTTTTAACCCCTTCTCAAATAACCAGAGAAACTGGCTGGCTGAACTCTCACTATTTGATCCTGAAACAGGAAATATTTTCTCTGCTCAGTTTACACAAAGCGGAACAGACCGGCAAATTCCCATGTTGGTTTTTTTGTTCTGCCACCGAGTTGCCAAAACGTCTCCGGCTATTTGAGTCCCAAAGTTAAAAAGAATCAACATATAAATATTTGGAATTGCTTGTTGGGGAGGGACTAACACTTCCAGCCTGGCTCGTGCTTTGTGTTAAGTAGAGTTAGTGGCTTATGGGCAGATTCCGCAGTGTAGCTGGAGATCAGCATCCTCCAGGACCGAAGCTTTAAATATAGAAATACTTTTATTTTAAATAGCAAAAAAGTTTCCCGTGCTTCCAGATGTATAGAAACCATACATATCCACCCAGAGGTGCCTCAGAATTAAAGGATCATGCTATCACATGGCTGTTTGCTCATGCATATACCTTGACCAATATATCCTGTATGTCTGCAAAGCTCCCTTCATGCATATTAAGAAAAAATAATGCAAATTAACAGTAACGACCATGGCTTCTTCTCAGTGGTGGGGGGCGGCGGGAAACCCAGATTGAGATCTGGCCAGACCTGACAGGGCCCAGTGGTATTCACCTGTGGTTTTGCTTTGGCATCACGTCACCCCCTGCCCATTTCCCTATTTGAGGAGTTCTTACATCCTTTATTTGTAGGTGGTTTTTTTTTTTCAAGTTTAACTGCAAGGCGTGCACAGCCATTGGCAGGGTGACAAGCTGATGGGGTCCAAATTTTAATTGGGGTGTCCAGGAAGCCCCCAGCCTGCCGTGGGGTGAGTGCTCCCACAGCAACCGGGATGCAGCAGAACAGGTCTGCCAGGAAAAGCAACGCTGGAAATCGCCTTCGGAGCCTGCAGGAGAGGGTACAACCCCGAGGTGTGCGACCCCCCCCAGCACCATGACCCACACATTGCCCCAGATGCAAACCCCGCACCCACAGCGCATCCCTCCACGTGCAAGATGCTGCATGCAAAAACTTGGCGGCGGTACCGGTGCAACGAGACCTACAAAACCTGGGTGCAGACTCCCACCATGCAACCGGGTGCTCAGCCCACCGTGCAATCCTGCTCGCAGTCCTCCACGCAACCCGCCGCCTGCAGCCCCCTTCTGCAACCACGCGTGCCACCCGCCGCTCGCCAAACGGTGCCTGGAGCCTCACCCCCCCTCCCCAAGCAGTCATGCAACACCCCCCGCGCCCCCGAGCGAGCAGCTCCCCCCAGTGCACCGGGCCATGCCAGCACCCGACCACCACCGCACAACTGGGGGTCTGCGCCCCCCGTGGGGGCAAGCAGAGGGCGCAAACCCCCGCGAGCAGCCCACCCCAGCGCAAGGGGATGTGCAAACCCCCCATCTGCACCCGCCGAGGCCAGACAAGGGGGCACAGGAGGCGGTCCAACACCCCCCCAATCCAGTCTCCCCTCTGTGTGACCGGACACGCAACCTCCCACACGCAACCCGCCCCCCCACACGTGCGGGGGTGCGAAGCCCCGCTCACAGGGGCAGCAGCGCCCCCCACCCCCCGCAGGGCCCGGCCAGCCGCCCCCACCGGCAGCCTGGCCGTGCAAACCCCCACGCGCGACCGTGACCCCCCGCTCCTGCCCACCACGTGCACAGGGCGCCCGGCGCGCAGCGCACGACTCCCGCCAGCCCGCGCGCGGCAGGCCAAACCCCACCCCTTCCTTCCCCTCCCCCGCTTTTAAAAGGCGGCGCGCCTGACGGGCAGCGCCGTTGCCCAATGGCGCGGCGCCCCCCGCGGCGCGGCGGGGCCAATCAGAGGGGCGGCGTGTCGGAGGAAGCCCCGCCCCGGGGCGGGGGCGTGGCGGCGGGAGGGGGCGCCATGCGCCATGTCATGGAGGCTCAGTGTGCGAGCGGCCATTGACGGGGTCGGAGCTGCGGGCGGAGCGGGGCGGCGGCGGCTGCCCGCGGCGTTCCCCTCCCCACTCCCGGCTCCCTCCCGGCGGCGGCCGCCGCAGCAGCGACCCCGCGGCCGGTCCCCCGCCGCGCCCGGCCACCCTCCCTCGCCACTGCGGAGCCGCGGGAGGGGGGGGCGATGGAGATGAAGAAGCGCATCAACCTGGAGTTGAGGAACCGGGCCCCCGAGAAGGTGAGGGCGGCGGGGCGGGGGCCGCGCTCCCGCCCCCGCTCGGGCGCCCACCGCCGCCTCGGGCCGCGCGGGCCCGGCGCCGCCGCCGAATCTGGGTCAGCCGTGGCGCAGGAGCCCCGCGGGGCGCGGGCGGCGCTTCCGGGCCCCGGGGCGGGGGGGACCCGCGCCCCCGGCGGGCTCTGGCTGCCGGCTGCGCGCCGCGGGGCCGCCCCCCGCCCCCCGAAGTTGCTCGGGGCTGGGGGGGGGCCGCGGGCGGGCCCCCAACTTGCGCCCGCCGTTAATCCGCTCCCGCCTCGCCGCCGGCCGCCTCCAACTTGCGAGCGCGGTTGTAGTAAACAGGTCACGGTCGCGCCGAGCCCGCCCTCAACCCTTCTTTTTTTTTTTTTTAATTATATATATATTTTCAATTATTTTAAATTAATTTGGTTTTCCGCCCCCCCACCCCACCCCCCCGTGCGCTGCGTGGCGCGGTCCCGCTCCTTCCTGCCGCCGCCCCGCCGGGCGCACCACGGGCAGGGCTGCGGGGGGAGCCCCCCCACCCCCCGGGCACCTTCCGCCGCCAACTTCCCTTTTCCTCGGAAAGATGTAAAAATTAATAATAACACCCCCAAAAATTCGGGAGCTCACGCGTGCTGCCCCCTGTAAGACGCTCCCCCCCCCAGGCCGAAGGCGAGGGGCCACGTCGCGTGGGGCGGCCCCACGCGTGGCTCGGTGGCGGGGGGAGGACACGGGGACAGACCTCCGGGGGAATGGGGGGGGGGGACGGTGACAGCGGCGGGACGGAGGGAAAGTGTCCAAAACTGCTGGTTTAACCCAAAAACTGGTGTTCGCGGGGTGGGGGTTGTCAGCGGCAGGTGAGGGGAAGGGGCTCCGTGGGCCGAGCCGGGAAGCCCCCTCCCCACGTCCCCCTTGCTGTGAAACTTTGTGCTTATGGGAGGGGGCTGGTTGTTTTGTTATTCCTATATTTTTTTGGATGGAAAAAAATAAAAAAGACTTGAAGCTGGCAAAGTGTGCCGCTCGGGGGGGTTCTGCCGCAGTCCAAAAATGTTATTTAAAAAGCGTCCAGGGGAAAGGAAGAGTCACCTTGTTCACGTCCTTTTGAATGAGTGATACGTTCCACTGTAGATAAAATAATTTAAAATTAATTGGCTGTTCCTTGTTGGTCGCTCCGACCTGTATCGATTATCGAGTCGTGGTAGCAGCTTTGGCACGAGGAAATTCTTTAATTGGGCTCAATTAACCTGCAGGACTCACTGGTAAAATAATCTGGAGCCAGAAGGTTTTAGAGTTCGGAGAGAAATGGCACGCTTTTATGCATTTAAATATGCACAATTAAATGATTAGACTTTAGAAACAAGTTAGTTCGCTTGTATGTAAGGGCGGCTTCCAGCCCGGGCTGCAGTGGCACTAGGGGAGGCTGCAGTTTATCTCTCAATAAAAGTTTGGGGTTAACCGGCAGATTTTTGCAGAATTTGAAGCATGCTCAGAGAAAGGGAAACTGTTGCATGTTTTTCTTAATTTCTTTTAACTAGGCGGGTGTCAGTGATTTGGGACCTCTAGCCTAAATTTAAGACAAACACCAAACCAACAGATCGTTAACAGCCTCCGGGTTGTGGTTTGGGTGAAGCGTGAAGTTTTTTGACGCTCGTTAACCTGACAAGTGACTTGCTGTCCCGTTGAAGGTGACGGAGTTGGTGCTTGATAACTGCCGATCCAGCAACGGTGAAATCGAAGGTCTGAATGATTCATTTAAAGAACTCGAGTTCCTTAGCATGGCCAATGTAGAGCTGACATCGCTGGCCAAACTCCCCACGTTGAGCAAGCTCCGAAAGGTACGTGCCTCTCCTCCGCCAGCGTGCGGAGAAGTCAAAGTCACGGGTGGCGATGCGTGGTTGTGCCTTTCGGTGCCCGCGGTGGCACGGCGCGGGGCTTTATGAGATGGCGGGCCTCTGAGATGACGCCATGTCAGATCTGCATCGTTTGAGGTTTTCTTCTTTTTAAGATCGGAAATTGGGTTGGGTATCTCCAGTTAATTAGAGCCAAATTGGGCTCGGTCAGCGAGTCTCAGGATGGTAAATGTTTGTCTGTGAAACGCTGTGAGGGTTGGCGGTGTCTTGCCGCGTGCTGGTGGGTGATAAGAGGCTGTTGGATTGCCTGGCCAGCGAAATACCTTTTGTTGCACATTTGTGGCAAAATAAAAGCTTGTGCTGAATTCCGGTACTATATATTCTACTAATTTTAAACTTTAGATATCCAAACTGTTGAGATTTTAATTCTATAATTCTCAAACTTAAAGGAACTTTTTCTCAGCCAAAGCTTGTTAACTTGTGCGGCTCTTGAGAAGTGTTCAGTTTTGTCATTAAGCTGTCAAGCTAAATGGAGAACAGTTAAAAATGATGTGGTCTGAATCTAATGGTAAGAAGCCAAGCGTTTAATTAGTTAATTTTTTCCCTCTGTATAATAGTTGGAGTTGAGTGACAACATCATTTCGGGAGGCCTGGAGGTCCTTGCAGAAAGATGTCCAAATCTCACATATCTAAACCTAAGCGGCAACAAAATCAAAGATCTTGGCACTGTGGAAGCTCTTGTAAGTATGAAGTGAGAGGGGCCGATGGAAAGTTTAGTTCTCAGAAATACTGGGTTTTTTTTAATCAAGAACTGATTCTTTTTGCAATGGAATGGTAGCTTCCAAGCGTAGCTGCAAGGGCTGTGCGTGAGCACGTGGCACAGAAGCAAGCTGTAGGGACAGCAGAGAGGGGCTTTTAACGAGTGCAGCCTATGAAATCAGCAAGGACAAAGGTGCAGTGTGATATGTTCTAGCTGCTTCTGTTCCTTTTCAGCTGAAAGGCATGCGAAATGAAATTTCATTTCTTACCTGTCATATGTTCCCTGTTTTTTTTTCCTTGCCAGCTCAGGTGAAACGGATACTGCGGTGTTTTAGGTTTGTCGGTATTCCAGTTGGTTCTGACTTGATTAATTCAATGTCATGGTTATTAGAGACAGCGCTTGTAAACGTGCCGCTGTAAAATTCCTTCTGTGTTAGTAATGGGATGTACTGAATAAGAGATTTTTGAGCTTCTGTTTAGTCTTTGAAAGAAAAGTAGCCAAGTTCTGTCTTGCTAATCCTCTTGTGTTCATTTGTTAAGGTATAGTTTGTCTAATAAGCAACTGCCTTAAGCTTTCATTAAACTATGAAGTGATTAGGATGTGTGTATGAGACGGTCAGTTAGCAGCAAACCTGGGAAGCAGCAGCAGTAGGGCATTAAACGTGGAAGCTGCCAGTGCCTGTTACTGCCTGATCTGTTCACCCATTTTTCTAGGTGATTGGGGTTGGTTTTTTTAAGACTTTGATACAGGCTGCATGTTTTTAAAACTGCTTATAAAAATTCTTTGTCTACTTTAATGGTCTGACTAATGGACCAAGTAAAGCAGTTCATGCTCTGTGGAAGAAACACGCTTTATTTAGCTCTCAGGTGCTCGCCAGGCCGTGCAGGCGGCTCGTTATCTGTATGTGTGTAAAGTCTGAAAGGTGAGGAGAATCGCCATCACTTGTCCGGTCTTCCTTGTTCGGAAAATAAATCCTGTAGCGTAGTTAGAAATCCTACCAAGTGCCTCTTGCTTGCTCCTCACAAGATGCCTGTAATTCAATTAGTCAAGCTGTTTACTGAAAGGCTTCTGGAGTTGTTCAGTTTTTGCCTGTGATCACCTGAGCAAAAATAGGTGATGCAAACAAAAGACAAACCCAAATATGCGTTGCACAGTCTGTGCAGCATGGTCTAGTGCTTCGAGGATGTGTTGGGCGTGCTGCAAACGCGCTGTGGAGTTGATCTGCCAAAGTGCTTTCTTTCGTTGGGCACTTTCGCTGCTGCAAACTTTTTGAACTGAACTTTGTATTTAATGGGGAGCAAAATACTGAAAAGAAGGGATGGGGACCAAATAAACGCTGTAGCTGGCTGCATGGTTAACTGTGTGTGGGCTATGACTGCACTGTAACTTGAAGTACCACGGAGTTGTGTCAAGAAGGGGGGAAAAAAACCAACCCTTTTCATCTATTTTCAGCAAAATCTGAAAAACTTGAAGAGCCTTGACCTGTTCAACTGTGAGATTACAAACCTCGAGGATTACAGAGACAGCATTTTTGAGCTGCTTCAGCAAATCACATACCTAGATGGATTTGATCAGGAAGATAATGAGGCACCGGACTCAGAAGATGATGATGATGAGGGTAACTTCCTGAAATAAACTGTGGATAGGCGTAGTATGCTGTAATAAAGGTGTAAATGTGGTGTGGGGTATAGTGACTTCTGGAATGCACTGGTGAGATTTGGTGCCCTTATTCTTGAAGCACAGACTCCTAGAACTTGTTTGGTATTAACACGCTGTGATATGGAGTGAAAACCGTTGAAGGTTTTGAGTGTTCTTGAAGAAGCTGCCTGAGTTTAAGGCAATTTGACTATAAAGATGTTACAAAGATAGAAGCGTTCTCAGAAGGGGTTGTTGCTGGGAGGAAAGCTCTTTGGTGTTGCTGAATGATAGAAAGTGAGGGGATGAAGGCATTATTCTGTATGCAAAACCCTAATTTTACTGGGTTTTGTAATGGCTTCAGTCCCGTGCTCGAGTGTAGTAAATTTTTTTTTTTTGTTCAAAAATACATATACACTTCCTTTTGATCTGACCTCAGTTGTAGTCACAAATTCTGCACCTACAAATTCTGTGTTGATGCGATTGCAGGAATTAGGAGTAAGAGTGCTCTTCCCTCAGTGTTCTTGGCTTAACATAATGACTGAAACAGTCAGAGCTGTGAGGATGGAAAACCATCCCAAATGTGTTTGAGCACTGTTAGCAAGTATGATGGGCTGTTGTTGTGATACAGCATCTTACGTGTGCGTTGTAAACATCCACACAAACAACTAGCGAGATTTGGGCTGTATCTGTTCGTGATGGAGGTTTCTCAGTGTTTTCTTGGTGTCTTAAATCATGCGCTGGGAGCTGACACTGCTGAGTGTGGGGCCGTGGCTGTCAGGGGGCTGCCCAAGAGTACTCAGACCCATCAGATTTTGGAAGCCCGTGTTGAAAAGAGCTTGATAAAAAGCCAAATAGTTGATACTTGGAATGTGAAAATAAACCCAGTATTTGAAAATAGATTAATAGGTTATTAACTTGAAAATGAATTTAAGTGTTAAATCACCTTGTCATTTCTTGTAATTCGCTTAACTGAAACTGTGAAAGTGATTATGTGCTCCAGACATAGAAATGAAATGGGAGATCATGTCTCTGGAACTGTAGGTGTTTCATAGCTACTAGTAAGTGATTAAATAAGATATATGTAATATGTTAAGCTGGTTTTGCCTTTAAATATTTTAGGGTTTGATTCTATAGAGAAGCCTCCCTCCCCCTTCCACCGACTTAAAATTTCAGCTTCCTTCCAGGAGTTTGCATACACAGCTGCTTCGGGCATTGAGAATTTTGCCTGAAGCTTGTGATGTAAAAATGGTGGTAGGCTTTTCTTTAGGGGAAAAAAAATTACAAAGATTAACGTCCTTGAAATCGTGCTTGTTTCCCATGTGTTGCAGAAAACATTACAACTATATATGCAGCTGTTGTGTGTATATGTATGTATATGTACACAATTACATACCACCGGTGTGTACAAACTCGCATAAGGAGGAGTTAATGGAACTTGACTTTTAGCTTAGATGTTTACAAGTGTATTCTTTGTTTCAGAAGGAGATGAAGATGACGATGACGAAGATGAGGATGAAGCCGGTCCTCCAGGAGAATACGAAGAGGAAGATGATGAAGATGATGGAGGTTCAGATTTGGGGGAAGGTGAAGAGGAGGAGGAAGTTGGTCTTTCCTACCTGATGAAAGAAGAGATTCAGGTAAAGTTGGTAAACTCTTCCAAATGGAAGCAACGCAGAGAAACTGCCTGCAGGCTTCTGTGTTAAACTGGGAGACACCGAGTGTGTCAGCGCAGGGTCGGTGCAGTGAGGGGTTTTCGAGAGAACACTGCTGTCACAGCAGAGCGCTGAGCAGGACGGTGGCTGTCAGCTCTGAAGATGGTCCTGGCTGACTTCCGAGACTTGGGTCACTCTTATCCCATCCCGTAACGTTGCAGGATGGTGGAGCCACTTTATTCTCTGTGAGCGACCAAAGCTGTTCTCCCCAACATTTTGAAACTATGTGCTACTACCAGTTAAACGGTCAGAATAGAAACATATATTAAGTAGAATAAATTCATTTCTTTTGGAAAACCAAAGAAAATACGCTGGTCTTGAGGAAGAAGAGAGTGAAGCAGCAACAAGTTACCAGTACTTCAAGTAAAAAAAAAAAAAACCCAAAAGAAAAGTCTTAGTTTTTCGCTGCGATAAATGGGGGGCTTTTCACCATGGGCTCACTTGAAAATGTTCCCAGTGGTGGTGTGAAGAGCTGTGGAAAATAGCCCACAGGATCTTTCAAGTACTACTGTGCTAAAAAGCAAATGAAGTAGTATTAAGAACCTAGGGTAAGAAAAGATACATGGTTTTACAAGGTTATAAACAGATTCTTGTAGATAGAAACTGGTCGTGCCTAAATGATGATTGGGTAGAAGTAAAACCCGGGATTCCTGATGTAGTGTGCTCTCTACAGCTACGGAGGATCAGAGGGAGTGTGTGTCTGGCACAGATTTTGTGTGCAAGTTTGTGTGAGCAGCTCGCATGTTGTAGATCAAAAAAACACCCCCAAACCTGTGGTCATCACTTCCGGTACTCTTGCTTTTGATAAGTGGTGACTTCCTGTCAGCTGTGTTTCACATGGATGTGCAGAAAATCTTGAACTAAGCTCTTTGGTGTTTTTCATTTTGTTCTGGTAACCACGGCTGGTATGATGGGCTTACGTCTGTAACTTTTTCTGCCTTAGTACTCTGAAGAGGTAACAGCTGTAACACAATTCATGAAGCTAAACTAAATAACTAAACCTGTTTTGAAGCCAAGAGGTTAGAGGTAGTTCCTTGGAAGATTAACAGTGTGTGACTAGGAAGAGTGTCAGGAGTGAATTGTGTGTGGTCGTTCATGTACACGGATGCTCTGCATGTTTGGTGACCAGGAATTGCCACACAGAGCCATGAAAACGTTAGGGTGTTCAGGACCATGGCCCTTCTGTTGATGGGGCAACAAAACCAGGTCCTAAGTTTGTATTTTGCATTCGTTTAGGTTAGCAACAGATGGTGGTCAGGGTGAGGTATGTAAAGTCTTGGAAGAGTTCTATTCTGGTAGCTCGTTCCTGTATTTTCAAAAATGAAGTCATGTGCCATTCTAATTGCAGTGGATTTATCCAGAGTGATTTTTCATTCCCATGTGCTAAGGGCAAATGTTAGATGGGCTTGCTGTTTTCACTTGTTGCATTACCCAATGTATAAAATTTGATATAGTGGGTGGATATAAAAATAAGACTTTAGTTTCTCATCAAGGCTTGACATGGTGCTGGTAGGACAGAGGTCTTGCACCGTTGTTTTGACTTTCTGGAGCTGCTGATGGTTAACTGTTTACATTTTTCAGCTATCAGCTTTTTTTAAAAAAAACCCAACAACTAAATTCATTTGACATAGAAACAATTTTGTGAAAATATTAGCTGTTCTGCTTTCTCTTTCTTGTCTTTTAATGTCATTGGGTTACGAGGGGAACTAAAGCGGTTTGTCATCGCTATTTGCCGTCGTGGCCTCTTCAGTTAATCTTGCAATAACTTACCCTTGAGCTGGCGTAAAGTAGTGATAAGTGGGGAAAAACGACGGAATGAGAATGCCAGGTCAGATGATACCGCTGATTAAATGTACTGCAGTCGGTTTGGCTGCCTGGCCTTATACAGATGTCCAGTAACAAAAAAGTAAATGTGGAATGTGGCCTCTGCTCAGAGTAGGTGGGATTTTCTGAATTTCTGCTCAGGAGCAGTGTGTACGCCAAGCTTCAATAAACAGCAACTGTAAAAATGTTTCACAATTTTTGTAAAGGATGAAGATGATGATGATGACTATGTTGAAGAAGGAGGTGACGAGGAGGAAGAAGGTAAGTTCTCAAGTTATTAACGTTGTGACTAAAACAATCTAATCTTCGTAATTCTGAAACTATGCAAATCTGGGATGTGCAGTTTAATAGCATAAATCACTGTTTGGCTGGTCTGTTTCGGAAGGTATGTGAAGTATTTTAGGATCAGTTTAAGCAGGAGCTCGAGCAGGTAGTAAAGCAGCAGTGGAGTATTTGGTATTTTCTTCTATCTGCCCGCTTGTAAGATAGAAACAAGGACGAAATGACAGTTTTCAAAGTCTTGTTGGGGCAGTTTTCCAAATTGAAGGATACTGCATCTCCTACATGGTTAGAAACTTTAATCTTCAAGAGTGGACAGAAGAGGGACTTCTGTACGCCTTGCAAGTTTTATTTATGTACATTTAAAATGCCTTGTTCAGTGCACCAGAGGCTCTGCTGGTGCAGCCCTAGAAGCAGTGGTAGCAGCTGTATCTTCTCCCTCTATCAAGCTGAAAGTGGCCTGCAGTAAAGCTGCTTTCGGGGGCAGCCTTAGCTAGTGAGCCTAATCGTATCTTTTTTTTTTTTTCTACCTAGTCCTTTTATCGATGGTTGTTACTTCTTAATTTCATAAATTACTCTTCTGATGTCAGACACATGCATAATAGTCAAAAGCTTGCGAAGAAAAAATGCCAGCCTGTGCGGTTCATCCTGCTTTAGGAGGGTACGGTGCATTGAGTGTGTGTAAGTGATGTGAAAGACAGGGGCGTTTGTGCAGGCCAGTATGGTCTCTTTGGTATTTTGAAGAAAAAAGTTTCCTTTGCAAGAAATGGGTTACTCAAGTATTTTTTCATAAATTAATTTTTACCTTTTGATATTTCAAGAAGGATCTCCAAGGAGTTAAACAGGGCAAACATATCACTCGTTCTTTTTTTGCACCTTATTTGAGGTTTCCAAGCTTTCAGGGTAGGACCTGGCCTTAGGGTTGATGCTCCTACAGGACCACTGGAACAGAAGTTAAACTTCTCTTGGCAGGAGTCCCCTGTTCCTACCAGTCAGTGGCTGCTAAAGTCCCTTCAAAAAAATGACCAAGCTTCATCTTAAAATGACCTGGCTTTTCCTCTTGTCCTGCTGCGAGGCTCTCCTAGAACTTCCATTTTCCAATGGTTAGGAACTCTGTCCTAACCTTTAAGCTAGCCCTAGCAGCAAATTTTTGTATTAATGCTGGAGTCTGGTTCCACCTCTGTGTCAACGAGACAAATTCTAGAATTTCTCCACAGACTAGAGCCTGTCTTATCCGTATGCTTGGCTTATGGATCAGTTTTTGGAGATGTACCTTGCACTTGAAAAACCTGAAATTCTGAAGTAGTAATGCTAATTCTTGAGTTTTTATAAATGCAGCCCTGGAATCTATTAAGACAACAAAGCAGGCAGTCAGGATGGCTAATTAGCCAGGAAATGACTGCTGAAAAATAAATGTATTAGATTTGACAAAATTGCATTTCATGATTTCACCACAAGAGCGCATAGTCCACTGACTGAATTAAACATATTTCTAAGAATAAGCTCAAAGATGTTTATGCAAGATGCTTATATCACTTTGTCACTGGAGAGAGAACGGAGCTTGGTATCTGCAGAAACGGCTGCATTTTGGGCAGGATGTATGCAGCTTCTAAAACCCGAAGTTGGGGAGATGGAAAAACGTCCTTTCCGTTGTAGTTCTCAAATAAGTGTTAACAGAAACACTTTTTTATAAATCTACTTCATATCGGTGATCCCTCTGTGGAACATCACATGCTTAGCTTGAACTTAATTATGGAGGGCAATTGAAACTCATCTTTTTTTGAGAGCCGTAAGCCATGCAGCAGTGTGGTAGTGGTGAGCATGTTAACGATGAACAAACAGTAATCCATTTCAATTACCTTTTCTAAAAGCATAACGTTACCTTTGTGATGTCTGAGCAGAACGTAATGCAATGTGTGCCTCTTTTCCTTAGCAGAGGGCATTCGAGGGGAGAAGAGGAAACGAGACCCTGAAGATGAAGGCGAGGAAGAGGATGATTAATTTGGTATAGACACAAGTAGGACCAGACTCTTAAGTTACAGAATACGCAATAGTGATTATGCAGATCTGTATGTCTCCATGTACCATAGATGTCCCTACAGAAGATAATATGTTAACTTTTTATAGGAGAAGTGTGGTTTTACTATTCTTGCCCTTTTTATCATTCCAAATAAGATATAATAGCCTGTTAGTGAACCTCTATGTAGAAAACAATTTTCAGCCCTATAATCACTGAAGCCATTGTCAAGTTTTTCCCCCTAGATTTTCATTTGGAGCTCTTTAATTTTATACAAGCTTGCTGTGTTGGTCATCATTAGCCCAGAGGTAAACCACCCATTTCACGTGGGTTTAATATTATGAATTTCCTTCAAGATTTTAAGGTTTTTATACTTAAAAAGCTGAACTCAGAAATGCTATATGGCAAATTCCAGTCTCTTAAACGAGAAGTTGACTATAGTCTTGAGTTTACCAGGGATTCTGTTTGAAGTCAACAACTAGATTACACCTTTATTTCAGCTTCTTAAAAGGTGACTCCTGTAATATTTTTTTTAAAGTCTTCTATCCATTTTGTGTGTTACATCGTAAAGCCTAAGTGGGTTTCAGAAGATTTTTTTTTTTTTCCTGCTTGTTCAGATGTTCAGTGTTTGCTGGAGTGTTCTCTAGATCACTGTTCAAGAACGTATCTTGGCAAAATGAAATCTAATTCTAATCCATTAATTTTCTCCAGAATACATGGTCATTGCAGGTATTAACAAAAGCAATGTGTAGTTTCGCTAGAAAGTCAGTGTTAAACCTTCACTCACTTTGCTCTTGCATTGTCATTTTGGGAATTCTGCAACAATCATGGTGTTTGGCTATGAAATATATGCATTTCTAATGCAGACGTTAACGGGTAACTCCTTCAAGCACATTTTTTTTCAAACAACCCCCCACACTTTTATAGAATCACCGAAGGGGGAAAGATGAACAGAAGTTAGTCTTTCTTCACAGGTCACCTTTTAAAGTTTTTAAATCTGGTTGTAGGCAAAACATTCAAGTTTATGTATAATACTAGTTAATAGTTTAGGGTTTTTTATATTGAATGGCTGCAGAGACTTGTTCCATTGCATACAGTTGGTGGCAAGTACAGGAGACACGCAGACAAGCTTTTTTTTCTAGCAGCCTGATTATGACCAACAGGTTGTAATAATTCTGCCCCGATGGATTCATGTTTTCTATTTGAGCCACTGCGAAACAAGTTCAGACATACAGCATTCCTTTTTCAGTCATGATTTGGATTTAAAATGGTAGTCTTGATATAAAACTAATTTACATTGTCACGTAGGTACTGAACCAAATATCACACACAGCTTTATTCAAGAGACTTATTTTTATATCTGTCTTGGCTGACAATAGCTGCCATTAAACTGGGGGAGACACCAAGGGTGGGGAAGAGGGAGATTTCCTGGACTTAAGTCAGAGTCAGTCGCCCATAGATCGGTTACCTGTGAAAGTTTAATAGGTATTTCACACACTAGCAGACTTTAAATGTGACTTCCAACTCTTAAATCAAGTTTAGATACTGCAGGGTTGAAGTTCTGCAAAGCCCAGTTTCTTGTGTGTGTGGTTTTTTTCCCCCGAATAGAGCCTTAAATCATAGTTTCTCATGTAGCTGTAAAGCATAGCCAGCCATTAAAGGCATCTGAATGAAACGAGTCAGGCAGATGGCAATATACTTGGAAATGAACTGACTGAATGGGTTTTGCATTTTTTTAACGAGTATCTGTAAGACACTAGAAAAAGTAGTGGTAAAACTACATTTGCAACCACAATCTAAAGTTCCTGTGTTTGTGTATGAATACTGAATGAATAGAAACCTTAGGTAAGTGCACATCCTATCTTGTCGTGGAGGCTCTGTGTTCAAGGCAGTTGCTTTGTGCTCAGCTTTGAGATAGAAAAGTGTGTTTTCCCATCTGTTTGCTTTTTTTTTTTTTTTTTAGTCTCGGTGAATGATTGAAACCTATTATTTATAAGTGTGTACTTCTAAAGTACCTCATTGTCAGGGTTTTCCTTAACTGTCTTTTACTGATGCATATAAAATTAGTTTTCAATGGAACAAAACTTTCTAGTTTGAATTAAAATTACTTGAGTACTGGTCTTGTTTCAGTAAGCGAGTCCAGTTTTGATGTTGGATGAGCAAATCGGACAAAACACAATAAACTCGGAAGGGGTTAGCAGACCTTCCCCAAGATAGGCAGAGTTAATGCTTCCTAAAACCAACTTGCAGTGTCATGCATCAGCCACTACGTCTAAAAATCTGAGCCTCACACACAACTTCAACTTCCTAAGTAACTTTGTCTTTTCCTCAGTGTTACCATCTAAGTATAGTTTCATATTTGTCAGCTTGGCATGCAATTAAACAGCATAGCATTTTTTAAAATAAGTAATACAGAGCCTCCAGATAACTTTTGAAACTTTTTTGCTTGGTGGGTGGTCTTTTCATGCAAATATGTAAGGGTGGGTTTTATATTTTGTAGAGGTTTTGTCCTATTTTAATGCTCTTTGTATGGCAGTATGTATATAGTGTGTTTTGGTTCCTTATCAAACTCTTTCCTTAAACTTTGGAGTAACTGATTTTGTGCAACTGTGTTTTGAATAAAGCCATGACAGTGTTAAATTAAAGAAAACAACCCTGCAGCACTCTTCTGATAATTTTTAGTTGTAACAAAACATGTTTCCTCCCAACGTGTGCTGTAAATTTTAAATTAAAAAGTTTTCAAACCGAATTATTTCAAATAAATTGAGACTATTGTATTGGATTACTTCTTTTAGTATGTACAGCTGTGGAGAATGTGGTATTTCTTAAGGAATGGAGTGAGAAGTAATTGTTCTTTGCTGTTGCCTTTTTGTTGTGGGGGGGAAACCTGCAGCATTGTGTATCTTTCTGGAGCTAGAACTTGGACTTTATGATACTTCAGAGCTTGGTAACATTGTCACAGCCAAGGAAGGAGGCCATGGAAAACCCGAAGTGGTGTCTGGATAGTTCCCTTAGTTTCCAGAGGAGTTGAATGTGGAAATGAGCCTTGGAGCTGACAGGGCTTTCACATACTGGATAAATCAATACCATTTGAGTGTAGCTGAGCTATGTAAGTCTGGCTGAGTCTTAAGAAACAAAAATGAAAAATCAAGAGCCTGGTTATATTTTGCTTTCCCTAAATACTGATTTCATGTGCCTGACCTGCAAGTCTGATGCTGTCCCTTCAAAGTAGCTGCCTCAGTCCATGTGCGTTGCTCCTTAAGAACAGTGTTTTAAAAAAACCTGCTTCTATGCAGCTAGACATCACATTGTTTTTATGTTGGGATTAGTCCAGGATTCTTGGCAAAAATCCCCTGGATGCACTTGAGAAAGCTAGTAACTAAACAGGCTTTTCTTCTGCTAGATCAGCCAAGAAATGGGTGGTGGTTTTCTGGGATTTTTTTTTTTTTTTTTTTTTTCAAGGTGCGGGGAGGAATTGCTTTTTCAACTCAAGCCCCATATTGCTTGCTCCCTCCCTGTGTGCCTATTTGCCTGCTGAAGCGAAACCAAATGCAGAACCTGAGCTTTAGGATTGTTTTTAACAGAAGTTGAGTCTACCTTTTGGGGAGACCGGTGGGTTTACATGAAATAAACCCAGGCGGTTCCATTCGGGTACATACATGCATGGCAAGGGAGATGAAATTCAGTGCTGCGTAGGCACGTCTTCCAAAATCAGGAAGAACTTCGAGGTGTGGGCTGATGGGCTCCTGAGCTGATTCTCGTGGAGGCGAGCAGCTTGTCCGTGACCTGTCATAAACCACCTTTCTCCCTGACACAGACTGGCGCTCTCTGGTGGAAAACACACCTGCTGCTGCACAGGTTCCCCTGCCCAGCTCCTCGCTTCTCCGCCTGGGTGGCTGCCGGGCAGGGCCGGAGGGGAGCTGCCGCCCTCCGAAAAGCGCCCCAGCCCGCTGTCTCCAGCGGAATCCCAGGGGCTCTGCTGTCCTCCATTTTGTCGCAGTGAGGGGAAGCCCTGCTGGCTGGCGGCCGTGCGGCTTCTTCCCTCCTGCTCCTTCCTCCTCCTCATCCGAGCTTTTGTCTTTTGTGGCCCCTTCTTTCTCTTTCCCGCCCCTCTCGGCCCTTATCTCCCCCTTCCAGTTGTGCCGCTTCCTCTCCCCTTCCTTCCTCGGCGGCCGGGACGCCTCAGGAACCCAGAGAGCGCCGGGGCGGGGGGCGCGCGGGGCCCCCGAGGGCGGGAAAACGCCAGCGACGGGGCTGCCCGGCTGCGGGCCGCAGGGGCCGAGCCGCGACCCCGCCGCTGATTGGCTGAGATTTGCCGCAGTTCCGCCCCTCCGCCGGGGCCCGCCTATCGCGCTCCCCCTCCCGCCACGGTCGTTCCTCAACGGTCGTTCTTCAGAGCGGCGCCGCCGCCATTTGCCTCTGCAAGGCGGGCGGCCTGTGGTGCTGGCGGAGGGGAGCAAATCTCCCGCCAAGTGCTTCATTTTCCACCCCAAACCAGCCTGTGCCTCCCCTCCGCCCCTCAGGAGAGGCTTTTCCTGTCAGTTCGTGTCAGCGTTATGCTGGTGGTGGGTGGTTCAAAGCCCAAACTGAAGAAAAACCCCACAGTATAAACCCTAATCCCAAAGGGTTTTTTCAGCGTCACACGTGAGAAAGGGTAAGTTTAGCTGGACTTTGGTACAAATGCTCATGGTGAAACTCGGAAGAAGTTACTTCCTAGTTAAAATGCTCTTCATGTGTTTGAGGCAACCTGTGCAGCCGTGTAGTTCATCCATCTGTTCCCCAAGTTTGGCCTGTTTTCCCAAGGAAACATGGCACATGCAGGATTACCGGACAAATTTCCCCTTTTCTCACTCATCCCTACAGTAGCCATTGTCTAATTTCAGGTAAATCTGATCCAGTTGCAGTCTCAAAAGAATTTGGGGTACCCTTCCATAAAAGCAGGTGCCTGGGTCAAGGGGAGCGATGGTAGGGGTGGCAATATGCTTGCCCTGCTGCAGGTAAGACTTGGACAAAAGAGTTTTCTTTGATCTGGAATCTACCTAAGAACTAACAAAACTATTCCTTGTCATTCCCACACATTCCAAGATGAGGGGTTAGCCTTTTTCTCCCTTTATTCCCCCACTGTCCCCCAGATTAAACTAGTTTTAAAAAACTCATACTGTTGAGGACATAAAGCCATGAGGGTCTGTCGGTGTCTGGCCTTCAGGGAGCATGCTTTCACATTTCTTCATCTGTATTTTTATGTGATAACAGGGGAAGCTGACATTCCCGGCTAATCACATGAATTCAGGAATGTGGGTTAGCAGAAAAGTGTAGAATACTTCAGCTGTATGATGAAGTAATGAGAATTATCAAAACGAAAACTGCCACATTCAACAGTAAACAGTACTGCATGTTGATTTTGGCAGCAAGAGTTGTTGCTATACACTAAAAAAATTACCAGTTTCACTGATCGTAAACATCACAAATGTCTGAACCAGAGAACGAGATCAGACATTACGAGAGAAAAATAATTTAAGAATTAAATAATTCTTAAATTATTTTTATTTCTGATTTCTGAGTCTCGTGGTTTGGGTTGCAGCCTGAGTAAGGTTGTACCATATTGTAAGTACACACTTGTGCTCTCCAGTTGTTCATTGATCAGCAGGACTGGCACAAATGGAGTCAGGGCAAGCAGCTGCCCAAGGGTAGCAAAATGCATAGGATGGGAACAGAGAAAGTTGGTGACAGCAGCTGCTTTGAGCAGAATGGCAGAAAATTTATTTCTGCAGAGCACAGCCTGGGGCAGTGAAATTCCTGGTGCTATTGCTGTTGGGAGATTTTTCACTTGAGTTACAGCCTTTTCTTCTGGGGAACACTCTTCTGCTTTTTAAACTTTAAAATTGGAGCTCATGGTATGTTTCAGTTTCTGCTTTGAGTGCATCTCATTTTAAAAAAAGCAAAAGCCAGCCCCAAAAATAACTGAGGAAACCCTTTCCTCATGCTTCTAATTTAACTGACAAAAATGAGGGGAGAATCCAAAAATAAGTGTACGGCCACAGCAACAAACCAAAAGAAAACCACAGTATACATAAAAGCTGGGAACTCTTGGCACTGTGGAAAAGGATTCTGTTTGAGGAAAAAAATGACCGCAGACTTCGTATTTGGTTGTGTGTTGGGGAAAAAAAAAAAAAAAGTTATTTTTTCTATAGTAATGTAATATGTTAAAATTGTATGTTTGATGTCTATTTCCTTCTACAGTAAAAATTCAAATAAAATAATCCTATTGATGACTGAGGAGTAGCAAATTAGAGTTCTTCAGCTCCACCTAGGTGGGGATTTATTAATTACTTTCTGTCCATTAAGACAGAGCTGTGCAAATAGCCTTTTTTGAGGTGCCTGTGTAGGTTCCTCAAGAGCTGTGAAAGGTCCAGGGGGTGGTTTTGTCCTGACTTGCTCAGCACGGTGTAATTAGCTGGTTCCAGTTCTGCCTCACTGGGCAGTCCCTATGTGCCCTCTTCGTGCCTAGAAACTGCAGTGCCATGTCATGGCTGTCCCCATGAGACCTGCAGAAGGACACACACACACAGATGCTCCAGCAGGCATTTAACAGACCTCATACATCTTGGATCTTGCGAGATAAGGGAAAATGAAAGCAAAAAGATAACAGTCTGGATCTAAACATAAATGACACCTCTGCATAGTCAGCGGAGTGTGAGCAGCTCCTCCAGACAGCAGTGCTTCGGGTAGCTGCTGCCAATTGCTTCCTGGAAGAGCTTCTCTTTCCATCAGCTCTGAAGGGAGTCTGGAGAGACTACCTGCCGCAGACTAGAGCTATCCTCACTAAGTAGTCCCCCTAAGTGGCTGCTTTCTATATTAAGATATTTTTATTGTTAATTTTTCACTGTGGTATTTAAGAGTAAAGTTCTGTTTTGCTGTTCTATATTTGCTTGATACTGTGGTTTGTATTAGTTAAAGCATGATAAGGAGCACAGGCTACAGGAAAACAAAATATTCATATCCTTTTTACAAAACAGTTTTATCAGATAATTGCCAAAAAAAGAATTTATCTCAAAGTACAGAGGTTTGGATTGGTTTTTTGTTGGTTTGTTTTTTTTTTTTTACATTTGAAGTATAGCCTCACAAGAGTACTGTTTTAATAGTAACTTACTTTGGCAGAGGAATTGTTGGCATCGTGTAAGCACCAGACCAATAAAGAAATTGGTGTGATGATGTCCAAGATCCTTACAGAGCTCCAACCAGCACTGTAACACGCAGAAGACAGCTGCCCTGGAGGGAAGATCATGCACAGTTCGATGTGGTTACCAAACACAAAATGAAGGGCAGTCGTTCTGCAGCGCAGAACAAGCCCAAGGGATGTTCCATTTGCGTTCCAATGCAAATGTGAGCTGGGTAAAATAGGATGGGGTCGGATCTAAGGTAGGGGGTAAACCTGGGAAAGAGAGAGAAGACTCTGTGGCAGGCAGAAGGCTTCTGGAAGGTACTTTTCCACTGGAAACCTTCCCACCCAAAAGCGTCAGACCTTTGGTAGATCTTCTGGTAGAGGAGTGTCAGAAATGGGTTTGAGCTCATGTCTTTTGGGAAGTTAAGGTAAACTGAAAATTTCTGTTGGTTTGTTTGGTTAGTTTTTTTTCCCCAGGGATGAAAGTGTCTGTTAATCAGTATCAGTTGACTAATTACATTTGTATATTTGTTTAAAGCTGTGTGGTAACTTTATGATAAACTTCTGTGATTGTGTGTTTCCTCTGATACGCTCATGTAAGGAGCAAAGCTTGAAGGAAAGAATAGTTAAAGACATGGGGGATACAAAGAAAATGGGAAATTTTGTCACATCCTTCTCCCTTGGGAATCTGTCTTAATATTGGGGACATGCAGAAATAACGCTTAATTAGGAACCTAAGATTGGAAGGGAGCTGCTGGCTAAAATCGTATTGATACTAACATGACTTTGCAGCAAGTGCCTTTCCTAATACATTCTAGAATCACATTTCTTTTCTCTCGGCTTTGTCATAGTGATGACTCATTATTCTTCTGCTTAAAAGTATGCTGCAGTATTTCCTCTAAGGTGCTGTTTGTTACTAATGAGCTCCTGTATTACAGCAAAAACTATTATTAGTGCTGAAATGAATGAATTTGAGAATTTGTGTTTCTGAAAACTAACAGGAATACTTTCTTCAATATATTATTTCATCGGTATCACTGTTAGAGGATCTACACAAAAAGTACAAAAAGTAGTAGGAGCAGACTTGAAAATTCAAGTAGTTCATGCCCTACTTTGTGCAAGATGTTATATTTAAAAATGCCACAAAACCAGCTAAACTTTTTGCTTCTAAAACCAAAAAAACCCAACCTTCTGTTTAAAAAAATCCATGTATACACACACACACTCATAGGTAGCACACTCATTATGTATCAACTCATTACAAAATATCTATAAAGGTAAGAACATGAGGATTGAGCAAATTAAGAAGTACCCTGGATGCATTTTAGAATGTAAGAATTTAAGTTTTTTATTGGACAGAAGATACCATAATCTAAAAACATTAAGTTGAAAGAAATTCTCATTCTTCAAACTTGAAGGGAAAAAAGTTAAGCTTTACAAAGATACCTTCACCTTCATTTCAGCCTCTAGCAAAAAGGAAACTTACTGTTTAATTTCCAGGAAACTAAACCATTAGTGTGTTTATTACAAATCAGTTTGTTTATTAAGAATTCAGCCAGGTTCATCCAGGTGTCATCAAATTACTGCTCTTAAAGTCAAATATTTGAACTTTCTTACTGTTCAATGTACTGGTAAATATTACTGAAATAGTTTTGTTTACTGACTTTTACCATTAATTTTCTCATGTATATATATTCTTTCATCCTTCTCTGCATTCATCCTTATAGACTTACTAATATGAATAATAATTCATTAAAAAATATCATTTTTACAATAGTTGAAGTTACTTGCTTAAACTGAACAAAAACCCGTTTAAAAATGTTGTAACAACACATTCTTAAAAGGGTCATAGGTCTTATGGCTCAGTTTCATTCTGTAGTGGATGTACCTTTGATCTCCTTTATAGCTCTGTAACTTTTATATGGCTTTCTGACTCCAGTTTTGTCACTGGAAAATAAACACACAGCAGTGATGAGAACAAAAGGATGAAATTTCCTTTACAGTTATCAAGTAATCGTCATACAGCCTTTCCGTGTTAGAAGCCGTGTTCGTGGTGATCTGTTAGCCAGAGTGTGGTGTAGGTGTACATGTACTGCCCTCGTTTGCCTGTGTAACAGTCTCTATGCAGCATATTCACGCTGTTAGTAAAAGTGGACGGTATTAAAGAGCAGTATTTAATGTAAAGGAGCAGTGGTTACTATCAGCCAGAACACAGGGTTACCTCGATGCTAAAATTCAAAGGAAAAAACGGAAACATTATTAATATGAGTAAAGTAATGAAAGCTTCATTAAGTCAGGATATGAAATCACACACGTACGTAGTAATTTTTCAAATCAAGAATGAATTGTTCCTCAGTGGACTGACCAATCAAAAAAAATGACCGATGAAGTGTTACCTATTCTATCAGATTTTCTTGCCTGGAATTTGATTTTTATCAGTCACTGTATCAACATTTTAGTTACAAACCCAAGTGTTGTGTACCTAAGTGAGACCTTGCAGCCAAGAAGCAGCTAGTGGCTCTCTTATGCAAAGCCCACCACTAACCTCAGCAGCAGTCCTGCAAACAGGTACATTGCTCTGCAGCATAGTATCTGAATAAGAAGGACTTCTGATACCTACAATTTTGAATTCTTAATCTGTGTAGTGTGTAGGTTAATAAATATTTTAAAGCATGTTTTCTAGATGAGGAATATCAAGTGGATTTGCCAAAATGGATGATGTAAGACCACAGAAGAAATAATTGTCAGGAAGGAGTTAGTAATCAGGAAGTTGTTAAGCTACGCTGCATTATCAACTACCTTGCTATTATTATTAAAGGCCAAATCATATTTTTTTCACTTGAGGAAAAATCTTACAAAAAGCTAAACTGAAATTTTCCTTATCCCAAAATAGCTTGCTTTATCACCGTACGCTCTATTAAGCAAGAATCAAACATCAACAAGATGTATCCATTCCTCTAAATAAGAGTTCAAATAATACGAAATCAACTTCATTATCAGTGCTCTTGTTTCAAGATAATGATTTACAGTTTAGTACTTTTAATTGCATATTGTGAACTCATTTTCTCCGATTACAAGAAATTATTTTGCATAATGTCTCCTACCTTTCTCCTTCCATTTAAAAGTCGGCAATAGCTTAGGAGAGTCCTGGTTAATTCTTATCAGAGTAGTGAATAAGCGTAGTTCCTTTAAAATACATATATATTACACAGAGATACAGAGATTTTGATTTAAAATATGCATGCATATAGAATAAAAGGCTTTCATAAGCACTTGCAAGCAAACAGGCACATGACTTTCTCTAAATTGTCAGAAAACAGGCTCCAGATTCTCCTCTGATGGATTCTGTAAACTCTGCACAGCCTTCAGGGGCTCCAAGGTGAGATCAGTCACAGAACAGCCACAACCAGAGCCAATTTAAAATGATTAAGAAAACGACCTCAAAGAAACTGAAGACAGGTGTGGTGAAACCAGCAACAAATCATTTGGGGAGATGTGGAAAAGGAGAAGTGGTTCTGGGAGCAGGTGGGGAGCCTCCTCATAAACAGAAGGCTGAAAAATGGTGTAGAGATGCAGGCAAGCCGTGACAGCCTAGCTATCTCCATCTTGTTACACAGCTGCGGTCCTGTGCTGTAAAATCTTGAAAGAACTCGTGGCATATATGGACCCAGCCATAGAGAACGCTCTGCAAACCCGATCAGGCCACAGCACGGGACGGCAGGCGAGGCCCAGCTCCAGCAGGAGTTCCGAGAGGGGCTGTTGGGAAGGAGGCCTTGCTGCGCTGACCAGCCCAGCCTCCATCCCCTGTGCTGTGGGTCGAGGTCTTGCACAGATGCAGGGTCTCGCCGCTGTAGGAAAGGGGGCTGTTTTGTGGGCTGGCCCACCCAGGATGTTCCATGTCTTTAATTCTTTTCCATATGTAATCAAGCTATGACTTTTTAATGCTAAATATTGGGTGTTATCACACCTCCTGTGTACATCCTTCCAGTGCTCCTGCTGAAGTTAATATAGCTCTGAAAGCTTAGATTGTGCCTCTTGAAATACTTAAAGCTTTTGGCGTTAAAGATAAATGCATGTTTGGCACTTGCTTTCTTTGAAGCACAGTCTTCTGGAGATTAAAATGTTTTATCTTATGATATAATGACGGGTATTTCCATCTCAATTGATGTATACTGCCAGGGGTAGTAAGGTTGGTTGTTAGTAAAATCTCTTACATTAACATGTTACACAAATTAGTTAGAGGCTTTCCCTGAGAGAGCCTCTTTTTTTTTTTTCTCTCTTTTTTTTTTCTTTTCCCTTTTACACAGACATCTAGAGTTACTCCTCATTCAAATCACAAGTCTGAACAGACGAGTTGTACCTTTGTAAGAATGAGGAGGGATGGAAGGAGGAAGAATATTAATATATCTCTGCTCTGAATTTCTGAATAGCTGCAGGCTTAAATTTCTGCATAATTTCTACATTAAGGTTAAGCATTTTCACTACAAAGAAGATTCCAGGAACATCATACTATTGAAAAGCAAAAAATATTTCCCAGAACAAAGTGAGGAATCGTGAAGCAGATAGTAATATGAAACACCCACTGAGACAACCGTTTAAATTTGGAAATACTTGCTGCATGTCTTTTACTGCAGATCTTTTGAAGTGCTTGAGTTGCAGCTTTTGCAAATTCCCCCAGTAGGTCTCTTCCTTGCTCTAGCACACCTGGATTTCTAGGGGTATAGAATATGTACTTTCACTAGGAATCATACATCAGTTCTATGTGCAAGGTTAGTACAAATATCGTTTGCTGCGTAGAAGGGAAAGATGTAGTTTAGAAAGAAGGAAGAGTAGATGAGGGAGAATGGGAAAGTGAGACGAGTTCTTTACCCGCTGCCAGGAAGAAGCTGCGCTGGCCTCTGCAGGGGCCAGGTGCGGAGAGGGAGTGGAACTGGGAAATCTCTGTGACATAGGCATGTGCTTAAATGTATAGCTAATACTCGTCTAATAGGAATGGACTCGGTGCTCTCTTCTGAAGTACTAGGAACCTGCTGAAGTTGTTCAGTGAATCTGCCCCTGAATGTTAGAAACTACTCAGTGGTTGATGGTATTTAGATACTCACGGTTACTTATCTTTAATCTGTATAAGCGTTGGCCGCACCCTTAAAGTTGAGGCAATAGAATTACAGCTATTCTGAATTAGTCACAGTAATTCAGAAACAGCTAAACATGATTAAAGAAAGTGACATAATTAAGAAAGTGAAAGCAAATAAATGTATTTAAAATCTATTTCCTTTTACAAGTGATTATATTTATCTGGATTTATTATTTAGAAGACCGTTTAGAATGTGTGCAAAACCTGTTGTCTCTCAGACATTATTAATATGGCGAATTAAAAAAGAAGGAACTTAAAAGAACACACAAGGTACAGTCACTCAACTACAGAATTTGTGCTTCATTTCCCCAACTCATCGTGGTGACTATTAGCAGCTGCACAAATGCCAGTGGCAAATTGTTAAGTGTAATGGCGGCAGTGCCCAGAGCCAGTCAGTTTTCTTCCAGCTGGAGTAAGTAAGTGAAAAGCTTTCAAGGATGTGCAAAGACAAATCCGAGGTCCAGTTGTCTTACATGGTTCCGGTGATAGAAAGCAGCAATAAAACTGTCAAAGTTAGAATCACTAAAAACAACCCTAAGAATTGTGTGGTGTAAATTTCCATATCAGATGCAGTTACACCCTGTACTGATGGCTCGTGAGTTCAGTAGGTGCCACTTATGAATGCATCGCATCATGCTCTGGGGAAAAATAATGGCTGTAAAACCCCCACGTAGCAGCACCGTGCTCTGGAAGGGCAGAGCCGAAGCTTTATTTTTGTCCTGAGACTTTTGAAACGGTATCAGGAGATGTCTCGTTGCAAGGGAAGGCACGATGGGAGATGGGAGAATCTCCTTTCTCTTGTTGTGGAGTGACCTCGTCTGGCAGGTGTCTGGAATGGTGGTGGGCTGCTGGGTCCTGACTGGCCCCTGCGGCCTGGACTGGGAAGCAGGCAGCAGCACCCGGGCTGCTGACCCACATCCTTCTTTTTGTGGTTTTGCTGTTCTTACATGTATATATTTTCCTGTTAATATGTGCACGCGCAGCACGCTGCAGGCCACAGTGGAATGGGGCTCTGGGGCCACTCATAGAGGCACCTAGATGTGATTGCAATACTGTTATTATTTTCTCATTTGCCACTCAGTGCCATTCGCTGAGTCAGAGGAAAGAGAAGGGAAAGTTGTTTAAAAAATAAAATAATTACAGTTCCATGAAAAGCTCCTGACGGTTATTCTTTAACCATGTATTGCCGATTCTTCCAGTACCCCTTTAGGGGCCTACCAGAAAGGTGGAGAAGGACTTTTTACAAGGGCTTGTAAGGATAGGAAAAGGGGAATGGCTTTAAACTGAAAGAGAGCAGATTTGTATTAGATATCGGGAAGAAATCTTTCCCTGTGAGGGCGGCGAGGCGCTGGCACAGGCTGCCCAGAGCAGCTGTGGGTGCCCCAGCCCTGGCAGTGCTCAAGGTCAGTTTGGACGGGGCTGGGGCCACCCTGGGCTGGCAGAAGGTGTCCCTGTCCGTGGCGGGGGGTGGAACTGGGTGGGCTTTAAGGTCCCTCCCAACCCAACCCATTCCATGATACTGTGATTCTGCTTGGGGACGTCATGGGCTCCGGGCAGCGGGGGCAGGGTCTGGCTCCTGGTTTAGGAGGAAGGAGCACTAGAGGGCACCATCTACACGACAGTGCGACCGGTAACCAGCTTGGGGTTTGGTAGGGGAGGCAATCGCAGACTAGTTACCTCTGAGCTCCCTTCTGACTGTGAAGGAGTCAAAGTAACTCTTCAAAATGGCATAATTTGGAAGGTTCTGGACTCATCAGCTGCATTGATGTCATTAAACTTGGTATTATAAGGATGCAAATGCAGCAAAATAAGTAGCATGTGCTTTTTTTTGTCTGTAACAATGCTTCAAGAACTCATGGTGATCTAAGAAATTATTTGGTTTCACATGGTAAAATATATACAGTTTCCAGAATGCTTCATCTATAACCTCTGTCTTTGCATCATTCAGGAGTTACAAATAACAGGTAATCATTTTCCTCTTCATTCAGGAACTATGACAGAAGGCTGCGTTCTAAAAATATGAATTGCTTCCTGATTCACTTCAGGAGTATTGGTTTGGGATGAAAAGTTACAGACGATTTTCAGAGTGCGCAAGCTAGGTGTGATAGATTCTGAAAACTCTGAGCCGGTTAGGGTTGACTTTCAGCAGGATTCAGACAGCTGAGCTCATCAGACTCACGGGGGTTTAATTCCAAAGAATATTGTGTGTCCATCTAGGGTGTCAGACACGATGGAAGTGTGTATGGGAAGTGCAGAATGGAACAGCTGTAAGGGTGGCTTTGCTTTTTGAAAGCTGGCAGACAAATGGCACTTGGTGCAGTGTCCTCTGTTCTTGCCAGCTGAGAGGTTAGCTACCAGAAAGCGCTACTTTAGGGAACAAGTGGCGCAGTGTGCAGTGCCTGAAAGACCTTATTCATCTAACAGCCTGGAGGAGCTTGTACTACATTGTCTGGTATGCATTAGCTTTGTGAAATTAGTACTCCAAATTTCTTACCAAAAAAAAAAAAAAAAAAAAAAAAAAAAAGTAAGTTTGCCTTCTTTTCTACATTCACTCTTCTAAATGACCTGTCCAAAGATTTAGTTGCTGGTCTGTCATGTTTAGGACCTGCACACCAGTGAGGCCACTGGCACAGTATTTTGGGAAATATATTCCTGATAATTTAGTAAAAACTTAATGTTACATCGGAATTTGCTCTTAGGTAATGAAAATTCAGCCTGCCTGAAAGGGAGAAGGAAGAATCTACTGTAAACAATATTGCTTTTTCTGTTCTCTCATAAAACATTTACGGTGACCATATTAGATATCATTCAACCTCTGTACTTCATAGCCTAAGAAGAAAACCCCTCACCCAACAAAATACTGTAATTATTGCACTGCTTTTTAATTTAACTTGCCCTTGAAAGGACAGAAGCTCTTCTTGGCATCGTGCAGGTCATTACTCATCTGCTGGTGGTTTGGGGATGCTTTCTTTGTAGCACAGTATTAAAGGGGCCCCCATAAAATTCCCAGGTACACTTGCTGATAAAAATCCCCTCTTGGATTAGCACAAGGCTGACCCTGGGTGGTTGTCCTGCCCGTAAATGCTTAGGTAACCTGCCTGCTGATGCTCACTGATGTGACAGTAAATGCAGCAAAATCTGACACGTTTTCCACAGATATCTTTCAAGTTCTTAGTAAACCCTCTGCAAACAGAATTTTCTTTTACTAGTCCAAAACCTTCACAGCAGCACTTTTATTTCCAAGGCCTTCACTTGTTTTCATTTCCTTTGCCCCCCACCCCATTTTGTTGCTTGGTCTTACGTACCCATAGAAAAATAGACCTGGTGGTGTGGGCATTGCTCTAGTACCTAGGATTCATGGGTTTGGGGGTTTATTTTAATTTTTCTTTTCCAAGCCAAAATATTCTGGCCTTATCACAGTTTGTTTAAAGTTTGTTTATTATGATATATCTTAGCATCGCCCATGAAGGACAGTTGTCCTCACCGTGTTTTCTGGCCAACACTCTTGTTATCCTATTACATTTACTAAATATAGAGGATTATTTCCTAACTATACAAGTCATAATAGTAATTAATTACATCCTTTGGGCCAGAGTAACCTCTGTAGGTTGCAATGGAGGATCTGGTCCTATAGCTAACTGCTTTATGCTTCCCTAATTACATAAAGGAGCTGTACCCTCAATCGATTCAGTCACTGGTGTATTTCTACCTGCCATGGAGTCTCTGCAGGAGATGTATAGCCACTTCCCTATCATCTTCTTTCTCAGCTTTCTGGTGCAGGGGCTAATTATTGGGAAAAGGGAACTGTGGCTGGAGTAACATTGTACCATGGTAATTGTAGCAATTCCTAATCTGCCAGTGCTCTAAATTAGACAGGAGCAAGTCCCCACGGCACAACACAGCTGCAGCTCAAAATCTGGGCCATAACGCGCATGCTAACATAAGATAATCAAATCTTATGCTTAGGGACTGCTGGTTTCTGGGAGGTATTTCTCCTCTCCCACATCTGTGAACAGCATTACAAAAAATAATGCATCTAGTGAGCTGTGCGTTACTTTAGAGCATTAAGCAGTAACTGACTCTGGAAGCAGGATGCTAGACTAGATGCTGAACAATAAGTGAACACAATAATGAGGATTTTTCTCTTTATCAAAAGGGATAGCACGTACTGATCTCTAACACAACTGAAGTAATAAAGTTAATAATTACTGGCCTATGTTGACAAGTGCCACATGCTGAGTTATCTATCTGTCTTTCTAGGTAGCTGGGGTTTTGAGTTTCTTGGCATTCCCTCCCAGTCAGGACATACGATGCTCTACTGAAATCCCAGTTTGGAGTTGTATGGCTGCAGGCCATAACTAGTTTGTTCTCTTTTCTCTTGTATTGTCTTTGAATTTACTTGCTTTCTCACGTAGTCCTGACCCTGGGACAGTGGCAATTGTACAAGAATACCAAAGTGTTTGTGTAACAAAGGAGCAGGCAAACAGAATCCAAACAACTGGGTCAAAAAGGGTTTGGTTCCGTGGATGTGATGAACTTCTTGTAGAATCCTCTACAAGTGCTCCATTTCTCAAACCATCTGTCACCCCCTCTCCTCCTCCTCCCCTCTTCCTTCACAGCTTTTGCATTTACTGGTGATGCACAAACAGGGGTGCGTAAACAACCAGAAGTGGTTGCAGTGTAGCCAACAGCAGCAAAACTTCTGGTAGTGTAAAGCTGAGGTTCACAAATACACCAATTCCTTCAAGTTCAGGGCTGTATTTAGCACAAACCCAGCAGTGCCAATGGTTCTCTCAGCAGCCTGTGACTGTAAACAAACACATTTTCATTTGCTATATCTTTAAGAGCAGCACATGTACTCTGGAGCTGTTCAGTCACTTGGTGCAGCCTGTGCATCCCCAGCCCTGCGTCCACTGCGAACAGGAAGAAACATTTTCCAGGAGGTGTCCTTGAATCTGGCTCTTCCTTTCTCCTTTGTCCACTAGCGTCCAGGTTTAATTAATTTTCCAGGCATGTCGCAAAGTCCATCTGTTTTCTCTGGGCTTTTGGGAAAGTGGCGTATCAAAATGAGTGTTGCCAGCTTTCACAACTGTGTTATGAATATCGTACTAATAGATCTTAAAATCGCAGCACCTGGAGTCATGTGAATATAGAATGATTATCACTATCATTTAAGAAACACATCCATCAAACCCCTTTAAGCTTTAAAGGAAAGCGTATTCTAGGGCATTCTTAAATGTACAAGAGGCAAAAAGCATTCTGACAAAATCCTAAAGACTTCTTTTTAAGCGCCATATTTTTGTTGGAACCTGACTTATAATTTTTGAACTTTTAAGGCTGGCTATACTGCTAGAAATTTGGAATCCTAAAGTCTTCGTATGTTTGGGTTTACTTTCTGTGGAATAGTTTTGATAATTAAAGTTAGATGCGTTTTTAATTGTGCAAGGCCTTTCAAGCTCATCATAGCACTGGACAAATGTCAAAGATGGTAACTCTGGCAGTAACTGAGAACTGCCATATTATTAACAACACCTCTGCTTTCCACTGACCCTAAACGCTGTTATTTCGCTCTGCTGCATATCTTCCTTCTGTCCAAGTGTGACAGCCCTAGCTGGACCTAGGAAATGCAAAAGACAAAATGCAAAATAGAAAGGAGAGAGGAAAGTCGCTAAGCGTGATTTTTTGGTTGCCTGTGAGTTACTTCATTTTGGGAATAATGGATAAATGGTTCAGTGCAGCCCAATGAGTAAACTGCAGGCATTTTAAATGGGCACCTCAGCATCCCCAAAGTTTTTCAACGCATCTGACCAGGGAGCCTTAGAAAACATGTGGAAATGCTGGAGTGTGGTTCAGATATTTACAGTCTGCTAAGTGGAGTTAAATAGAAAAATTGCAGGTTAAAAACAGTGAGTGGAAGCGACAGTTGCAACCCAAGTGTTGCCACATGGGTTCACATACACCCTTTGGTGTCTTCTCTGAATAGGCTTTCCATTTCAGTTAATATAGTTAGGCATTTTCATAATAAGATTCCAGTCCTGAAGTCATGCTGCCACCATTTCCTTTGTCTCCCGTGTTTTTACACAACCGATTGCCTGCAAGTATTCCTGTTTTTGTGGGAAAGGACAATGAAAAATGGACCACCTTGGAATGTTAGCACAGCGCTGCAATATCATCGCTGTCCTCTGTAATCTCTCCAATGAGTGTATGAACTCTGACTAACATCACAGGCTACCCTTTTTTATACCAGCTTTTGGAACTGAGGAATGGATGTAGTGGACATGACATTTAGTTCTGCACGTGCTCTTTAAAAATGATGAATAAGGGGATACCAGAAGCTGCAAAGTTTCTCTTTATTATTTTAGTATTTTCTAGTATTTTTAGCCTCTGCTTGTTCTTCAAAGGCAAACATTATTCTATTTTGTTTGTAAGACCAATACATACAATTTATTTTATCTGAGCCCAGATTGTTTGCAAATACAGACTTGGTGCATGCCCTGCAGGTGGACAGGGCTGGCTTGGGCTGTGCTAAGATCAGCGCTGACCAGGACAGAACAGGATAGAAACCCTCGGAGCGAAGCATTTAGTGCCAGCTGGACGTGACTGCTGCTGTACTCTGCTGTGTGGACTTAGCTTGTGCAGGTGTCATTTGCAATACTTCCGTTTTTACAGTGTAGACACACCGTTGTAAGACATTCAAATACATCATTAAATAGAAAATTTGGAAAAGGAGAATAAAAAAAAAAATGTATCTCAATACTTAAAAGTCAGTACTGTTAGATCTAGTCTATTAGACCTTAGAATCTGTATAGCTATCATATATTTTAACTTAAAAGCCTGTCTCAGAGCTGCAGACAGGACATACTTAATAAAATAACAGCTGGAAATATGATACCATCATAAGAGGGCAGAGCAAGACAACTTTTCATTCACCTTCCAATAAACTTCATGCAGGAAGGGCAAAGAGTTGAAGTCAGATTGGTGGCGAAGTTTTCCACCCTAAAATACACGCACCCCACTGCTCCAGAAGGCAAAGGATGGCCTTCAGACTGAGCAAAGTTTTAGCTCAAAATAAGTTTGCCTGCACTCGAACAAGCAGCTGGACCGCAGCAACATTGCTCTGCGCTCGGTCACTTCATCAGAGCCCTGCAAGCGTCACAAGAGGGAAGCGTGTCATCAGGGCCGCTTGGGCTTGGTGCTGCGTGACACCTGCTTCTGCTGGGGCCAGGGGGGCGAGTAGTGACACTGGAGAGCCGGCTCTGTCTCATACCCTTAGCAGTGACATGGGAAAGTTTACGATGCGCTGGACCTGACCTGGCTGAGCTGTGGCTGCCAGCCTTGCCTCCGAGCAGCTGCAGGCTTGAAGGCATGGCATGCATTCCAGGCGCTGCAGGGCTGGGAGCACTCCATACTTAGTAATGATACAGGATAGAAATGACAGCGAGCCCGGTTCATTTTCAGCCTCCTTTATCTCACCAAACATTCTTCAAGTGTCTTGTTCCTGCATCTGTGCTGCTTTTAGAAGGGCTCTTCCGACTTTTCTTAGACATCTCCCAGCTTTTGTTCATATCTGATCCATTTGTTCTGGAGGCACATTCAGCTTTTAATGGACTGAAGGGG
The DNA here is from genome assembly GCF_015220075.1 of Falco rusticolus. NCBI lineage: Eukaryota > Metazoa > Chordata > Aves > Falconiformes > Falconidae > Falco > Falco rusticolus. The sequence goes on along the minus strand of NC_051205.1, from coordinate 1,182,907 downwards.
ATAGTTTAGTGATTTAGGTGTGAGCCTCTGTGTGGACAGATTTCAGTTTCCACAAATTCTCTTCCTCTGTAACAGAGTGCATGCAGGACTGAGCGCAGGACACACCAGATTATCCCTCCTAGGTGAGATACCTTTAACTCGAGGCTCTAATGCCAGTGGAGGGAGACTGACCCTTCTGACTGAGCCATAATCAGTCGCTACGACAAATTCTTATTTGCTCTGTTACTGCAGTGCTTGGGAACGATGGCTGTAAACCAGATCCTCTTTGGGCAGCATTGTACAGAATGAAAAGTCTTGATGTAAGCATAACAGAAGAGGCAACACAGAGGCAGACATATCATTGTCAGGGAACCAAAAAGAAATACTGAGATTAGCTTATTAACCAGAAATATTGGTACATTATCAGTTTAACGATAACGATTTTCTTTGGAGGCAACATAGCCGAAAATATAACTGTGATACGATCCATCTGATTTTTGTTTGAAAGATGATACCAAACCCTACCAATTGGACACGAAGACTGAATGAACGAAGGATTAATCAAGTGAATGAAAAATGAAAATTATTTTTATTTTTTAAAAAGGACTAAAAAAGATCAAGTCAAAATTGAGGAAATGGAAATGCTTTGGCTCAGCGTTTCTGGCAGCATCCCATAAAAATGGCCAAAAAAAGAGAAGGCAAACTTGCCAGAAAGCAAGAAAGGAACTGTAACAGAAAAGGGAGGAAACAAAACAGCATACCTACATTGCAACACTGAAGAACTTATTCAAACTATGAAAATGTATTTAAAAACGAGAAATACAGCACAAAAGGAAATAATGACGAGTATGCTGTGAGACATAAAAATGCTCTATAGAAGTTATGGCTCACTAGGAATATTAAGAGCACGTAGGTAGGAAAGTGAAAAGCAATTTTGTTAAGTATAGGAAGAAATCAAAAGACAGAAAATGCAAGAAATCAGTGGTCTGACTCTGACGGAACACGGTGTTTTTATGTCTATTCTTACCCTAGGTACCATGCAAAGTTTCGTGATCGTGAGTGCAGTGAAGCCTTGGTTTGACGTCTCATTCAAAACATTTGACCACAATGATCTCTTGTTTTCTTGCCAAAGTAAATGGCTTTCTTCCCTAACTGTAACGTGCCGTCCTCAGACCTGTTCTTCCCTATTAGAGTTGCTGAGCACTATTTAGCTAATGATCACCTTTTATTTCTGTGCTGGATATTGAATTCTGAAGAAATTCTTGTTTCTGCAGCGCTTGTTTACATATGGCTAACATCACAGTCTTGTTCATTTCAGCGAGTCTTATTTCAGGGAGCAGAAGCTGAAGCCTTTTGTGATCAGGTTCCAGGACAATAAACCACTGTTGACAGGGAAACCACTGTGCTGGGTTAATGTCACTTCCACTGTGCTCTAGGTAAGGCACACTTGTTGCACTATCAAGAAAGCAAGCTCCAGATTGTTTAGAGGGCATGGCTTCTACTTTGCTATCTGCTGTGATACGTGAGCAACAGCGAATGTCAAATTTTAAGTCCAGCACCTCGCTTTTTACCATGCTAAGGCAAATAATTTGTCACTGAAGTCTAGTTTCCGCTTGAATGAGGCTATGAGTCCAGTCAGCGTAGTACTGTTTAGCTCCTGATAGAAGAATAAAATACAATTTTGACACTTGCTGTGATCGGTTAATACCCTGAAGCATGAAATTTGATTACCCTTCTCTTAAAAGGCCTAACAGCAGATGTTATTAGTGGTCATAAAATTATCCAACCTTTAAAAATACCACACCACCGTATATGATGCTATGATATCTCCCAGATCAGAAAGAAGAGAAAAACATACCCAAGATTTCACATTAAATGGTTTGCTTTTTGTTGTTAAGTCCTGTCAGTGGAGGGATGTACACATACTGTAATTGCAATGCAAGAGTTACACTGCTGCTTGCATTTCTGTGGAGTGCTAACATTATAACTCTGAACAGGTAGGACAGAAAGGTTAGTACCATTCTAAAGGAGGACTTGAACGGAAAGCTCTTATTATGTCCTCGCAGCTGGACAGTAATAAAACCAAGAAACCAAGTCAAAACTCCTGATTCACAGAACTAAAGCACAACAAAGTAAAGTGATTTTAAGATAACACAGCTTTAATGTTGGTGAACCCAGACATTACAAAATCATTACTAAGGCCAATGAAAGCATAACACTGGTGCTTAGAACCATAAACTTTTAACTTTCCTTCTTAGTTTTTGAGTAAGCACCATGAGCTTGTTTTAAAATGTTTACACTGTAGTTCTAGAACCTGGGATTTTTTTCCTAAATAACATCATTCCAGCTGTTGCAGAGTTCTGACTAAAAACTGCAGGACTTGAGGTAATACTAACAACGTATCAGTACTGTAGATGAGGAGGAATCCAGCTTTCCTGGCTCGTTCCCGTCCCTGATGCTGCCTCCAAGAAACTGTATCTTTTCTTTCCTATGACTTGATTTTTAGAAACCTGGAAGGAAAACTCCAGAAGGAGTAGCCCTTCCATTTCCTTCTGGTATCATTTTCCTACATCTCCAGTAATATAAATAATCTTGTAAGTGATATAAAACATTTCCAAAAAACATACGTTGAAAGCATGAAGCACTCAAGATCCTCTGCCCAAACAAACTCCTTCCTTCCCTCACTCTCCACATTTTGGTGAGCACTCAGGCAGCCTCGTCATTTGGATAATTAGAGGGTGCCAGATGGCTGTAAATATGTTCACAATCCTTCTTATCCAGTTCCCTTCTATCTGGCACCCTCATTGCTCTACCCTGTAGCAAGCACCTGGTCTGTTCCAATTTGAAGAGTCTCCCTTCTACCCTCTTGATCTAAATTGGCACCTCTAGTTTTTATTTTCCCGTTAAATGAAACAGGAAGTTCTTTGGGATTGTTTTGTGCCAGATAATACTTCCCTACAATCACTTTCACCACCAGTTAATTAATAATGGGCTCCCTCCTGTCCCGTAGCCATTCCTGTATATAAGCATCAACTTCCTTTACACAGGAATTACTGTCATTGAGCATATGAAGATCCAGATCACCTGCAGGGAATCACAAGGGTGTAGCAGCTTCTTCCTATTTTGAGAGCAGAGATCTCATGCTCGCCCTTTGCACAGGGGTAAATGGCACACAGGACGAGGTGATTCATTCCAAGTCATGCACCGAGGAACTGCCAGAGTCAGCATTTGAACAACAGTTCTGGCTTAAACGCACGGGTCCCTCTCTTCCCTGCCTCTGCTCTTCATGGTCACCAAATTGCACTTTTGTATCGGACGGTAACTCTGATCCTGGCATTCCGTAGCTCAGGACTGCCCAAGTCTTGGGGCCTAAGCCCATGGTACGACTTCCCACTGATTCTTCCCACACAGTCTGGCCGGGATCATTCACACCCGCCCTGCACTGGTGCTTGTCTTCCGTTCTGTAGCTTTGTAACAGCAGGCCAGTGGATACTGGGGTCTCTTCCCTAGGGATGGAAAGTGTCTGAGAGGCCTGCATTATCCCTGTGTTATCGCAAGGAGCCAGACTCACCATTCTGACAGGTCAGCTGTCCTAGTGTCCCTTTCTGCGATTGTCATCCCATCGCGTCGCAGGATGTTTCACAGACTGCCTAGAACCAACTTCCAGTGCCTGCTGCTCTGCCGTTGAAGGGGCCCCAGGGCTCTGGGCAGCCGTGTGGGAGCAGGATCAGGAGCAAGCCCACCCATGGGCTTTGGTCACAAGAGCCACCTCGATCAACCAAAGCAGAGGAGGTTTGGACCAGCGGAATGGAGCCAGCACCAGGCAGAGGAGAGGCCGGTGCTGCGCAGCTGCCTGCCCTACAGCTTGGGAGGCCAGAGCCTGGCTTACATCTGGAAACCAGTTCTGGGTGGGCTTCTGAGGAAGGAGAACTGGTAGCCATGAAGCATGGGGGCCTGCTGCCTGCGCAAGGTGCTGCATTTCCTAGAGCTAGCCTTGATGCTGCAGGCCTGTTGCGAAAGCCTAAACCTGTTCATGTGCTATTTCACATGCTTCATTGAACAGGAACTTCACCAGGCAGATCTTCATGAAGGTTCAGCTGAAATGACAAAAATTTCTGTATGACCACAGTTTCATATGACCAAATATCTTCTTTTTTTGTCTCTTAAACAATTACATTGTGATTTAAGGCAGGCATTTTTTTCTTTGTAATGGAAACATTTCTAAACTGCTAAGCAGTAAGAAAAGGATGGAAAACTGTATTGAAAGCCCTGTAAAAGAGGAAGTTGTTTTTAAGGCGTCTTAAAATACAGACAGTGACATTTCTAAAACTAAAGAATAAACAAGGTCACAAGCTGTCTGAGAGGCTGAGGAAAGCTATAACAGCAAAAAATTTTGGGTCGTTAGAAGGATGACTGAATTATCAGAGGAAAATCGTTGAGATGATACATAGCTTTGTTAGATTTTTAAATGCATCCACTTGAGCTATCACCCACATTTTTTATAACAAGGCATTATCAGCTTGGCTCCATGCAGCAGATGCTCCGGTTTGCTGAAGTGTGGGAGACTCTGACCCTTGCTTTCCAATCTGTTTGGTCCCACCTCTAGTGTGCTGGAGTTCCTTTGGTTGTTTTGAAGAGTTCAGGTCTAATCCTTTCGGTAGGAGCTTGTGACCACACTTATAAACGGGTACTCCTTCTGCCCTAGCTTTGCTAAGGGTTCCAAGAAAGACACTCCCCGGCTCTACAACTCAGTTTTCCCCCTAATAAAAGGCAATCTTTTCTACTTTTTTACTCATAATTCATATTAAATATAAATATAAACATAAATCCTCGATAGATACAACATCTTGCGCTGTAATTGTACTATGAATTGTACTGGTTTTTCTACATTTTCCCATTCTCTGCCATTTTTTTCAGTAGTAGCGCTCTCTAGTAGTGGTACTAGTAGTGCTCAGGTGACAGCTATGTGGATCTTCTGTGATGGGTTCTTCAGTTCTGTGAAGCAGATTCTAGTTGGCAAACATTGTAAAATTACCCATACTCATCAGAGGAGAATCCTGTCCTCGATTAAAAATATGGATTATAAGAAAATAAGGCTTCCATATGAAAAGTGCAAAGGGTCAGATACAGTGTAGTGCAGGCCAAGAAAACTTGATGGACAGGTCAATAGATGCAGGTGAGGGTAACTCTAGAGGTATGCCCATGAAGAAATAAGAAAGCAGGAATCATACACCCATAACAGCTGAGAGCACACTAGAAGCTGTTTGTAATTAATCTGGGTGTCCACAAAATTCACTGTGATGCCAGGATGCCCACAGAAGCATTGTGTCATGCAGCAAGCTGTCCTGTTCCTGTTCCAGCTGATTATGTCTTTCTTTCTTGTTCCTGTCCTGGGAAGCAGAGGATCGGTGTTCCTGGTTTGGCCTAGGAAATAGGACAAATCAACTAGCTGATCAGGTTCCCCGAATCCCAGTCGCACATCAGCTTGCTAAAGAGAGACAGCAGCTGTCCTTCACTGGGGTGTGGTGTGCTGTGTGGTATTGCAAAGCTGCCCCGTTTCATTCCAGAAGTGGCTGCAATCCCTGCAGTGATCAATAAGCAGAGTTTATAGCTGATGACAGATCTCTGTTCAAGACTAAATTTCTAGAGGAATTAACTTTACTATTACATAATAGATGAGGAAGCTGCTGCTACAAACCATTATTTTCCTGATAGCATGCAGTTAGATTTGTCTGTGATTTTGCCTCTTGTTGACTAGCTCGTAGGTTAACTCTTTACTGAAAGTAGGGAGGAAGCAGATGGCAGAAGGCAAATTTACTTAGTTTACTTGAACAAGGAGACAGATAAACTGATTTTCCTAATGATGTATTTGACATACAGAGGCCAAATGTGACTTTTATGAGCCAGGGTTCTTGTTTATAGAACTACCATTTTGCTTTCCTGCCAACAGGCATTTAAAAAAAGTGACCCAGTGACCTGTAAAGGATCAGAAAGCAAGCAGCCAAGAGTAGGCATTCAAGCCATGCTTTTCCAAGAACCTGCATGATTTTGACTGCCATCTCATAATTTCTGGGAAGCATGACTCCCAGATTGGACTGCAAAAAAGGTAGACAGCGCTGAGGTTATATATAGCAGCAAGTGGGTTGGAAGGAAGAACACTTGGCTTGCAGGAAGTGGGAGGCAGTTCTGAAGAAATCAAGTGACTTGCTTATGTTGCAGCATCAACAGTAATGAAAGCAGGCCTGCCTCTCAGCTGCAGGCGCTAACCTTTAGGCAATGCTGCTTCTCCATCTCACACATTCAGGCTCACTCCACACTGGGCATCGTCAGTATCTTTCTCCCTGCTGGGGCTTGTTTGGGTATTACAGCAGCAAGCACTAAGAAGATACTGGTGAGAGCTTGACAGAGATGAAGGACAACTACTGGCCTGCCAGGGGGAGGTTTGCTGCACTCCGCTTGATTCCTTGCTCTCTGCTCTGTCTTCTTCCTTACTCATGTGCAAAGATCTCTCCCTTGGGGAGCAAGCTAACTCACCAAACACACCAAGGCATGCAGGGTCCCACGTGTTCCAGAGGGCTGAGGCCAACCTGGAGCAGGGGCAGCTGCAGGGCTACTCTGTGTCCATGAGTATCTGATTTTAAAGAGGGGAACCAATGATCCACACTAAAAGTTATGAAACTAGGCAACTAGATGCAACCAAAATGATGTATGTGCTTAAGCATCAGCAGCTTAATGAGGAAAGGAAGATCCTCTTGGTTATAAAAGCTGTCCTTCTTTTTTATTGTTAGCCACGGGACTTCAGCTGGTGATGAAAAGCTTTTGAGTTGAAACTGTGATTTCCTCAGCCCATTTACGAATACTGAGAGCACAGAGGGATCTAGCAGAGCCATCAGCTCATGAACTGGAACTCCTGGCTGGGAAAAGGTGAAGTGCCATCTTTCCTTGAAGCGCCTCTCAGCTGAGAGATTGTCTAGCTGTCTCTGCTGTTCCTCTCCCTCCCTGGCAAGTTCCCCATCCCACTGATCTAACATGTCTGATCTGATGGCCAAGGGGAGTATCTTTAGGGTGACACCATATGATCATGTGGCTGTCAAGAACAGGAGGACCATGATGCAAATTCCCAAGTTCTCAGTTGTGTGCGCCTCACCACCGATCTCAGAGGTGTGCTTATTGTGTCCCTCATGCCACTCTGTCGCAGCGCTCCACAAGCTGCCTCACCTTCCCTTGGAAGTCACCGTCCTATGGCTTGTCACAGCACCCATCGTCACCATCATGCTGGTTTTCCTTCAGTTAGTGAAGACCCCTTGCTGGTTCTCTCAGGCTTGTGAGGTTGGCAGGCACAGAGCACGAGGTGAGCAGATTTTCGAAGAAAAATGATGGTACTCTTTAGGCTCTCTGAGGATGGAAAGAATCATTCTGCCACCTAATAGACAAAGGCTGCCTGCATCCTTCGAAATAATAATTCCCTTCTAGGGCATTTGTATTTTTCCTCTTTAGATAGCTACACTATGTGTTGGCCGTGACTAAGTCCATCTGTTGAGAGTTACTCCTTTAAATAATTATGTCCGCATCTCTGCTGTGTCTGACCAATTAATGCCAGTCCTTTGCATCCTGTTCAATATCAGACTATAAGCCACTAATTCTTACAGCTCTGAATAATGCCCTCTGTCTGCCTATTGTGCATGTATGAACTCTTTATTCTAACCACAGAGCTATGAACCGTCTCCTTTCTGTCAGCCTGAAGGGAAGGGTTTTGGAAGAAGCGATCATCATTTATATGCATAATTCCCAAGCTGCTAGTGTCAGGAGGGTCTGATCTCCAGCACTTTGAACTCTGGCTTGTCTGACCTCTCCCAAACATTCAGAAATGTTATAAAGATTTTTTTTAAAAAGCTGTCTTCCCTCTGAGCAGGGAAGAGTTGTTTTAAAACGGAGCAAACCAGAGCAAAAGAGTTGTTTGAAACATTAAAAATTAATGAAGTGGAAGGCTTACTATAGTTTTCAGTCCCTCTGGGACATTTTATAAAGTCAAACAAAATAGATATGTCTGAAAATACAGCAGCTGATTTGCTGTTCTTGTGCCATGCTGAGCTGATAGAAACATTTCCAAAAAGTATAACTCACAGCTCCGGTTTTCAACCTTTTTGTATACCAGATGTCATGTTAAACAGCAGCAGTGTCAAAACACCACCTCTGACCTCACACGAAGGGAAGGATTACTCGTGCTAGTGAGAAGGGATGCTCTGAGACTTATTAGTAACTCCCGTGAACAGCTCTTCTAGGTAGCAGGCTGTGCCCTGAAAATGAACGTGTCATGCATTGATGGCTTCTTAATCAATCCCAATGCATCCTTTTATAGGTGGACAAGGGATTATTCTCTTCATGCAGGCAGGGGAAACTGGGACACGGAGATCAAGTTTCTTGGGCAAAGTTGCCAAGGAATTAATAACTGAGGAGCTGCCGGCTCTGAGCTGTGTTCCTGGAGCTTGGTTGCACCGCAGTGGACCGGAAGCATTTTTGAAATGCTGACTGCTTCATGCTGAATGCTCGCAGCACAATTCACACCATGCGTTCTAGTTCCTGAAAACAAACACTTGATGGCAGGAGCCAGGCTTTCAGGCTTGTCAGTACATCTCTTATTGCAGTTTCCACTAGCCCTTTTAGTGCCTGCTATTCCTGAATCACTTGGGGATATATAGATCTAAAAGGGTACGCATACAATATATGTATACATGTATGTGTGTATATATCTGCTTTTCCATCAGTTTGCTTTCCTCAATATCATCTTTTATTCCAGCTGCCATTTCCTGGCAGTCAGAGGATAACTACTTTGGCCTGTACTCCAAAACAAATTTGGAAAGGACGTGCAAAAACCCCAGGATTCTCCCAGATGCCCTCCAGGGAATAAAGGAAGAGAAGGAAACCAAGGGAGGAAACAGGGGAGTCTTTCTGGCATGTGACCTGGATATCAAGCATCCAGAAGTCAAAAGCAAAGTCTCAGAGCTGCCCACAGCTGGCTTCAGCTTCCCATGATCCTCCGCTTCCATCGAGACTCAAACAGGACAGGTATCTCCCACACTTTGGCAATGTCAGCACTGTGAGGGACTCGGTGCTGAGTGGTCTTGCCCCTGCAGTTTAGATGCCTCTTTGCCTTTGCCTGGGGGTTCCCCTCCACTCACCCCACACTCCTGCAACACAGAAGCGAAGTTCAAAACCAACAAAACCTCTAGGCAGGACCCAGGCAGCCAGAGGGAATGGGAACGAGAACAGAGATGGGGACATGGGCTGGAAGTCTCTGCTCGCTGAGGAGAGAGGAAAGATTAACATCTGCTTGGAGGATTTGGGGAGAAATATGGTTACGTGTTTGTTCAGCCCTCATTTGGTGGACAACAGCCATGAGGCAATGTGAACAGAGGGATTTACATGTTGCATGATGATGGCAGGAGTGCTGCATGCTGCTTATGCAGATCGGGGAACATGGCCAACCTGAGAGGTGCTACCTGAAGGGCCTGGAGGTGACAGGATGGTGGCAAGGCCACTGCCGGTGGCACAGCCAGCCCGAGCAGGCAGTTTGGCCTGGGATGCTCAGTGGTTGTGACCTGGTGGTATTCAATACAGGCAAACAGAGGACTGTCCCAGCCAGTAACCCCGCACGGTGCGATGGACCGCTACAGCCCCAAATTCCCAAAGATGAAGGGAACTGTGAGTCAAAACTGACAGCTAAAGATTTCACATGGAAAGACATAAATTAACATGGAGGAGTCTGTAAAAAGACTGCATTAAGTTGCCAAAGAGCCATAATTCCTCCTTCAAGAGAGTCCATCTGGCACAGACTCAGTGCAAAGACAGCAATTAGAACAAAAAAGCAGTATCTAACAAATAGATATGAGGAGATGGAGGGACTGAGAGCAATTAATATGAATTAGTTTTATAAAGTGCATGAAATACAGAAGGAAAAAAGGCAACTTAAGACAGAAGTCAGACAGAAGAAAACTGGCTGTCAGTTTTAAGGGCAAAATAAACTTGTATTTAGAGAAAAGAAATCCTAGTAACAGTCTGGGGCTTTTAATAGATGGAGGCACTAACGCTGTTCACAATTATGCAGAAAAAGCCAGAAATTTTTAATAAATACTTCTCACTGGAGTTCAGAAAGAATCAAGAATTATGTGCCAGACTCATACAGTGATGATGCACTATTTTCCAGTTCATTAGTAATAGATAACAGCAACTGGGAAAATTTGCTTAAAACCTTCAGTCTACAAAGCTTACACAAAGTGTCCTCAAAGAGCTAACTGAGGAGACCTTTGTCCAGCTAATATAAACAGTGAAATATGTGGATTTATGGAAATTTTTAGAATGAAAAATACCTGGTGCGGTTATTTGGTCACCCCCACGGCTGGCTCCCCATCTCTGGGAGGACCCTGCCAACCTTAATGAGTGGAGAGTCCCTGCAGTAGTGACAAAGTCTTGAGGCAGCAGAAACTCCTAAACATGGAGACCAAGGCTGTGGTAAGATTTGATGATCCCTAACAGCAATTCCACAAGTGATAGGAATCTTCCTGCTCAGGGTTCAAAGCTGGTCTCTCAAGGTGGCTAAATTCGGGGGCAGAGTCTCACGCTTTGCTCTAAAGCATCTAGTTCTGGTCTGTTTTGGATATAAGACACTAAACTAATGGGCTTTGGGTCTCATCCAGCCTAGCAATTCCTTCATTCCCACTAATTAGCTCTATAACTTGCTGTCTCAAGTGAGGGCTGCTCTTTCTGAGGAGAGCTGAGGCTGCATAATGACTTCTGCCTGCAGAATTAATTCAGCCCAGGGCCGTTATAGCGCAAAAAGGGATTAAACGTCTTGTGGATGGTCAGGCCGAGCGGTGGCTCATTCGGAAGATGTAGAGAGGCTGCAGGAAGGGGAGGTATGTCAGTAACACCATCACATTACAGTGTCCAGAACCTTCAGCCCACAGCCCACCCCACCCCAACTATGCGCAATACACCCAAGAACTTAAGGATAGCAACTCAATCAGGTCTGGTTTTAGCTCCCACGGCAGTGTTGAGATCAAAAATTAATAAAAATGGGTTGTGAATGAGGTTTGGTTTGCCATTGCTTATACAGGAGGTTGTCTTTCATGTCTTCAGAGTGATTCCATGGTGTGGTCACTTGCCCAAAGCTAAGGTTTGAGGCCTTTCTTTGCCGTTAATTTTAGTGACATTACGTAAGTCATCCTCACTTCATACCCCAGAAGTGTTACAGTAAAATCTTGGAGTAAATTCTCATTATCATTCCAAAGCCTTTTCTGAGGGCTGGACTATTTTTTTAGAGACTGGATTTAAAATGATCAGCGGTTCTCTTAGCTTTTGTGTCATTGCTTTCCCAGACACTCAGTAATAGCGGTGTATAATAGTTGTTCCGTATGGACATGCATTATCTTGGCTGTGAGCTGCTGTATTGAGGTCTGTCTCTGCTCTCTTTCTTTTGCATGGCAGACACTGTATAAAAATAAATAGGGCTGTGCAGCATTTTTCCTACATGGAGAAATGAACTTGCCTGCGTTTGCATATTAAAATATTAGTAAAAACGTGGATCCTAACCCAATCACTGCCACTTTCAATCACCTGAGACATAGTGAAACACCCAAGCTCACTACTAAAAACTGAGCCCAGTAATGGCAAAATAATCAAGAGATTATTTAGTTCTGCTTTGTGTATGAAACTGTTTCCTTCTTGGTAGCCCTAATTCAGGAAAGCACTTAAGCCCATGATGAATTAAGCATCTGTTAACGTATTGTGTTGAACAGGGAAGTTTCCCTGAATCAGTATCTGTAAGTATGGTATCTTTTTCTTGAGGTGAAAGATTAGGGATACAAACACCTGTCCAAGGTGGGTTGGTTTGTTTTCGGTTTTTTTGTTTAGAAACAAAGGCCCTCTATATATTGATTACTTGGGATTATTATTAAAAATCAGTTACAATTAATTCAATACTGAATCAAAACTAGGAATTGGCCATAATATATAATCCAATCCATCTGCCTCGCCTAAGGCAGGGTCAGATCTATGATTAATAAGATTTTATATCGTAGCTCCATGTCTTAGTTTGGGATCAAGTAGAATCATGGAAGTCAGAAAGAAGTCTTAAAGAGAAAGTACCTTCAAAACAGTAAATTTCTGTGGACTCGGGACACAAATGGAGATGTTGATGTCATTGGGACTTTCAAGTAGGATACTGGAAAGAGTTCCCAGAGCACAAATGCTAATCATTACTTTTTTTAGCTTTTCCTTGCGACTTTCATTTTAACTCCAGCCTCAAGTATTGATATTTGAAGGCTTTCTTTCTCAAACATTAATCCCAGGGGCAAAAAGTGTCTCTGATGCTGATTGTAGGTGTAGCCCTGAAACACTTGAAGCCACAGCTGCTGGATTTCTGGTTTCCATTAGTCCATACTGTCACAAGAGGGAAGAGCTAAACGAGCCCTTCTCGGGCAGTTGTTGTTAGTGCTTCACAGATGTGTTCCCAGCACAGCTCACATAGGTTCCAAGGAAGGACTACAGCCAGTATGGATCCTGCTGTACATATTCGTATTCCTGGCGTGCAGAAATCGCCAGTCAAAGATCAGAGACCCACGCCGCAAGGCACTGTACAACCCATCACAAAAAAGAAATTCTTCCTAAAGAGATACAAGCACAGACAAATATTCATACATGCATATCCCAGGGATACATTTACATACGGTCACTGCCCACATGTACATCTGACATACAATAAGACTGAGTTTTTTCCTTTTTTTTCCTTTTTTTTTTTTTTTTTTTTTTTTTTAGGGAAGTGGGTCTGTTCTTGCTGAGCTTTAATTTGAAAAGCTGGTTGGAACTTGTTAAGTCAATAATTATTCCTGTGAATGTAGGTCAAACTATTTTCTATTTTTTCCTCTCTCTCTCTTGGGACTTGGAAGAGGATTTCAGTACTCCAGTACTCCAAGGGTAGAAGCACCGTGCTTTCCATTAGTAAGAGACAACTCTTGATAACAAAGCAGAAAGACTTGAGGGATTCAAGATGAATGTACTCCTGTATGCTTAAGTAGGTTTTCCTACAGGGCAACTTCCCTCAAAGGAGGAAATCTGCAGAAATCAAAACTGTCTTCTCAATACACCACGATTTTCAAAACAGTCTAAAATTTCCCCAAAATTTACTGAAAAACTGAGTGTTGTAAGTGAGTGCAGTGTAAGTGCATTCTGTTCTGATGAGAGCTTTTCTCTGCCGCAGATAGTTGCCTGTTTGCATGCACCTAACAGGCAGTAAATCCCCGGCACTTCTCTGAGCAAGCCATTTACAGGATCTTGACATTAGTAACCTGGTTGTAAACGCGCCCTTTATGATCAATGGACAGATGGGCATCTCCAGAGGAATGTTTTATTTCCAGAGTTCAGTGGTCAACAGCAAACTAATTGCCCCATGGGAGTAAAATTGGTGAGGCACAGAGCAGTGCAAGCAAACTCCACTGTAGCTCCAGGCCACCCTCTGCTCCCCAGCCTAAATTACTGGGTATTCATCTACAACAGCTGATACAAGTGTCCAGAAAAATGTTCACCCAGTTCTGACAACATAACGGAGTGCATTTGAATCTCATTCATTTTATTCTAAGTGTATGCTGAACATATTATTCAACCCTATTTTACCGTCGCAGTCAGGCTCTCAGAGGGCCTATAGCTTTCTGCCTTCTGCAGACCTCCAGAAATAGATCAGATCTCACCTTATCTTTTTAAGGCATTTGCCTTATTAAAGAAAAAAAGAAAAGCAACAACAGTTTCTGCAGTTTCCTTCATCAGTAACTCCAAGAAATACTTCTGTGCAGCAGGAGCTATCAGCTGTATCAGAAAACTGTATTTATCCACCCACCTCACCAGGCTGAGAACCCTCTGGCATGAGTCACGACTGTTTATGCTCTGTTCTGGGGTTTGGGGGCTTTTCTTTTTTTTTTTTTCTCCCCTTAACGCAGTGGAAGGCTGCAAGACTGGAAACTGCTAGAGAAATGTGACTTGATCCACCATAATTTTATTACTGTGAGCTGCTTTTGTAAGATACCATTCCAGGATGTGGACCACTGCTATTTAAACACCACAGGACTATTTCTTCTTTATACCAAAGCCCTTTGCCTCACTCCAGCAGTGTAAAAGTTGCCTCCAAGTGTGTGTAAATTCTATTTATAGCTTCCAAAAGCCTCTTAATAGTCATCTTCTGCTTTGAAGAGGCTTTGCAGTAATTCAGAAATTTTGCAGCTGCTCTCTTTATCTGGCCTGTTATGCTTGCTCTGAGTTATTGATTCTGAAGGACGTTAGCAACCTATGGAGGTATGACATGGGACAGCATTAATTCCACCGTGGGTACGGGTCTGTTACAGCACTGGTGATGCAGTACCGGCTTCAGCAGTAACTGTTTTATGTGGAGATTATGTGTTTGATCATCAGTGTCAAACAAGTTGACAGCCACCAGAGAGATGTCACCAAAATAGTGGCCACACATTCCCAACATCCGTAGCACAAGCAAGGTTGTCACATTCCTAATTTTTCCCTCCCACTTAAAATTCTTGGGGCAAGGCTAGTAGGAGCCTCATCTGCCTGATGCAGTGACAGGCACAGCAGCTCCTGCTCCCGGTGCTGGAAGTCCAGGTGGCATGTGCCACACAGTTGGCAATGTGTACGTAACCAGGATTCGTTGTGGTTGATTCATCCTCAGGTGAAAGAGCCGAGATGTAAGGTTGCAGGGGCGATTCCTTCGATGCTCTGAGACCAACAGGTTGTCAACGGCTCCTGCCATAACCCTCATGAGCTCTTACCTTGGCAGGCCACATCTTCTGTCCCTCCAGTCTTGCTAAGTGGAAAGAGAAGGCCATGCACGTGCTGGAAGAGAATCCTGATAGAAAAGCCGCCACAAGACTTTCAGATATGCCATTTTGTTTTGTTTTGTTTTCTCAATAAAAATTAGGACAGTGTGAAAATGATCTACGGGCCACAGCTACGAGGCTGTCCTCCCAGCTCCAGAAAAGGCCCACCACAGTGCAGGGTGGGAGATGGAGACCCATGGGAATCCCAGCCCAAGAGAGGAGTGCGAAGCAAATTAACTACAGCTCCCTTGAGGCACTGCAGCAGAATTTAAAAACCTTGAAATATTCTGGGTTTGCTTCATTTGACAAAAGGCCCAACTTCTTCTGTGGAAAAATAAACTGAAAATATACATTTTGTCATTGTTATCATCAAAAGTGTCTGTGGAAAATCTTCAATTCATATCCCCCACGCTCCTCGGCTTTCTTGACAGCTGAGCAAGTCATGAGATGAAGACAGTTTCCATTTGATGCTGATCTAAGCACCGTGAGGCTGAAAATCCAACTTCCTACCTTGCTGTTCTCCCCCATTCTGCCCGGGTCTCTGCTTTAAAATGAATTTTTAAAAGCTAGAAGGCCGTCATCTGATGCTGAGCAGCACATCCCTGCACAGCACTCCTTGCCAGCAGACAGGCCCTGCTTGCTCCAGACCTGCTGTGGGACCAGAGTAGATGGTTGCTGCTAAAATTAAATTGCTTTGCAGCTTTAAATGCAACAGATTTCCGCAAGTAGGGCAAGGCTGGGAGGGGCGGCAGACTGACTCTGTGTGATGGAGGGCTGGTTAGCAAAATGTCTTAAAGGATTCATAGACAAGAGCTACTGGTTTTTGAGATTAAAATTTTGTTTCCCTCAAAACACTTCAGGACGCTGTCCAAGCCCCCCTTGCCTGCTGATGCAGCAGCCCCTGTGCTGATCCGCCGAGCAAGGCACCCTTTGCACCCTGAACCATGCTTGTGCGGGCAGGTTCGCTGTGCACTGGGACAACTTCCCTTGGTGCCTGTTTTGCAAATCGGTTCAGCTACAGGCTGATGCATGGCTCTCTGTTGGTGCTTTTTGTTTTTCAAACTGCTTTTCCCAGGCTGTTGTGCACTGATAATACCCCCGGCCTTTCCCAGGTATCTCTCCGTTATTTCTCCAAAATAGAAGAGGGAGGAGGGGGGCTGGTCTTTGAGCCGGGGAGGGGGAAATAACCACAAAAAGCCGCTTTGGCTCAGCCGCTGGGCTGGGTGGGTGCATGGGTGCCTGCAGCACCCCGGGGTTCCTCGCGCTGCTTCTCCTTATTTAGCTGGGAGCTGGAGCGTGCCAAGGATTGGCTGTGGAGAGGGAGAGGGAGCAGACAGTGGAGATGGAGAAGGAGAAGCAGGCAGAGAGGGTGAAGGGAAGAGAGCTCGCTGCCTGCGGAGTGGCAGCTGACAAGCAAAGCAAAACAACACTCACGCTCATTGGCATTTGTCAAGCAAATTGCAGCTATTTTTATAGGAGACACTTTGCCTACATCTTAACTAAGAAGCCAGGACCCAATCTGATCTCCCTGAAGTGTAATGAGAAATACCACTTCTGAACTCCCCTTCTCCCCGCCTTGCATGTGTTTTCAAGGCGCAGTTGTGCAGAGTTGTGCATAAGCAAGATTTCTTGGCCATTAGTAGGCTTCAAAATTGTTCTTTTCTGTGCTGCTCTGCCAGGGTGCTCTTTATTCTTCTAATGATACAATTTTTTTGTCTCCAGAGCTGAAATAATTGACACACTGGACAATACAGCCAGCCCTTTCCGGGAATGGCAGACTTGTTGCTCCTCTGTTGGCCAAGCATGCCCTCTTTGTGCAGCGTTATTCCCGCATGGATACACCCACAAAACGGGTGTGTGATACACAAAGCAATGTCTGTGCTCTCTTGGCTTTGAAGCTCCATTAGGGTTCGTTGCAACATGCCAGTGCCTTTGGAAATGCCATCGAAGGCAGGGGACTGTCTAAGGGGCTGGCAGGGAGGAAACAGAGAAACAGAGGTGGAAAAAACTAGCCAGGGGTAAGAAGAGGTGATCGGTGCGAGAATGAGGACAGGAAGGGAAGCTGAGACTGACACTGGAATGGTGAGGTTATCTTGGAGGTGAAGACCACAGTAAATGTCCAGAAACAGGCACCTTGGGAAGCTAAACAATTTGTATACCAAGAAGAAGGAAGCCAGAGGTGAGATTCCTGAAAACCTAGAGACAGCAGCAAGCAAAAAGAATTCCACACTGACTCTTGAAAGCTGTTCTCAGAGGGTTTGTAATTTCTATTGCTTCACTAGGCCAGCAGAGACAGCTGTCAGTTATTTTTCAAGTTACTGCTTCTGCTTTTCTAGGTTCTGCATGAAACTCAACACAGAGCCTTGGAAATCGAGAGAGCTGTTTCTTCAGGTCTTTCCAGCTATCTCAATGCAGGAAGCACTGGGACATCTGTCCAGCCTGTTTTTCAGACTTCTGAAATATCTTGGAACAACATTTGAATTTCTGAGGGCTTATCCAAACGAGTCCTGAACACAGCACTTTTGAAGTTTTTTCCTGTCACAAAGCATCAGGCAGCTTTTTTGTTGCAGCTGGCAACTGAATGGCAACAGTCTCATTGCAGACGTGTTTGTTCTGTGGTTAGTTTTGGCCCCCAGATTATGTGTGTTGAAAAAGGGCCTGGCAGTTTGTGTCATGGACCATGGTTCCAGCTGCCAACCCCTGTAACAAACTCATTGCTCAGGCTGACCGGGTGTATCAGGTACATGAAGTCCTGGAGTAGAGAGAGGCCGTGGTGTGACACTGAGAGTAGTGAATAGATCTACGTATGCATGGATGCATGTATCTGTCTATCTACCAAATATTTTTGCAGTATCTGGACTACTCTGGTGAGAAAAATTCCCTGTGGAGACCTCCCTCTTCATCAGACTGCATCATCACAACAGGCAGTTCAGACTGAGGGGAAAAAAACCCCAAGTTTATACAGCTGGCTATCTATGGTGACATGGCCTTGCTGCCTAAGCAGAACATGTGGGTTTATAAACCAGGATTCTTCCTTTAGGGTAGATTGGTGTGATTTGTAAATCTCTAATAGGATTTGTCAATCTGCAGCAGGGTTAATAAAACCAGGCTCAGATTTATAAATTGAGAGTAAGGTTTTGCAAATCCATCAGTGGGGGTGGAAATCCTATAGGCCAACACCTACAGCTGTTGAATGTTTTTATTCTCTATCTGATTTTTAAGAGTGTGATTTTTTGAAACTAGTCCGTATGACTGGACATAGGCAGGTGAGGTTATTGAAATATGAACCAAGGAACAGGACAATTCTTAGGCTTGAAGAGCAAGTCTAGAAATTCTGGAAACCATGATAGAGTTTAATGCATTTTGGTGTATTTTAAATATTTTTTCCAACCTGGTTTGCCTATCTCTGCTTGGCTCACTGTTGTAACAACAGCCTGTATGCTTGCTTTCTGCAAACTACCAGTTGAAGGGGTCACAGAGAACAAACCTTGTCCCGTGTTACCAACAGATGGAGTGATTTTACTGACATGAGAAATACCCTTCCATAGAATTACACTAAGGTGCAAAGTTCAGCTTCAAGCCCAGGTTATTAAATCTGATACCAGAGTTGATGAGTGAAAATACCTGGCAAATACAGGCAGAGCCTTCAGCTCGGAGCTGTACAGTGCGTGACACCTGGGTCTGAGCTGTGCTCTGGATGCGTTTGCACTGCTGCCTGCCTCCCCTCCTGCCTGCTCCTGCGTTGCTGCCCTCCCTGCTTCCAGCTAGCCTGGCCAGGCAATGTCTGAGTGGTGTTTAAACCCTCCGGGAGGCTGCAGAAGGATTTTTCTGACAGCATTAGGTACCTCTGTGACACTAATCTGGTGAGAGCAGACACTGAGGTAGGTCATAGTAGTAAAAGAAACAAAAAATTGCCTTGATTCTCATCCTGCTGAGTGTGGCATGTTATCGCATATTTTAAGGAAACCTGTAGGAGGGAACTGTAATTTTAAGATCTGTAAAATGTCCAAGGCTTGAGCTTGTGTTGTAAAAGATGCAGGCAAGGGTACTGTAGTATCTGATGACTCTCTGGCAGCCTGTGTGAGGTAAACAGGCTGCAGAGAGTTCACGCGTGAGTGAACTGACGTGCCTAGTGCCCTGTCCCCGTGGGGCTGAGCCGCTGCAGCAGGTGCTGGATAAACCAGCAGCGACATCTTCTCTGCTGAAGAGACAGCGAGGGCCTGGGGGAAGGCAGCCCATGTGCTGCAGGCTGGACTGTGCCACGGCAGAGGGCTCTGGTTCTGTGGCTGTCCTCCCCTCAACTGCAGCGAGTCCTAAATTTACCCAGGTTAAGTCCTTGCCCTCCTCACTCCTCATTAGAGGCGGCTTTGACAGTAACCTGGAAGTGACAGGAGCTTGCTCCCTTCTTCCAGCCTAACCCAGCTTTCAGTTAACGACAAAGGGAGGAAATACTCACAAGTCCTGAGCTGTTAGCTGCCATCTGCCCTCTGGCAACCTCCCCTGTCATCTGCCTCTCTTCTCCCCAGCCCCCAAACACCGCCCTTCTTAGAAACTGCAGGGTCTTACTGAATCCTGGCTGAAAAGCTGGGCAGCGTAGCTCGGGTGTACCAGGTACCGCAGCATTGCCAGTGCATGACCTTTCAGCTGTTCCGCTGGTTTGCGGCATGAAACAGAGCTTGTGCTGACTTTTTTAAAAGCTTCAGCCCAGAGCAGCACTGCAGCAGGCTTCCTGAAACATGAGGAGAGTCACGGGGGAGGCCAGCGTCTTGTTGGCACTACCTGGGTTGCAAGAGGTCATGCGTGATTCTCAAGTGGTTCAGTACTTTTGAAATTGCAACTGAATTCCTTTCCCACCTTAACTGCTGCTTTCATAAAACCACGAGGAGGTGACTTGCTTGAGTTTGCTGGCAATGCAAAAGCAGCATGAACAGGGAAAGTCTATCACTGCCCTTACCTTGTGTAAACAGTGACACACGCTGGTTTGTACTACTGCCATCCCTCTTGCTGGGGCAAGAACATAGCTCTTCCATTGCAAAAGACATTTTGTGGAACAGTCTAGTTCATCAGCATGAAAAACTGCTTGTTCTAGTTATGCAAAGCCCATTAAGAAAGATTTTTTTTTAAAAAAAAAATCCTTTATTTAAAAAATTCTTTTCATCACAGCCTTAAAATCAATCAAAATAAACAAAGCTGCAGCAGACTGGAATAATGTCCCAGAGTCTGTACATATGGAAGGTTTAATTTACATAAAAATCAGTGCGGTATTTGTTTCCAAAAGCAACAACCCATTGCATTCCCCCCCTCCCAAATCCCCTTTTTAAGAAGAGGAAAGGAGAACCTGAAATACAAGTCAAAGACAAAAAGTATTGATAGATCAAGCAACAATAAAATCAGTATCATGTTTGTAAATGAAATGTTCTTTTGAGCAGTTGCAGCAAAAAATAGCACCTTCAGAGCCCCTTTGTACAATATATGCAGAAACCAAGGTTTTCCAAGGGGTTTAAATGAGTTAGGGACGTGACATAATGTTTTGCTTATGGACAAGAATCATCTCCTCCAACTTTTAGCCGTTTGGGTTTGCGTACAGTTAATGGAAAGGAATTGATACCTGTTGAAGGTGATTTATTCATTCCAAGATAAGCACTGAAAGTAGTTTAGATCTGCTGGAGATGCCATTTCTGTGGAAGTGACTACAGTTAGGCGAAATTAATCTTCCTAACTCACCTGACTGTCCGTGGCTTTTGCACTTCTAAACCATTTAGGCATTCTCAGAGGAGGGAGGGACTCAAGCCCTTATGTTCCCTTCCAGCTTTTTTGAAAACTCTTGTTTTGCTCTGACCTGTGGCTTTTTAGGGGATAAACGCCATGTGGCTCGTTAGACATGAGTATTCATGAAGTTCAGGGTCAGATCTCCATTCACTGCCTTGGTTTGCAAATGATTTAATTCCTTCGATTACTGGATACGGAAAAGTGAAAGAGGAGAATGTTCCTTTCTCAAACAGCAAAGTAGACATAAAGGTTAATCTTGGGGATTTCTGATTAAATGGGTTTTGAACCAGTCTCGTACCTATGCTTCCTTGTGCTTTGAAGTTCTCATCGGTCACTCTGGAGCTGGTCTTTGCTGGGTGATGAATCAAAGCTTAAGTGTAGATGATCTTTGGATTTCCAAGTAAAATGGGAGACAGGACACTGGGGTCAGTGAGCAGGGATTTCCAAGCAGGCGGGCAGGGCTGCTGCAGCCTAGCAAGCCACTCAGCATGGATTGCAAGCGTCGTAGCATCCTTCAGATGACTCCTGAATACAACTGCCTGGTCCCAGCATCAGTCTTTGTCAGTTGTGTGGATCAGGTCCTCGTGCATGTATTCCTACAAGTTTCGCGGTTGATGTAAGTTAGTGCGGCTCCGTGGAAGTTGGCACAACTGAGGGTCATTCGTGGCTGTTAATTATCTGGCCTGGACCAGCTGTTTCTTACAGGGCTGGAGCTTTTGGTGATTTGAGGAGGACTGGGTTGGCAGATCAGCACGTCCCTAATCTGCCTGCACTGCTGTACTTCAAGACTAAGCAAACCTTCCAGCAAATAACTAAAAATCTTGAGTCCCTGAGATCCTTTGCTTTTGCCAGAAGGTCAGGAATTGGCCTGGGTTATTGGATGGGCTGGGCTGCACTGCCGCAGATCACACCCACCCTGTTGCAGCATGGAGAACCGATCTGTGGGCTCTGCTACAGGAGCCAGGTTCAGCCAGATGCTTCAGCACACGCTCGGAGCTATCGTATCAGTGAAGGAGGTAAGAGCCTGGAAGCTACATGGAGCAGGAGCACCCTGAACTTAACTGGTCCATGCATGGGCCCTGGGTTGCTTGGAGGGGCCTTTCAGCCCACAGCTGTTTTTTCTGCTCCTCTTGCACTCCACTCACTTTCTTTAACAGAAAAGAGATGCCATGGTGGTGGGAAGAGCATTCCTTCCTTCCCTGTCCCATCCTTCCTTCCACCAGTACATGCACTCCTTGAACAAGCTCAGCACAGTCTCCTAGAGCACACTTCCCCAGGGCGTTGCCTGCTGGTTTTTTTAAGACGTGTGTAATTGTCTCTAAATCCTCTCTTTTCCCACTCCATCGCCCCCAGCTTTGCTCCATTTCCATCAGTCACTGCTCAGCTCTTCCCAGTGCCTTTTGTTCACTATGGGTTCTTGCAGCTCAGATACAAACAGCTGGGGTCCTCTGGCAACCATTCCGTATTTCATCTGGGTGGAGCACGGGGGCCCTAGGATTCTTCCCAGCTTTGCCAATTGAAACTCCATGCCCGTTTGGTGGGTGGGGAGAAGCAGGTGGTTGATGTCTTCTGCTCTTGGGGCCCAGATGTGGAGGTGAGGTGAAATTCCCAAAGATACGTAGCTTCCAAACCTTCTAGGAGTATGTGGCTGAAAGAATCCCCTGGCCCTGAGGAGAGGGGGAGCAAGGCTGATGCCTTGTTGACTGCCTGCCTGGCCTGGCACACTCCTCCCCGCAGGGCTGGACGGTGTGTAAGCGGGCAGGGGGAGCTTGTGATGCAGACCCCCGTGAGCAGAGCTCTGCTGAGGGTCTCTACTTAGGAGCTGTGGTCCCCTGTCCTCCAGTGAATCTCTGCCACTTACAAATTGGGAGGAAGTTTTCTTTAAAGGGGCTTTCTGACATTTTTTTGGAGAGTCAGGGGAGCTGTGAACTGTTTCCCTACAATGGAAAGTTGTTTCCTTTTGAAAAGACAGGCAAGCAAGTACAAGCATTTAAATTTTAAATTTAAAAACATTCCACGGCCAGATCAAGGGCAGCTTCCTTCATGCATTACAGCTATGCAGAAAGAAGAATTTGGGGAGGGGGACTTAGCCAAAGTCTTAAATAATGCTCAAAGTTTTAACACCTGAGAACCAAGCACGTGGTTGCGGCACTTCAGGAAACAGCCTCTGCTCTGTGCTGTGCTCTGCGCTAAGTGAACCCCTCAGGCGCAGAACCATAACAAAGTTATTGCTCAGCTAAGGAATCCCCTGCTTTTTCTCTGGACCCTGAACATATGAACACTGGGCACCATGACAGCGTTGATGCAAGGGATGGCCAGCTTTGTCACCTAGGTGTGCTCTGACCTGGCAGATAGTGAAGGCCCTGTGGCTCCGTCCCAGCTGGCATGTCTAGTGTTCCAGTTGTTTCCCTAAACCAGCCTCCTGTTTCTCGAAACTGCATGGGCCTGGGAGCCACCCAATGCTGCAGTGTTGGGCTGCGGAGCCTGTGGGACCAGGCGGTCTCTCCGCATGGCATCACCTTGCTCTGTCTGCTCGTGTGATGCCAGACAGCTACCTCAGCGATGAGACCAGGTACGTGTGTGTGTGTAGGGGCCGTCAGGGGTGTTCAGCCAAACCTGACCTTAACAAGCATCTTGCAGTTAGGTGAAGTGAGAGCCCCTGGTTAATCACCCAGTTCCTGCTCTCCCATCATCCTTCCGAGGAAGGAAGGAGACCGGAGGAGCTTTGGAAGCCAGGAGCTGCTGAATTGCAAATGTAAACTGAGATAGAAATGACGGAGAGTGTGAAGGAGGGGAGCAAACAGGCAGTCATCTTCCTTCTCGTTGAAGCCCCTGAGAGGTGGTTCAGGGGACCAGTTCCATGAGAATCCAGGGTTCCTCCAAGACCCAGATGTGCTGCTCAGCTGGTGGATTTCACAGCGGAAGAGGAAGGAGGAGGAGGAAGGGAGCAGGTCTGAGACTGCTGAAGTGTTCGGGGCTCCAAGTGGATTTGCCATTTCATTGTTAATGTTTTTCATTGTAAACATTTGCATAATACTGCAGATGACAGCTGAAAGGGAAGCAAGTCAGAAATCAAAATGAAAGACTTTTGGAAATGCCCCTGAAGGAGAAGTTGGGAATGATTTTCTGGAATAAAAGCAGTCTGGAAATTTCCTTTGTCAAAGAGAGTTTCAATCCTCTATACAGCTCAACACCTTAATCCGAGTTCTGTTTTAGGCAGCCAGCGCGGCCCCCGCCTCCCCCAGGCACACACAGAAGTCAAACCTCAGTCAGCACTTCTACGATACCAATTCCTATTTCACATTTATAGCTGTTCCTGCACCAACTACTTCAGGCATTCAGCTCACTCTGATTTATGTGTCAGCTCTTCAATATCCAGAGAACTGAGACTTTTTCATCCTCATCCTTTCAATGATACCAAACATGGGTGCTGCAAATAGACTCGGTCGGTAAAGCGCTGCCCCCCCTCCCTATGGCAGATGCTCGTTCCCTCGAGAGCCAGCCTGACAGCTCCCGTGGCTGCCGCAGTGCTGTGCTCAGCATGGCGAGGGCCATCTGCCTGCCCTTCGTGGGGTCATGTCGAGCGCAGCCCTTGGAGGACAGGCTTTCTTCCGCTTGGAGATCCCCTCCAGGCTCAGGCATGCGGTGCACAAAGCAGAAAGAGATCTTGCTCTTCAAATTCTTGAACTGCTTTTATAAAAATGATTTGCTTGTGTTTGACACTGCTTGTTCCCCTTGCAAATTTTTCCTTGCTCTGCTGTGAAGCATCCCGGGCGCACGCTCGCATGGGGTGTCCCCGCTGAGCCACCATGCCTGCCAATTTATTCTCGGCGTAGCCACCAGCCGAGTGCCGTGGTACAGCCAGGTGAAGGGTGCCCGTGGGCACAGGCAGACCATCTGTGGGGACGCTTCCTCTATGGAGAGGCCAGGGCAGGTGCAGCAAGAGGAAAGGAGACCAGAGGGAAAGATTTAAGCACCACATAGGCATGAAAGCAAAATACAAAACCTCTCAGCCTCCAGGTGGACTCTGCCCTTCATCCTGTTGTGTAGAGACCAGGCATAAAGAAACTTCATTTTCAACTTTGTTTTATTCAGATGTTAACATCTGCTCTTCCTGAAAAATTGCTGCCCAGCGCCCAGGGCAATTCTGAGGGGCTTTTTGACAAGCACAGCCATGCTCCCAGAGAGTTCAGAAGCTGAGATTACCCCTACAGCACTTGAGCTTAATGTCTTGGAGGTGACTGGGAGCTTATCACAGGTTGCAAAGTGCAGTCTTCCTGACTTCCTTAGAGCTTGAATTTTCTGTCCTTGATTTTCTAAGCTGTGCTGGTCCATCTGAGTTGTCTGAGGCACTGGGGAGGAGGCCATGGGCCAGGCCTCAGAGAACAGCAAACCCTCGTTCTTGGCTGTTGTGAAGCACCTCGGTGTTCAGGTATGTTTTCTGTTCAAGTGCCTTGCACGTTAAAACTCCCACAGGCTCCTGAACCCTCACTATGCTCCAAAAAACCTGCTGGAATCAAAGGTTCCAGTGGCAATTCAAGGACAATTCCCTTCCTTCGATGACTTACGGGTGTTACAGGAAACAAACTGCAAATCCATTCACAAAGAAGATCCCTTTTTATCGCAGCGTCACCAATTCCTCCCCATCCCCTGATGCAAGGACCCCTGTGGGCAGTAGTGAGCTGGGCTGGAAGGAGCTTCCCCCTGCAGCCCACCCTCCTTGGTGTGAACGGCTTCCTGGGCATAGGGGTGCTGAGAAGAGACTACAGAGAATCATTACAATTGCGGCTGAATCATTTTTATTATTGCGGTTTGTAGGGTTTTCGGGGGAAAAAAGCAAAATTTCTACTTAGTCCTTTTGAGTGTGGTTCTGTTAGAGAAAATAATGGTGTGAACTGCTGTGTGTTCCGTGTCTTCCTTAGCCATTTAGGTGATTAAATAGAGAGCAAACTGTCTCTAACTGTGATCTGTCAATGAACTGCAGGAGGAAACAGGCTCAACCCATTCTCCCTGCCCTTGGGAAGGATCCCCTCCGGCAGTCCCAGCCACAGCTTCCCCATCGGTTCTCCACTCGGGAAGCTGTGCTCAGGAAGGGAAGAAACAGCAGCACTAACGTGACTGGCATGTTTTCCATACACATGCCATTCTTGCTCATAATTGGCTTTTTGTCTCTAATCCCAGAAGCGGGATTGACAGAGGGGAGAACTTTGCAAAATTTCAAATAAATAACAAAAGGCTAAAAAGGGGGCAGAATTACAGCCCATGTGGGAGAAGGGGGAGAGAGAGATTGCGATCCTTTCAATTTGTGCAGTGTCTAGAATTAGACGTTCCTAATTTAGGAATGAGTTTATAGATATTCTTGTCAAGCAGCTAATAATACACAGAACCCTCTGCTCTGGCTGTGGTGTATGACTGGGTCTCTTAGCCACAACCCAGGAACACACAGTGCTCGGCAGCGTGGAGCCGGAGCCCAGGGCTGAAGTTTTCACAGCTTGGGAAGCAGAGCCGCTTGGAGCCTAGCATTTCTGCCTTGTGAAGGATTCCACAGCTCGAGTTTAATTTTGTTTTGAATGAAAACAGTGTAAAAATTGCCTGTGGAAAAAATTGTCAGGCTTCTTGAAGGGGAGCGGTTGGTAAAACAAAATGTTTTATTTTGACTTGGTGAGTTTTTTAAGGAAAAATTCACGTTTTGTATAATACAAAAATATTCCCAAGTGAAAAATACACGTTTTCTACTCTGAAAACTCATGGGGTTTTTCCTTCCTAAGTTATTCCTTTTCCCTGGGCCCCATCAGAAATGATGCTTTATAACAGGGAACATGTTCTGAAAGAAAGTTTCCAATCAGTTTGGAAATAGTATACCTTCACAGGGTTCTACTCAGCCGTGATGAGCTGAGGTGGAGAGAAAGGAGGGAGAAGCCGATGTGTGGCTCAGATCTGGGAACTCATGTTGTACAGTTTGAAAAACTGCCCTAAATCACGTGTCGTACATGTGCTAGCCTGATGTGCTCTGCTCCCCCGCGGAGTGGAGGAGAAGAGCCTGGGCTAAGACGGGGTTGCGCTGTGGCTCAGTCCCCAGGCAGCATTCTGCTGTCCGCATAGAAATGCGGCACCCAGAGCTGCATCAAACTTGGCCCCTTAAGTTTTCAGAGTAGAACTAGGAAAAACCTCCTGGGGTT
Organism: Falco rusticolus; assembly: GCF_015220075.1. NCBI lineage: Eukaryota > Metazoa > Chordata > Aves > Falconiformes > Falconidae > Falco > Falco rusticolus. The sequence continues at coordinate 1,156,107 of NC_051205.1, read as the reverse complement.
TGGCAGGATGAGAACCGCAGTTCATCTTAGGTTGGAAGTAGTTTCTTCCTGACTTCCTAAGTCAGCTCCATCATTTCCGCCGGATCTTGCTCTAGTTACAAATAAAAAGGCTTCCACAGGTCAGTCTGGAGAGCAGAAATGGTCCTGTATTTCTGCCCAGCTCTGGCAAGTGCGCAGCGCATCTCTTTTCTCAGGGCAGCAGAGACCTAAAGGTGGCAACGCTGTGTCCAGGCATCCGGGTCTCATTGGATGTGATTCAGCTCCGTAATCTTGGGGAGGCGGCAGTGAAACAAAGATGCCCTTGGCTACCTGTCCAACAAAAAGTCACCTGTTTTGGGTGACTGCTCAGGGTTTCATCCCTGCCTCTAGCACTGTTTTGACCCTGTTAATCAGCCAATTTTTATATTGCCTTGTTGCTTCAGAAAGACCGGAGAGTGTTTAACGACCCCTGTGCAGTCAGGATCAGGTGTGTTTTCGTGCTTACATTTTGACATCAGTCCAGTAAGCCTGTCACAACACACATCCATCCCAACCGAGTGCAATTCAAACCTCCAGGTTTTTAGACTAGCTTTCTTATTTTGAAAACAGGGCTAATTTTAATGCTGAATGTCACATCTGGAAAATATTTGCATATTTTTCTTGTTCTCTCAATCAAAAAGCTGAATGGGAAGGGTTTTATCACAGTGGCTCACATGCATTCTTTTAAAATTTCTTTTAGGGATTATGTTTTTTCCTCTGATGCATCCAAACAGATCCTCCAAGTGATAGAAAAGGTAAGGAAAAACCTGAAAAGAACAAAGAATCTGGAAGGGTGACGTGCATACCCCTGGATGGTTGTAACATGCAGCTCTGTGACAGGAGCTTAGGCGTGCGAGCGATGCCTTTTCAAAACTGTCTTTGAAGAGTGGGCAAAAAGCCGTGCTGGAGTCAGGAACAAGGAAAAGATCGTTGCAAGGGCCAGATCTGAAGTTTGCAAATAATAAAATCTTCAGGAACCTAATGCCAACAGTAATAATTCTACCAGTAATTCTAACAGGAAAGTGGGAGTAGGACTAATTAAAAAAAAACATAAATGCTTTCTTTGCAGTGCTGGCAACTATACATCAGCAACATGAGCCTGAATAGTAAAGCTGACCAGACAGAAGTGGAAGTAACCATTCTCCTTTCCAAGGGAGGTCAATCATTAAAAGAAAATAGACAACACCAACTGCGACCAGCAAATAACTCTGTTGGTTTTAATATTTTCATGGATCATTTGCAATGTAGGAAAGGGAATTAGGTTTCCTTTTTTAAAAAAAAGTAACAGTTGGATGTTACCACATCGGTGTACTTTAAGCCCTGTGAGACATCTTAACACCCTCCTTTCTTGTCTTTCTGCTTAAAGGCGTGAAAACTGAGCCACCTATTTAGCAAAGTGCTTGGCAGCACCAAGAGGAGGGTATTTGAGCTCTCTTACAGGCTCAGCTTTCGTTTCAGTAGGCCTGATTCTGATCTTAGGGGGGGCAGCGAGGACTATCTGTTGCAGTCCAACTGGCAGAAACCGAGACTGCATGCATGAGAGAACAGAATCAAACCTACCAAAATGGCTCTTGGTTTCCGGCTGCCGCCTGTACACAACCCTGATTTTTCCATTTTCCCCTCAGCTCAAAGAAAAGAAAAACACAAAAAAAGGAAATGAAAATGGAAAAGCCAGAAAACAACCCCTCCAAACAACCCACGTGGGCTGTCTGTTAGATTCAAGGCTTTGATCCTCTATTTGCACAGAAAGGAAGACATATAGCTGCTAACTCCCATTGCACAGGGCCAAGGGGGTTCTGTAAAGCATCAACGGACAGACAGGATTAGTTTGAACACAGATTGCATACCTGTTGCCCTCTCTCTGGAGGGCTGTATATGTACCACAAGAATAACAGCTGCCGACCCCAGGAGTTCACAAAAGGGACCTGTGCCAGGACAGAACCCCGCTAGCTGCAGTCCAGCGAGTGCCTCTGACGACTCGCCTAAAACTTGAGGTCAGCCTGAACATCCAAGCGTCTTCGAGACAGTTCCTGGATAATGGGGACTTCCAAGGATTGGCTGGGACGGACAACTTTATTTAGCATTTATTTCCAAGAGGACGGTGAGGGAACAAGACGAGACTCTTGGTCAAGGAGCTGTAACTCAGGATACAGCTCAGACGTTAGAGCAGCAAAGCCAGGGCTTATTACAGCGCAAGAGCATCTGTCCCCATTGTTATGCACGTGCTGCTCCAGGCATGCAGGGCCATTTTCTAGGAACTGGTGCTTTCTTCCGTCCTCCAAGCATGACAGAAGTTGGGGGCCTGCGGTGCAAAGGGTGCTCTTTAAAAAAGGAGGTATAAACTGTAACTGAATTTATTGGAACACAGGGTTTTTTCATCAGGGGATGTGATGGAGGAAAGGAAGGGTTCAAGCTTTGAGAAGCAAATTTGGGTAAGAACAGGCACCTTTTCACTCTTTTGAACACTGTAAATAATAATAATTAAAAAAAAAAAGACCAAATGGCCGCCCTCCCTGTCCCTCCCTCCCGATCCCAAGGCTTGCCTTCACATCATGCTCTTCCTGTACTGAGACTGTGAGCTCTGTTTGGGTTTTGAGTCTGATTGCTGCAGTTCAAACTGTTTGTACAGGTCCCTCAACTCTTTGATCTCCTGCAGCACCCTCTTGGCTTGGCTCCAGGTGGAGGAAGCCTCCCCCAGCAACCTCTCAGATTCCTGCAGGATCCTTTCAGAGTCCGACTTGGAAGATGAGGAGGAGGAAGAGGTGGTGGTGGTGGTGGTGCTGGTGGTGGAATCCTTGGTCTTTCTCTTGCCTTCTCCGTAGCCCTTCACCTCTGTCAGCAGTTCCTGAGTTTTTTCCAGTTTCAGTGCAACCAGTTCTTGTATCCGGGACAGCTGCTCTGGTTCTGCTGAGGCAAAATGAGCCTCCAGCCCCCTCCTCAGCACCGCCCGGTGCGTGGAAGAGTCCCGTCGAGACAGAATTTCTTCCATGGAGGCACATTTATTCTTTTCTGAGTGCGAGAGCTTTTTGGGGACCTGTGGTGTGTACATGGTCCCTTTGTCAAAGGAGTCATTGCGCTGCCCGGCTCTGTCCCATGAGGTCACCTCCCGTCTTGGGAGGCTCCCTGTCCGGCCTTTCTCTGATGACTTGACGTTCTCTGAATCTGACCGGCGCCGTCCAGCAGTAAGATGTGCCACTGACTTATCCAGATCCACCCGGAAACTCTCTTCACAGGTGCTGTGATCTTCTGGAGAGGCGTCTTCCTCCTGGATCAGGTCGAGTGTCAGCATGCCATCAGAGGTTGAGGTAGATGCCTGAAGAAACAAAGAAGAGCTGTGTTGCCACAGAGAAAGGCATGGCTGCATGCTACTTCTGAGTGGCTCTTACACCAAAGATACGCATCACCTGTGCGGGGATGCAGAAGTGGACCAGGAATACTAGCAAGTGTGACCTAGTGACAGAGCCCCAGCTATGCTGGGTCTGTGGCTCTAGCTGAGATGTGGATGAGCTGAGCAGCCGTGGACCAGCTGTCTGTGCTAACCCATGACGGAGCTCCCCAGCTGGATAGCTATTCTCCACCAGGAGCCTGAAGGAGCATTTCGTTTTCAGCATCAGGAAAATGGGTGTGAGTGATGGCAAGCAACCACTTTGCAAAAGGGTTTGCACAACGCAATGGTCTACAAGAACAGAGGACTAGATCTGATGACTCAGGACAGCCCTGGGTCTTAATGACAATTTTCTGTTCAGGTCAGAGCTCAAACATCAAGTCTTCTTGCATTTACTTATAAAAGAAATAGTTACAAGGGAATTTTACCTAAACAGGTGCCCGGAATTTGTTATACGTACCACAGCCATCAAATGTCCCCGTGTTGGAGGGCGTCGGGAATGCTGTATTTTTGCTCTGTCACGCGTTGGGTGGGCGAGGTAGCTGTCCTCTTCGACAGTAACCTACAGTGGTGACAAAGGCCAGTGAACACCTGGGAGCATAGGACGTATGAGCCATTCCTAGTTTCCGTAGCTGTGATCAGCCAGATGCACTGTGGCAGATCATTTGTCCCTCCAGGATTCCCTTTATCTTATGACCCGGCCGTATGCTGAGGGTGAACTTCTCCCACATACCCCTGGGCTGGGATCCTTTGCTAAAGGCTGTCAGGCAGCAGCTTGGGCTGCGAACGGTGAACCCTGAACTCAAACGCAGAGTTTGCAGTTCTGTAGTGCAAATGTTTGCTGAACAGGAGGTGAGCTGTGCTCACCACCTGAACCAGACCTAGCGCTGAGCTGGAACGAGGAAGGTGATGCATTCCCCACGTGCTACCTTGCTGGACTGCTGCAGCTGCGAGCGGGGCCAGGGTTGCTGTCCAGGAGCACAGTCTGGCTACCTGGGGTGCCTGGATGGCTACAGCTTGTAACGCCCTCCCTAGGGAGTGTGCCCAGGCACACACAGACCGATAGCTTTTTTAAACCTGCCTGCACCATGTCGACAACATGCTGGTCCCGAGGGCCATCACTGGTCCTGGGCGTGCTGGTGGGAGTCACTGATCTACATGCTTACAGGAGATCTGCAGGGAGCGTGCTGTGGGAATCCAGCGTTCGAGGAGTCCGCGAGCGTTTCCCTGGTCTCTCCCCTCTGTGCCTTGATGGGATCCAATCTACTTAGGTCATTCCTGATAATTATCTGTTGAATCTGTTTGTCAAGATTGCAGTGGCAGACTCTCCTTGAAGCAATCCATACTATTGTTTGCTATGCTGCTTTCTGCTCTAAAGCTTTTCCTATGGTCTGACCTTCGTTTTCTTTCACTACAGGGTTTTTGTGCTGCCATCCAAGAGAACAAACAGCATCACAGCAGTGGGCCGCCTGTATTGCGGTAAGTTGAATGTGGATGAGATAGATCTGAGACAGATCTAAGCCGAAGAATAGTTGTCATGAAGCATTAATGTGAGGCAGTGTTGAAACGCTCGTTCAAATCGCAGCCCTGGTAGCGAAGGGCACAGCCTGCTCAAGGTGATTATCATTCACACTGGAATGAACTATGTGGGAATGCTTGTTCTGATCTAAACCTGGCCTCTGTCGGCTCAGCTGCGCTTGTGAGTGTACACTTTGTCTCTGGGAGGAGGCTGAATTGATGTTGCTTTGTTCTTTTTTTCTACTAGAAGCTGCTTTGCATAATTGTGGTAGTTACTTTGGGAGTTTCATGCAGCAATAACGCTGCCGCTTTGGAAGCGGTAGGAGCTATGCTAGTTACGCTTGGTATGGACGCATTCTCAAGTAGGCAGGGCTGTACTGTTGCAGGGTCCTATTGCTGTCCCACAGCGCACACCAAAGCCTCATCTCTCTGGTTGTCCCTTCTTTTTTCACTAAATGGAGGTCCTGACTTGTCTTGACAGAAATATATGTGCCACACAGTGCTGAGAAGGCAAAATTAAACGTTCCGGGTTTGACCCTTGGACAGTAGGAAAGGATCTGCAAAGTTTAAATGCCCAGTTTGTGCCCTTCCTTCAACCGCAGCAGTGGAAATGGGCCTGTCTCTTGGAGGTGGTGACTGAGAGGGGAGGGGTGGGTGGGATGAAGATGGACTGAGGGGGGCTGACAGATGGTGCCATGCTATTAGAGTGCTCTGAAGATAGCCTGGGACTATATTGGTTTACAGTTAATACCTTAATTCAGTTGCACTACTTAAAGCTCCTTTGCAAACATGAGCACACTCAGGAGCAGCAGACAGGAGGAAAGTCTCTCCAAAGCCCTGGGAAACCATTCCTTAGTCCCACCATCCCTGTGCGAGGCAAGGCTGGGCTCTGAGGTGAAGGCATCTGACTGGGGCTGGGCTGCGCCAGGCAGGGAGCAGAGCCTTGGACCCTTGCTCTTGCTTTGCAATCAGTGCTGTGTGTTCAGCCCGAGGCTGGGAGGATCAAACTACCCCAGACCAGACCAGACCAGCCCACTCTCTAGGTGCCGGCAGCTGTGTTTGAGTGCAGCCCGCGAAAACGCAACAGCTCTGCGCTCCTTTTAGGTAGGAAATGGAGAGGGTAGGAGGGGCTGCTGCTGTCGCCGGCAGTCTAAAATCTTCACCCAAGATTAAAGTTGAGACCACAGAGCCTGGGTCCAGCCCTCAGAGTCCTGCTCACCTCATCTAAGATGCGGTTTTTAGCACGTGTAATTGCAGAGTTGAGGGCATTAATCCAGGACTCCTTCTCTTCTGGACTTACAGCCAGGAAGATCAGATTTGGTGCCTACAAAAGAGGGAATTCAGGTCAGTGCCAGTGACTAAACTCATACAGAGATGCTTTCACACTGTCCCTGCCCACAGAGAAGCTACACGGCTGTTACAGCTGGCTCGCCTTAGTGGGAAAATGCAAAGCAGACCTGATCCTCCAGTCCTGCAAAACGGTGCTGGTCTGCCACACACTGCACCTGGCCTCTCTGCTTCTTGGCAGCCCTTTGCAAAGCAGACCATGATTCCTCACAGTACCCAGCTTTCCAAACCAAAAGCTGTGTACCATATTTACTTCCCTGGTGGCTGCAGTTCCTCCTTCCCCCTCTTTGCCTTCCCACACACTATCCTAGATTTTGCCCTCATCAAACGATGACGCAGCCTTTCTGTGCATCTGCTGCTCACATGCGATTTATCTGTTGCCACCTCAGACTTTTGAAAGAGTCTGTTAGACAAGCAGCTAAGTAGGTACCTGCAGAAGGAGCCGGATTTTCTGTGCTTTGATATGCCAGATGCACAGCGAGGGCAGAGCAGTCCTGAAAATACAGCAGTTACAGGGGATCCAGGATCCTTAGGGTTTTTTTAAGTTAGATACTCAGTCAAAATGAGTTTTAGCCTCCACAACATTTTGTTCGCTTGCTCAGGGCGCTTGGGGACAGTGCAGCCGCTTTCCATTTTCCCTTTCTCTTCCCTTTTTTTGTTTCATATGTTATGCAATCCTTATCAAAGTGTGGGGTGGGCAGGCCTGGTCTACTGAAACAAGTCAGAATGAATAGTGTAAATCCAGCTCACGTGTGTGGCTGGGGGTGGGTGCGTGCCAGAGACAGCTTGTCTTTAGAGACTGGCTCTCTTTTTGCAGCGGCAACTGAGACCTCATGGGCAGTCCTGCCCCTAGGTAGCAATGACCCCATTCTGGCACTTCTTAGCTTTCGTCTGGTCAGAAAGTACTCCTGGGACAAATTCCTGTGCAGCTCTTTTGATGCTGTGCAAATCTGGACAGCAGACCCAAGGACCATCAGCATCCCTCCCTTCCCTGCCTCCCCCTGTGAATAAATGAGTGCAGTCAGCTAAAGCACAGCTGCCAGGAGTGGTGGCAGTAGAAATGCTTTGTCCTTGCTCCTGGCAAATGTTCTGATGCCTTCCTTTCCCAGAGTCATAATACTCTCAGGTAAACGGATCCAGAGCTATGTGCTTGGTCGCATGTCCTTAGTACGCCAGAGACCGGAGTCCTCCCCCAACAGAAACACCCCTCCTGGCTCCATCTCTCACTGTCACTATCAGTCCTGACACAGTAAATGGGTGTTTGTATATTTGAAACCACGAGGCTCAATCTGGAGCCTGCACAACTCAGCCTACCCAGTTTCACCCCCCAGTTGCTGCCTCAAGCCCTCGGGCCTGTGGTCGGTAGCGGAGGCAGCCTGGTCTCCACCAAGAGCTGATGGCTGTCACGGGCTCACTGCGCACTTGTGAGCAGAGCATACCGTGTTTCCAGGCTGTCTGGAGTGGGCAAGGGTAAATTTGCTGTGGTTCTTTTTGCTTCTGCTTTTGGACTTCCTGAGCTCTTCACATTTCTCATAGTCACTCAGGTCAAACATTTCCTGTATGTTTTTTTCATCTTTTACCTGCAAAACAAAAACAAAATTACAGCCTTGCAGATGTCAGTGAGGTAGTAATGGGGCTGCTGCTGCTCCAAGCCAGCAGGGTGCCTGGCTGGAGCTGCCGTCTGCACGGGGGGGTTGAGTGTGCAGGATGTGTGCTGGAGCCTCTGGTGTGTTACGTGGTCGCTGAAACATTGTGCGAGAATATTCCAGCATCAGACACACAAATGCAGTAATGGCACTGGTAGCTGGGGAGTGCTACACTTGCTTTTGGGTAGGAGAAGCAGAGATTTTCAACACGATAGTTCTGACTCGAATCTCTTCTGGAATGAGGGGGATGTGTTTAGAAGGATAACTTGAAAATCATGGTCTCCTAGGTTAATTCCTGCTTTGCTATGGGTTCCTTTGGGACTTAACTGCCTCTCCTACCCCCAAAGTTACTGGGGCTAGTACTTGCAAGTGTGATCAGACACAGTGTTTATGCTTGTGGAGCCTCAAAATGAACAGGATTTACTCCAGCAGCAAGGAGAGGACCTTGCCTGCTAGGAGGAGGTTCACGCGGAGGTGGAGATGCTGGGAGGAGGTGGACTTTCATCTGCTGATTAAAGGGGGCAAGCATATTAGCGCTTGTTGCTTTTCTGGAGACAGCATAACAAAAGTTTGAGGGATAAAGATTAGCACTTCCTATTTTTAACCTAGTGGTATTACTGAAACCTGTGCTGACAGCTGATTTGGGGGGTGGCTGCAGCACATCCAGTCCCAGATTACTGACACGATGCGTGTGCTGCTCTCCCCCGCTGCTGAGCCTCGTCCCTTGGGAAGGGGCTGTGGGCAGAATTCACCCAGGCACGGGGGGCTGCCCAGCTCATGGGTCCTGTTCTGGCACCTGCTTGCCAGGCTTCCACTGCTGGGTGGCTGGCCAGGCCTCCGGAGACCACCAGCAGCCAGGGGATTCATGGAAGGTTTCAAGAAGGAAGAGAGCACCAGGGCTTAGTGTTCGCTAACAGAAGCACTTCGTGGTTGTCCTTTAGAGAGTCATCGAGTGGCCTCTTTGCAGCTTTTACAAGATCTCACTTTCTCTAGGGTCTATTCCCCAACGCTTTCTGTATTAGCCGCGGTGTGACAGGCACGCAGCTACAGATAAATAGTGCAGAGGCTTAAATTAAAGGTGGGACCTGTACAGGGTCGCGAGGGCTGTGGCTGAGCTGGGGAGGAAGCCAAGGTTCTTGGTGCTGTCCCATGACAGACAGAGCCCTGACCTGAAGGTACCGTCACTTGGGGGACTCTTGGAGCGAAGAAGAGAACGCGCAGCCTGTCTTCTGCCTGGCCCCCTTTAGTTTTCATGGTCTTCCTTTTCTCTGCTCTCATTAATGCACTGTCCTCACCCCCCGCTCCTGTGGCAGGGCAGCTCTGCTCTTCCCATGGTAAACAGGAGGAATGCTGGTAACTGGGGTGGGAGAGAACTTGGGTTTGCGTGTCCACTGAGGGCAGAACAGTGGCAGGCACAAATCCGTGTCAATCTGCTTGATCCTGCTCCAGCCAGGGTCATTAGGGGCTGGGAACTGCAGTGTTGAGTAACTCAGGTGCCAGAAAGGCAGACGGTGATGAGGTCTTAGCTCTTGGATTTCTTGAAAGGACTCCACCCCATTTAGTAGGTTTTCTCCCTAGTTTTGGGAAGCACTGAAGGAATTCCCCCTGATGTTTTCAATAGAATTTCAACAAAGAGGCTGATTGAAACGCTGTAACCGGCTTTCTAACCAGAGACACAGATAAACTGACCATCTGGCCTTGCATAATGACTGCAGTTCCTCCTCTGTCCTTTTTCCTTCTATGCCCTGAGTTTGTTTTCAAGAACTAGGAGGCGGTCACCATGCACAGCTCCTCTGGAAGCCCCAGAAGCTATTGCTGATTTCTGCTTGTAACTAACAGCTACTGTGTATGGGCTGTTACGAACAGATATGGAAATGTCTCTCACAGATAATGTCTATCTATATATCCTCCCCATGCATTTCTAATCAGCTTTTATCTCTTCCCAGCACCATCCTACAATCCACCTCTTTCCAAGAATCTTGGCTGAATTCAGCCCTGTTCACTTGCAGCAGGAAAAGCCAATCCCCTCCGAGCCCCCAGCTGTGGCCCAGTGGCTGAGGCAGGACTCCTTACTCCAGATGTTCGCTCATGTAGGTCACTGGGACTTCCCCAGCCCTTCCCTCCTTTCTCAGACAGCAGAGCCTGCGCTGTGAACTCCCAGGAGCTGGGACTCAAATATCTTGCCTCTAGGAATCTCTACAGGAGGCTGCAGGCGGGACAGGTGGAGTTGGTTCAGATGAACACCCTGCAAGGTGTACATAGTCCTTTGGAAGGCTCGGGCTGCCAAGTGCCAGGGCTCTAACACAGCGCTTGTCTACAAAAGACACTCAGAAGAGGCCCTGCTGTGCAGCTGGTACATCACTTTCACCAAAGTGCTGTACCCATGTGTAGACCAGTTATAAAACGCTTAAAGGCTGAGAAAAAGCTACATTTTTTTACTTTAAAAGGATGATGCTGGGGTCCCATTTCTAAGTTTCGGACAAAGTGGGCAGGTTCAGCCCCCCACAGGTATTTTTGGAGGGGTGGGTGCACGCTGTGAAGGATGTGGGCTAGAGTGAGCCAGGTGCCTAAGGGTATGTCTGCCCTTCAGCCAGAGCCGCAGCACAGGGAGGCGAGGCAGGTTTGTGCTCACTTTGAATTGATTCCCTCTTGTACACAGCCTTGGTAGTATAATGAGGCCATAAAGTGAAGGGGGCTGTAATTTAGTCATTTGAACGTGGCTTTGTTCTGCCTCCGTGGTGGGAAGAGGTCTCAGCATCAGCCTGAAACGGGCTCTGCTGCGGTGATGCAGCGGCAGATTCCATGGGGCATGGGAAGGACGGCAGTCTTGTCTCGCAAGGGGCAGTGCCAACTGATTTCCCCCCTCTCTCCCGCGCTGAGACATACAGGCTGAGAAGTAAGCAGCAGAGCAAAATAACAGAGCATTCAGTGTGCAAACAGTGAAACTAGAGAGAAGGAAGGTGAAAGGCAAACTTCAAAAGTACCAGCCAGCTCTTTTGTCCTTTGTGGGAGGCCACTGAGGCCGGAAAGAGGGAGGTGATGGGCATGAATTGCAGAACAGAGCAACCTCAGAGGCAGGAGAGGATGAGTGCAGAGGATAAGGACAGTCATGAGCCCATCCTCTGTAAAAAATAAAAAGGCAACCCCTACAGACCCACAAAACTGCTGGAACCGCATCGTCGGTGAAGCCTAAATCCTGGTCACCTGTATCGGTAGGGGGTGGGTGACAAACCTGCAGGGTGTCTCTACTCATCTCACGTTTTCAGTGAGATTGGAGCCACGCAAATAAATAAAACCTTTCAGGTTTCACCAGCAAAGAATTTGGCAACGCACAGGTCTTTGGATAACGTTTTGGAGACCTTTGGGAGGAAGTAGCCTCAGTGTCAGTTCTTAGTAGGAGGGAATGAAGTGTGATTTCTCAGTCACCTGGTGTGATTTGTAAGGGGAATGGCACGGGCAGCACAGCAGCATTGATCTTCATTTATGCCAGGGTGACCTACTGCAGCTTGTCATGCACCCAGGGTGCTCTGTGGCTGAGGCGCTGATCCTCGTGATGGAAATTTACTATGACCATTATGTTTGCTCGTTTGTTTTCTTCTTCTTTGCTGGATATAGACTGAACACAGATTTTTGAAAGTGAGCGGTGATTTTTAGTCTCAGGTGCCAAACATGAAACTCTTTAAGACAGGTTTGAATTGTGGGAAAGGCTGAGCATCTCCTCTCAATAGTCTTCAGTCTGGTTCCCCATGCCCAGACAGTTGGTCCCTTGCTCTCTAACTTGCAGGGAAGACGGCTTCAACAGGCTCTCCAGGGCCTGACGGTTCCTCTTTTCCACAGCTTCTTTTAGGGAGCCAAGAAAAAGCTTCCCTGTCTGGAGCAGCATTTTCTCTCCCGTCCACTGCACGGGTTTGCACACCTGCCTGTGAAGCAGCTGGGGCTCTGCAGATGTGGGTATTTTTTGGATCCTTCTGCTTTCACCAGCTTTTCTTAAGGTCTCCCACACCGTAGTTTGAAGCTGAGAGGAATCAGGGACCGCTTGGCTTAAAGTGCTAGGAAGAGAGAGGCCTGGATGGTTGATTTTGGCAAAATCATTCCTAGCTGGGAGGTGGCCAGCAGGTCTTTCCTTCCTCACAGCTGCTGATTGCCTGGCATGCAGCGAGCCGGTGGATCTCAGAGCCTCATGGGCATGTAGGTCCTGCACTCCTTGCCCTGCGGGGAAGCTCTGGATTGAAAGGATTAAGGTAAATAAATCCCAGCAATTGCTGCCATGGCCGTCTGCTGGCTTTGCTATCCGTATTGTACCTGCTCTAGGCAGACTAAACAATTTCTTGTCCTGGGGTTCAACCTGGCTCCTCCCCATGCTCCATGCATGCCTTCCGCACTTGGCCAGTAGGCCAGGCGAGGGAAGGGAAACTGAGGCACGGAGAAGGAACCTGAAGTGTCCCCCATCACCTAAAACAAAGGTGGGTTCCTAAAGCGGGGCACGTTAGACCCTGGGGCCATTAGACCACACAGTCCCTGCACCCGCAACAGCAGCTGCCGCTGCTCAGGGTGTAGCTACGCAGCAGCCAGCCACGCAGCCACCAGCTAATCTGGGCCTGCAGTCAGCGGCGAGATGTGCTGAGGCTGACATTGCTGGCGCGTTGCTAAAGTTCAAGGAGGGGAGCTGCATTCCTCACACGCCTCACCCCCACAGCTGCTGCCCCAGCAGGGTCAGCCCGGAGGGATGCCAGCCACCACGGCACTCCCTGTGCCTGTGGGACGGGGCAGTCCTGTGAACACGTAGGGGGTCAGAACATCAGCCGTGCTACCCAAGGTACCATCTCACAAAGGTTTGTAGGGCTTCTGTCCAGCCTTGCAGCTAATCACACTCCCAAAGGTCTGTTTTCTCCTGCATGAATACTCCTTCACAGCGTTCTGGCAGCAGAAGGATCCCTAACGTGGTTTAAATTCTCTGCCCCTTGGGTGTCTTGCTGACGGAGAGTTAAAATTTCCTCCCTCATCAAGCTGTCACCTGCAACAGCTCCAAACCTGCTTGATTCAGATCGGGGCTGTGTTTTGGGGCCAAGGCAGGAGCGAAGGGGAAGGGCAGTCCCTCGGTCCCCAGGCAGAGTTCTGTGGTTTTCCTTAGGTTTGCTTGGTGGCGATTTGCCTGAGCAGTTCCCCTGCTGAGATGTGACATGCTCAAAGCAAATGCGGAAGGTACAGGAAATCACAAGACACCAAGTGTAAAGTATCCACGGGACGTTCAAGAGGTCGTAACGTGGCTCAGGGCGTATGCGACAAAAAACTTACAGATTCTCAGCAAAGCTGAATATCCAAACACGGGCAGTTTTGGGGACAGCATCAGCCAGCGTGTTCCCCTCTCAAGCTGAGCTCAAAGTTTCACTTCCTCAAGTCCTACCATCCAGCAAGGAACAGAAGTTTCTGCAGAGCTTAGCTCAGACCAGGCTGTGGCTGAGAGAGGAGCCCACGCATGTGTGCAGCACCGGCTCTGGCAGTGCCAGGGAGCAGCACTGGTTGGGGGACTGGCAGGTGATGGGGGAGACCTGAGCGTAAGGGCCTGGCCTGTCACTGGCTCCTTGTTCTCAGTGCCCTGGCTGCACAAGGGAAGTAGCTGAGCGGTTCTGGCTCTGCAAGGGAAGTAGAAGAAGAAATACAGGGAGCGTTGGGAGGGTTTCAGGTGTTACAGTAAGAGAGGCCTGCAAAACGCTGTGAAAGGAGGGTGAAATGGCCCACGTCCAGGGGGACACTGCAGACAGTCCACTTTCTCCTTCTTTAGTACAAAGTGCACGTGCAGAGCGAAGACAGGGATAGAGATAGTGTGTTTGTGCAGTCACTGGCATGGCAGGACTCTGGTTTCAGCCAGAGCCTCTGGACCTGGGTAGGATAGGAGTGGCAGCAGTCCAAGAGACTGCCTCCCATCTGCACACCAGCATCCCAAGTGGGAGCTGCACCATGAACTCGGTAGCTCAAGGGCACGAGTGTCACCTTCCAGGCCTTTTCACATCCCGATCGCTGCCCTGAGCTAGCGAGGGGCTGGTGGCAGAGAGCTGCTGTCTACTCCAGTCCCTTGCCCCGAAGAGTCATCAGCCAGGGCTACCAGAAACACACATCCCTCGGAATCGGCAGGCTCCTGAAGAGAACCAGCAATGTCACATCCCAGCGCGGCCCTGGAATCCCCAGGTTGTGCTGCCTCAGCTCACAAGCTGCCTCTGTTGCAGAGAGGGCGTCAGGCTGTGTTTTTTCTACCTTGGTGTTCTTCAACCCTTTCTCTGACTGTGCAAGACGGTGCCACTGGGACATAAACAACCCCTGAAACTTTTCACCTTCCTCTCCAAAGTGTAGAACAGAGCTTGGCCAAACAGGAGAAGGAAGGTGGAAGGGAAAAGGATAGCTTAAAAGAGCAAGAGCAGGAGAGGTACGCAAGGGACTGCAGGTGCCAGCCAGGCAGTCACAGACTGTTCCTGTGTAGCTGAAAGCCAAGGGTTTGAACACCTAGCACAACCACCGCCCGTAACCACATCTGTAATCACACAGCTCTGATCAACACCTTGTGCATGCCGAACGTGCTGGACACCAACGTATTTTCCTCACCTACCAACCGCAGATGTAACACGGAGCCGGAAAACACAACCACCCCGTACACAGAGTTGTTCACCACGTGCTAAATGCGTGCCACGAAGCGTCGTCAGTACCAAGCGCGTGAGCAGCACGTGTGTGGAAACACCGCAAGTGCTTTGCAGGTTCCGTCCCACGCGTGAACCATGTATGTGAACTCCAGACGCTACCTCGAATGTGACCACAGATGCGTGCACACGCACCCCTCCCAGGCAGAGAGCGAGCTGTGCAGCGTGTGATGGTGCTGTAACAAACGAGGAGCGAGAACAGATACTTTTCAAGTGCTCTTGTGCTAATTGTGGCGATGCTTTCGGTAGCAAACAAGAAAAGGCTTAAGAAAGCCCCAAGAAGCGTTTCCTCATTAACATCTCGTCATCGCAGAGTCCGTTCATGCTGTCTGGACAGCCCTGGGCTTCCTGATAGGAAGTGGTAGGAGCCCAGCTGTGTCTGCGTTAGTCTGACTGCTATTCCCAAGTGCAAAGCAATGACAAAGCTGGGCTAGAAACAAGAGAACAATTACCAGAAATTTGCAGGAGGCGGGGGGGAGGGAACCAGTGTGGAGGAGAGCAAGGGGAACGAATGCAGAAATGATACTGAGAAGGTGTTCTTTCGCTTAGCAGGAGCTTAGCTCACTTCAGCACATCGTCTTCTGTGTTTCTGCCTTGGACGCTTTTTTTGGCTGATGACCAAATGCTAAATAATGAAGGTTTTTTTGCATAAGTTCACCGAATTCGGCTTGCAGCAGGGGTACAGATCTCTGCAGGCTCAGGGCCCCGGGCTGAAGGAGGTCTGTAAGCCTCAGCTACCATTTTGGTGCATGGTTCGAAGAGCAAAAGCTTCTAGGTGTTAGACCAAGTTCTAACCTGGTCTTTTGGAAGACCAAAGCTTCCAAAGGTTGATGCCCTGATAAAAGCACGTAACTCAGAAGCCCTGTTTGCGTTTTCCAGGTGTATCAACTGATCTGATAAAATACATTTCCTCTCCTTACAGACTTGGTTTCTGCCAGGGAGGAAGCCCTGGCTTCCATCAGACATCCACATCTCCTCCTAACAAAAATAAACACATCAGGGCTAGTCTCTAACCTGCAAGCCCAGCTCTAGGTAGGCAACTGAACAAGTGCACAGACTCCCAGCAGGAATCAGTGTGGATATTGATGGGATTTTGGTAGTCTGACTCTGCCTGGGGGAGTTAGCCTTTTGGAAAGCTATCTATTCAGCCTTTCCAGACGTCAGACCGCTGCTCAGCTCCGAGCAGTTTCACTGCTCCACGTTGTCTTTGTGCAACATCATTACCTGCCCTGAGCTGACATCTTTCCCAAGGGATCTCACAGTGACAGACAATTCCCCCTTCCTAGGCACCTTGTGCCTTAGGGAGATGAGTATTATTGGCCCTGCTTTCCAGATGGAGAAATTCAGGCAAAAGTAAATAAATGTCTGGTTTGAATTCATTTAGTGAGTGCGTGGCAGAGCTGAGGATAGTCCTGGTGATTAACCCCTTTTGCTGCGGTGCTGTGAGCTGACGGGGAGAGGCCAGGAGCCCGGCTTTACCTGCTAACCAACCTGCCTTCTGTCCTAGAGCAGCTGCTGAGCTTAAGAGAAGCTGACAAGAAACACCAAGGTTAATCTGAGAGTTAAATCGTAAGCTCCATCCACCAGATCCACGTTGCTCCGATAGCTTTGATAGAACAAAACTAATTTATAGCAGAGGAGGACGCTGATCTTTTAGAGAAACAGACAGTTGAGTTTCCTCTCCCGTCACTGCAGGAATCAGGCTGAGATTGAATCTGTCTAGTGGCCGTTTCCACTAGAGTTTTCTGCTCACATCTCCTCAGGGTCTCCACTAGTTAATTCTCTCTCTGGCTGCATCCAGCGCCTGCCCCAGCAGCTGCACCGGCAGTGGCGGGGGTGCAGAAGTGGAGAGGTTTTTCTCCTCTCCACTTGTGAAGAGCCTCTCACACAACTCATCAGCACAACCCAGCAGTGGCTCCATTTTCTCCACTGGGCATAATCTGGTGTGTGAAAAAACAAAAGAGGGCTCCATCCTGTTGTGCTTGACAAATCCCAATTTATTAAGCTATTTGCGGGAGCTGCGGGCACCTGCTGCCAGGAAAGCGAGATGGAGAGGGAGCCTCGTGCTCCGGGAGCAGAGCTCGGAAATGCATTAAGTGTCCTGTGGACAGGAGGGAGTGCTGGCTACGGGGCTCCCCGCGGCAGATCTTAGACCTGGCTGGTATGGGAAGGCTTTGCTAAGGAGTAGAGGTCCAGTCAGTACCACCACCCTGCGCTGTGTGTTGGAAGACCCGTCCGTCTTTGGACAGAAAGTCTTGGGAACGCGCAGCGACAGGCAGTCCCCCCACGCGCGTGCCCTCCGTCCGCACAGGTGCACACAAGTGCGCTCCCCGAGACAGGCAGCGCAGTGTGCCACGCACCAGGGGGGCTGGAGCCACCTCGTGTACTGAGATACCCGGAGATACCGGACCCAGTGACACAGGCGTATTCTTCAGTCCTGCAGGCACACAGAGTCACTTCAGTGCACACGCAGCCAGCCAGATGTTACCTCTGTAACCACATTTCTACACAACCACAGATTCTTCCATATAAAGACAGGCAGTCACTGCTGTGTGTTATTTATGGTCTTTCACACGGCGAGTATTCATACACGTAGAGCCACAGCGCTGCTTCAGTTGCACACGCATTAGCGTTTTTTTTCCCCTGTCAAGAAATACACGCATGCTCCCTGAAACAAACACAAGTGCTCCTTGTTCAGAACTAGCGCCCGCATGGCCCCCCAGCCAGCCTCGTCCCCCTTGGACACAGATATCTAAGCAGTAGCTACCCAGACGTATTGGGGAGAGAGGGACAGACAGACATCTTTTTCCTGCACATCTTCACTGGTGTTGATTCCTGTATTACAAATTATTAATTTCCTGCTCCTTAGCCAAGTAGAGCCTTTGCTGTTGGTTTATTCTCCAGGTTTCAAACAGTTGGGATAGCAGAGAGAGACATAACCACCCACCCGGCAGCGCTGGGGGTCCGGGACATCCCAGTGGCACTGCAGCCAGTAGCAGTCCAGCTGGTGGCTTCAGGGTGGCCAGGATTTTGGAAAACACTCTTGTTTTCCCAGGCAAGATCCAGAGAACCCATCAAAGGGAGGGTTCACACCCTGCTGAAGGGAGTGTATTGTGCCACACAGCGTGGCTTTGCTGTCCCAGAGAGCTGCTGCGCAGGTCTGGGCTGCAGACGGAGGGTCTGGGAGGATCCCCCAAGTGGGGCAGCTCCTCCAGCCCTGGAGGAGTTTGCCAGCGTGGAGCCCAGCCGTGGGGGATGCGGGCACCCCAGTGTACCTGCAGCCGGTACTCCCAGAGGTTGCTCAGGGTTTACGGGCACTGAATAGCAGCTCTCTGGAAGTGCCCTCTCCCTAGCGGATCTGCTCTGAGGAGGTCCTCGCTCCGGCAGAAAGCATCTGGTGGGCTCGGGTGGTCAGTGCAGCCTGGGTGGCAGCCAGACCTCCCGTCCTGTGGAGACACGGGGGGACAGTCCCGGCCGCCTGACTCTGCCTTTGCTTCGGCAGGGCCAGGTTTCTCCCTCTACCCACCGGTACGACTCCTTCTCCCACTGAAAGGTGGCTTGGTGAGAGGGACCCCAAAAAGTTCCTGTCTCTGAGTGCCCCCAAAGCCTCCCTGCTAACTCAGCTCTGAATTTCAGTGTTACTCAGGCCCATCGGTGATACTGTGCCTTCACACCTGCTCAAAGGACCATAGAGCATCCTGCTGACACATCTGCCCAGCCTGCAGTGAATTTGCCATTCCAGAGCTGCCTAGTCCAGTCTATTCCCAATCCTTTCCCAGCAGGGACCATTCCCAATCCCTTCCCAGCAGTTCCAACTCTGTTGGCACAGTTGATACAGTCTGATCCAAGCAGGCAGCTCCCCTGTCATTTGAACTTGATCATGGTTCCTCCTTCTTCCAGGTCCTGGCTCAAGAAGTACAAGCTCCAGTTTGATCCCTGTGAACTGGGTTTAAGCATATGTTTCTGCTCAAGCACATGTTTCAGTGCTGCCTCGAACTGGGGCCCCAGCACAGGAGAGCTATTGACCCAGTCCGGTAGAACACGAGGCAGCAGGTAAAATCCTTCCAGCCATGTAATCTGTCTGTCTGGCAGTTTCTAAACTCTGATCTGTGGCCCCAGAGGTATGTGAGCTGCTTGTAAGAGTCATGCAAGACAAGCAGGCCCGCTGTTGAGAAATACGCACCATACAGTCTGCCTTACTACTGGAAAATTTGGAAGAACCATAAATGAAAGGAGATTTGTACCCCTTGCTGTGTCCCTCTCACATCCAGCTTTCCATGTAACTTTTCCCATCCATAAATGCATCTATAAATTCATCCTAGGTTTGGTGTCTAATTACCGCTGGTGTTGTCTACGGTCTCTAATCTTCCTCTTATTATGGCTCTTCACCTGAGCCTTTCTAAGGCACGGAGCCCCAGTCTGCAGGCAACATTTACTCCCTGCCTGTGTCTCTCTCCGGTTCTGGAGCAGCCGAGGGATCAATGGGAGCGAGCTGGGAAATGCCAACACACAGCTAAGCACGACCTGGCCTTTCGGTCCACTTTTAGGCTATTTCCATGCTCTAATAACCCTTGATCCATCTGCACTTCGCCATGCCCCGTGATTCAGTTAGCTTCTAAATCAAATTATGCTTGGTACTCTGGATGATATTACCTCTCCAGATCCTAGACTGATACAGCAGGGCCAGGTAGCCACGCGTCTGAGCTACAGACCGCCCTGCCGTGCCCATCGGGGACTAACTTCCACTTATGGGAGGAAACCCACCGAGACCCAGCCCCAGATCTGTGATTTTTACCCCAAACGCCCTATCCTAACACCAGCCTGACTCAAACAAGCCTCTGTGCCTCTTGTTGTGGGCACAACTCTCGCTAGCGCTAACGATGAGTTTTTAAAGGGTAATCGGAGGGAGGAGTGCTGTTGCCTGGGGAGTTCTTCCTGATGAATTTATCAAGAGAAAAATTAAAGGGGGAGGCTGTGCGAGGACAGCCGGATCGCAGCCTGCCAGAGCCTGCAACACTCAGCCCGATAGTCACATCCAATTAAGTCGAATGTAAATACTCCATTAAACCCCAAACCTCAGCCGACACTGAGCGGAGATGAGGGAGGAGGAGAGGGGATACCTTTCTCAACAAGGTGTTGAATCCCTGGTTAAATTTCCCCGTTGTGCTCTTGCAGGTTCAGGGGGAAGAAAAATAGAAGAGATAGGGGACCCATAAATGGCTCGATTCCAGTTGGGAGACCAGAGTTATTTCCAAATAGAGCGGTGCAGCAGCTGGGAACAAGACCACTGTCGAACTTAATGACAGAGGACAGGCACAGAAGGAAGCTGGCATTGCCGTTTCACCGCGGCGGAAAGAAGGATGAGGGGTTTAACTCTCGCTAAGTGAATCCTTTCATGTGTCCAGCGCAGGGAAAATGTCTCCCAGCCCGAGCTGTCTGAGAGAGTCACTGTCGGAGCTGACACACCAGCCCAGGGCAGGTTTCTCCAGGAGAAGAGAAGCCCCTGAGAAACCTCCTGAACCCAGGCTGGCGATGGAGGGGCGCTGGGGAAAGGCTGGGGCTGCTCCGAGTGCGCTTTTCATATGCAAAGGGGAGGAAGGGGGGATGGGAAAGGAAAATGAAACTGATCCTACCTCCTTCTCCGAGATGTAAAGCTGATCTCCCTTCAAAACCACATAACGGTTTTTCCAGATTTCCCTAAAAATGCCTTTCCCGCAAAATTTCCGCACCCAGCCGACCTTCTCTGGCTGCACAGATTGCTGGTTTCCATCCTGTTGCCCCTAACACAAAGAGAGAGGGAAGAAAATGGGGGAAAACGGTATTATTCTTGGTTTTACACTCCTCTTCTCCCCCCCTCCCTCTTTGCCCAACTTTCGCCTCCCCCTCTCTCCGGCCCCTCTCTCCACTGAAGCCGGGACCGAGGTACTTTGCCTGATTCACTCTACATAGATTTTTCTGCTGCAGACATGAAGCAACAACAATAATGCCGAGAGGACGATGCAAAAATCGCAGGCAGGGATTCACTCCATGCATTATATAAGAAAGGCTTTATGTTATATTCGCCTCATGTGATGTGCATTTGCCCATGCAAAGAGGAAGAGGAGGGTGCTGGAGAGAATTTAAACTAGCTGATTTATTTTTTTTTTTTCAGTGAAAATTGCATTTCTGAGCCTTTTATGAACAATTAATCCTCGAGGTGAAAGCTATGTATGGGTTTGCATTTGAGATTTCTTCACAGACAGTGATAAGATCTCAGCACAGCAGACACACACATACGGCACAGAGCAGACACAGCGCCAGATAGATGGTGTCTCCGTATTTTATCGTTTCCTTGTGCTCAAAAATGAAAACTGCCTGCCTACATTGCTCTGCACTAAACGGCACATAGTATCTCCTGGTGAATTCAAGAGGAAGGAGAGGCGCTGGGCAGTTGGAGAGAAGGGTGCTGGGTTTGGTTTTGTTTTGATCTGGTTGGGGTTGGGTGGGTTTTTTTTGCAAGGCAAGGGTGGGGGGAGCAGAGGCAAAGCAAACAACTGGAAATCAAGAGACAAACCCCCCTCCCCAAAACATCCGGGAGCCTCCCTCACCCCACCGTGCCCCAGAGAAGAACCGATTTGACTCACCCTTTTTGCCGAATTATTTTTTTTCATCATTCCTTGGTGTGCTGTGCCGGAGGGAGATGGGGAGGGGGGGGGGGGATCAGAGAGGGGCTGCCGGCGGCCTCCTCCTGGGGAGAGTGTGGCTGGGAAATACACAGGGTACCTCCTCTTACTCCCTCTCAGTCTTCACCCTTTGTAGATTACAGAAGCTCTCTAGTTACATTAAGACCAGCCCGCCTCTGTAATACATCCTTAGCCACACAGACACAGCATCCCCCCCCACCAACCGGCACCACCACCACCATCACTGAGCTCTTGTGGGCTTGCACTGGGCTGGCCTGGGCTCCCGAGCTCCATCTATAGCCGTGCGCGTATGACGTCTGGAGTTCACAATAAAGGGCGAATCGCAGCCCACGAGGGTTTTTCTTCTTTGTTTCTGACTCACTGCTGATGTGAGTGGCTGGATGTGTGTGCAGCTGGATGGGAGTGTGGGGAGGCTGGGGTCAGAGAGGGGGGGACGGGAGCAGACAGCACATTGTCAGATGTCCCCATGTCCCCCCCTGTGTCCAAGCCACATTCTTGGCCGTGTCACAGGTCACCGCAAAACTTCCTGGGAGATGGAAAAGCGGCCAGGTGGCACCGGGAAGGGTTTCTGCCAAGAAAGTGGCCGAGTGTTTAGAAGTGTAAACAAAAGCGCCCTGCAGAGAGGAAGGGAGGGATTCCCTGGGGAGGGGGCCAGGGGAGAAGGGACCGCTTCCCAGCACAGGGGGGGCTGGTGGCAGGGACTTAACACTGCAAAAAGACTGTCAGATTCAGAGCATGGCTTCCCAAAAGTGAGGAGGGGCTTGGCTTCTTATAAAATAACCTGTTTTCTGCTTATTTGGTCTCCATCCTGTGTCCCCTGTGAGTCCAGAACTATCTGAGCACAGGACCGAGGCCATCAACTGCGTTTATAGATTAAAGAGACATGGAAAAAAGAGAAAAAAACAGAGAAAGGAGGAAATCATTCTGTTCAGAACCAGATAGATAGTTAAAAGGGATTGATCAGTCATTGATCAATTGATCAGTTGCTTGCTTTACAGTGAAAATCTTCCATCCAATCCTTAGTCTGGCACCCACCCACCCTACCAATTGTAGACTGTATTTTAATCCAAGCACTTCGGAATTAATGCATAGAGAATACTGATGATGTACTTGTACTAACATCTTTTAAAGCATTATATGCTGGAAGGAGAAGCAGTGGTTGAGTGCTTGGCTTAGAGACTTATTTTCAGAGCTTTTGTGAGGAAGGGGCTGGCGGGTTTGCATCCTTTTTCCGAGTGCTGGCACTTCTGTAGTGCTTTCCCATCCGTGTTTGAGCTGTGGGCTGTACCGAAAGCCTGGACACTGCAACAAGTTACAGTCCAAGCCAAATCCCCCCTCTACGATGTGCAGAAGAGGGGTTGCTTTTTCCTTTGGTGCCTGTGCAGCCCTGTGGGGCTCAGAAATGGGAGTTGCCATTATTGTGCCTCAGTTTCCCCTTTTAGACCATGAGTATAATCAGGTGGTTTGGGATTTTTTTTTTTACAATTACCGTGTAAAGTTAAGAAGTGGCTAAATGCTTTAGTATTGCTTCCTTTATTCTCTTTGTTAAATTCAGCAGTGTCAGGTGCTAGTCTGTTCTGCTTGAGAGGCTCTGGGTTTGGGGGGGGGGGCACCCCAGCGGAGTAGGGAAGAGCCACAGCGATGGCATGTGTCCACGAGGGCTGCGGAGGCCCAGCAGCAACACCTGCCCCACGTGGCTGGGTTGCGGCACGTGGGCAGAGTTGGAGAAGCAGGTGAGGTGGGATGGTGGAGGGACAAAGATGAGTCATGCTCCCCCCAGCAAAAGTTGCCAGTCTAAAACCCCCGGTGCAGTTTGCAGGGTCTCCTTACTGCATGCCGGACTGTGCCAATTGATTTAATAACATTTTGCCTCCCAACCGGAGTTGTTATTCTTCACGTCCTGTTTTCAGTGGCCAGGTCCTATGGAGCACCCCAGAGGTGGCTGCAGGCCAATGCCAGATGGCACGATGCTGGTAGCAGCGGGAGAGCTTTGTCATGCCCTTTGAATCAAGACTCGCGCTGCTCAGGGCCCACTCTCTTCCCAAATGGTCTCCTTGCGGCACTGTCAGGACGGCCCTGTTACGGTTACACACCGTTTTCACCAGTCGAACTCTGATACTCCGAGTACAGTTTGTCTTGGGCTGGCGTTTGGGGTTTTATCAAGGGATTTCTGTGCCAAAAGACTTACCGTTAGGTGCCTCGTGGGGGTTTTAAAAGTGGATGAAGATGCCTTGCTGAAATCCCATTTAAGCGTCTATACGCTTCCCGCAGCCGTATGCCAAGTCACTTGTGTAATATTCCCCGTTGTCACACACAAATTTTTAAACCAATATACTGCATCCGAAAGTTTGCCATGGACAGGTTTTGCCTGCCACATAAGCTGCCTTTACTAAAGCAGCCGACTGCCATCGTCACGCCACAGTGTGTAGCCGCAGCGTCATCTGACGACGTAAAACTTTGTTTTCATCCAGCGGCATCTGGGTGGCGGAGCGTGGTCTGGGTGCTGGCAGCATGCAGAGGAGACGCCGCCGTCGGAGGAACAGCTGCCTGAGCGGCCATCGGGCGGGAGGTTGGTTTCTTCTGATCCTGAAAAACTTTTTTTTGGTGGTTCCCAATAAACAGCTCTTCCCGCTTCCCCATCAGCAGGTAATCAGTTTATCTGGGCAGTGTAAAAGCAGCTTTGGAAAAAAAAAATACAAAAACCATTCGACATCATAAATCTGTGTGGCACTTCGAAGCCTGTTCTGGTCCGGGGGGAGCGTACAGAGCTCCTTGCTGGAAGGGGCCACCCCTTTCTCACATGAACCACAAAGACAAGGAAATGCAGCGGCCAAGCAGCACTGGGGGTGGCCCAGGAGGGTCTTGGGCCACTTGGGAGCCCTCTGGGTGATGGCCTGGATTTCCACGGGCACTGCTGGCCCTTTGCACCACTCATCTAGCAGAGCTGGGCTCGTGCTGTGCAAATAAACACCCCTGGTCACCTCTTGGTGCCGGGGAAGCCACCTGGTAGCCGCACCAGATAAAGCACCTGCACACACATTCCAGGGAAGAGGAATTTAACTCCTGCTGAAATATTTGGGCTGTTTTGGAGAATACAAGGGGTGTAGCTGGTTGAACAAGCCCACAGGCAGTAGTACGACAGTGACTCACATTTATAAAGGATGTGACCAGTGATTCAGATCTGGAAACATCAACAATTTCTATGGAAGGAAGGGAGATAGGAGGGAGTCCAGCTCCAATTTCCGTACTTGAAACAGGCAGTCACGCTCCCGGCGGTGGGACTGACCCCCGGACATGGGCTGGATTTCCTGGGCTGGGGAAGGTGGCTGGGAGGGATGGGGGTGGTTGTGGCCTTCCTGAGCCACAGTTGCACCAGCGTGGCATGTGAAGCTGTACGGCTGTGCGGTTCTGCCACCCTGTCCCCATCCTTGTCCCCATCCCAGCTGCGGCAAGCCCCGGTTGTGTGATTTGCATTCATGGTTACCACAGTAAATATGGCCTCGTGCCCACAGATGCAAATGGCCCCCAATGAAATCAGCGCATCTCACATACCGGAATAGCTAATGGAAGAATTTAGTCTTTTATTAGCTGCTAATTAACTCAGTCCATAGTTTAACAACCTTTGTGTAGACTGTATTCTGGGATGATTTGTTTTCCCAGTTTGTATTTTCAGTAGCGGTACATTCTTTTATTGTGGTTGCAGGATATATCAAAAGTACCTAATAAATAACACCACAGGAAAAAGCATCTTGTGGCCCGGAGCTGGGAGCAACCACCTGGCTGTGAGCAGGAAAGACAGAACCAGAAACGTTTAGATGATAATGATACAAAACTTCGGCGACGGCTGCTTCAGTACCTTCTGGCGGTACCTCTGAAGAGTTTGTGTCAGGATCTGGGTTTCCTGCCGCGAGGTGCTGGGTGTTATTCGGGTGCTGCAGCGTTGCCCAATGACTTTGGTCCTGGTGCTTGGTGCTGTACGCCGGGAGGTTGCAGCAGAGTATTTCCAACAGCCCCTGTCGTGCTCCAGGACTCCGCTGTGCTCCACCAAACTGCCCCAAAGGCTCCACCTTTGGCTTTGTAAAGCTGTAGTCTGAAAAGCTGCTTCCACAAAGGCTCTCTGTGCTACTCTGCCGACGCAAAGGGCTTCCAGTCTGGGCACAAGGAGACTCTTGCAGTGGCAAGGGGATGCGGGAGGGTCTCCACAGAAGCGTGGGCGGTGGCTGCGGCTGCAGGAATGCTCCTCCGTGCACCTGCCGGCATAAAGGGCTGCAAGCAGGGGAGGCAGGGGAGAAGTGGAGCCTTGGGTCGGTGCACCATCCCTCGCCAGGGGGATGCAAGCCAGAGGCTGAGTTCCTGTACCACATGTTTTGCTCGCAACTGACTTATCTTTTCTCTAAGGGAGCAGGGAACAATGGACTTGAAGGGAATTGCTAATATCACGGCTTTGAGTTTTGTTACTCGGAGCACAGAAATATCATTGTTTTTAAAAGAGGGAGGGAAAGGACCTTGAAAACATTGGCAAAATGAAAAGAGAACCTCTTTCTAAAGTTACGTCGATGTCCTCCTGCTGACTGAGCTCGAACATCCTATTTGCTCTCTGCAGCCCTGATGATGCAGTTCGGCTGCCCTATGATGTGTTGATTCAAAATAAACAGTTACCAAAATACCTTCTTGCTGCAAAAGCAGGACAACAAACACTCTCAGTTTATTTACGTATTTAAAACACACACACACACACACACACACACACACACCCCCCTCATAATTTTGCCTCTGGATATCAAGTGTGAAACTGCTGCTTAGAAGATGAATTGAGTTTAATTAGGACATGTGTTTTTTCTTGACTCTGACGATAATTACAGCACTCTGGTCTGGGAAAGGGGTCTGCCTGGTAGGAGGATTCACCCCTCTGGAAAGGACCAGTCCAGGGGACTGCCTAAGTTTCCTTTAAGGGCCGTGACTCAGCTCTCCTATCTTCTCTCCAAGACTTTCAGGGACTGGTGGCTCAGGTTGGCAGCAGGAGCTGAGCATCATCTCCCGCAGAATGACTCACTCAAGGCTCTGCCCCGTTCCCAACAACTTAAAATGTTCTGTATGGGGCAGGGAGAGGGTGGGAAAGACAGGAGAGAGAAAGGCTGCTCACTCAACAGGGATGTAGTTCTGAAGCAGGTCAGGCTGCGGCTGTGTCCTGATGAAGTATCTTAAATCCTGCAGGAGCTTCCAGTAGGGCAGAACCAGGATCGGAGCTGGAGCTGGAGCCGGAGCCGGAGCTGGAACCCGTCTCTGGCCCATGGCCTGCAGGAGGAGACCCTGGACCTTCGCAGAGTCTGAACCAAGCTCAGCTGGAGAGCAGGTTGGCTTAGACTAGACATGACCTGGCGGGTAGGCAAACACATTTGGGCCACTGGGAACTTGGGGTCAAGGGCAAGTTTGAAGCTGAGCAAAGACAACAGTGGTGAGAGTTAACCCAGGCAGTGCCGGGAGTAACCTCAGGATCTCCCGAGACACAGCCTGGAGCTCTGTCTGTGCCTGCTGTAGTATTTCCCACGTGAAGGTAAATTCTCCTGAGACGAGGCACTTTTATACCAACCTGACTTGACTTCACAGTGCATTCGACACTGTCCCAGTCTAGGTCTAACCAGTATAAACCTACTGCGAAACCAGTGCACCTACTGCATGCCTACCTGGTGGCCATTCTCAGTGACTCTCCTTTTGCTGGCGCTTTAAAGCCTTTGCAAATTTAGCATCTCCTGCAGTACTGCAGATCTGATAGAAAGCAGCCTCCGTGTAACAGAAACAAGCTTATATTTCCCCTGCAGTTTACTTTGGTTATAGACAGGTTTAGAAGTTTGGGTTTGGGGTTTTTTTTTTAAATGAAATGCCTTATCTGCGTGTTCCTACTGCAATATGATTTCCCTTTCTGCCATGACTTCCCTCCCAGAGGTCCAGTTTTATTTAACATCTCTAATTTAATGATGTGGAAGGGGGAGGAAAGCAGCCTGCTAATGAAATTTGCAGAGAGCTAACGAACTGGCCAGCTCTGCAAACCTAGCCCAAGACTGAAAAGACAACACGGGAGGGGGAGGTCAGGAACCAGAGTGGGATATAAGGTGAGCCCTGGCTTGGGAGATTGCAGGCTAACAATCCCAGGGCGGAGAAGGTCTGTGGGGGGAGGTGAGATGGTAAAACAGAGCTGGTAAGGTTGGAGTTCACCCACAGCTTCACACCTTGTGCAGGGCTAGCTCTTCCTGCAGTGCAGGGGCAAACGAGGTAGCAGCATTTGCTGCAGCCAGAACATTAGCAGAGAGGGGAGGAGAGAAACCAACACAACATCTGCCTGGGTCTTGTCAGCCAGCACACAGCCTGAAAAACATGCATCTTGACAGGGTTTTTATGCCCCGACTTACCCCTCTGGGATTGCTCCAGCAACCCTGTCTCTGCAGAGAGTTTCAGCAGCGTGAAGAAGCCCCCGGGCTACACAGAGTTGGAACATGAGCCAGGTTCGCTCCTTGGTGCTGTGTCCTCACCCCCGCTCCCAGCGGGACACAGGTCCACATGTGGGGAACCTCACTGCGTCCCTCAGGTACGGCTCACACTGTCTGGCCGGAGGGATCTGCTCCTTGCCCCACGATGGCTTTTAGCAACATGAAGAAGAGCCATCAAGGACACCTGTGGCGGGGTGCCCGAGGGAGACCACTAGCCAGGCTTGGCTGGCCCCCTTGCCACTACAGGGCTTTGCTCCATCCCACATTGCTCCACATCAACAGGACTTACTTGTGATGCTAAGATAATTCCCAGGGATTTAGGAGCTCATTTCATTTGATCTGGCTTGTTAATTCCCAAGTCAATCGCTGATTAGAGGCCACGTGTCAAGAGATCTGGAAACTCACTTGCAGGTTTCTCAGCTGGGCCCTTTGTGTATCCGGGGGGATTGCAGGGTCCTGGCATCCACGGCTGCTGCCACTCAACATGGTTATGCCGAGGGTGGCAGGCTGCCGGCAGCCGCGTAGGACAGAGCGAGCAAGGAGGGCAGTAGCAGGGGCAGCTGGGGGGCCCAGGTCCCGCCATGCTCACGAGGGGGACAAATTTACTGGGTGGAACTAAGGGGACTCTCGCCCCTCATTAGGACCAGCACCACTTGTGATAGCCCCACTTTGGTCAGCATGTTACAGATGAAACAAGAGCAAAATCCTTTCTTTCTGATCTGTCTTAAACTCCTTCTAAGGAAGGAAAAGCTGGAAACAAAAAGGAGTTTTTATTTCACAGCGCTCAAAATATTTTGGTACTTTCTAAATGAAAAGTTTCTCCAGAGTTTTGATACCGAAAAAAACAAGAACACCCCCCCCCCCCATTCAACAAAACTTGTTTGCAAAGTGTTTCGATGCTACAGCACTTGCATTTTTCTCTGAAAAAGCAGCTTTGTTGCAAAAACTTTACTTAGCTCCAGCCTCATCCATTTTCAGCATCATGCAGAGGTATCACCTCCCTTTCTCCGTAAACTATTATCATCACGTCCTCCACATAACAGCAACTTGCACTTTGGGTACGGAAAACAGCAAGGGACATTATTCCATCCGTATTCTCTTGTTATTCCTGCTCCTTGAACAGACTGAAGCTGTGGCCAAAAGAAGAAATTACAAGGCTCTTCCCATTTTGCCAGGAGCCTAGCAATTGCCCAATAAATCTCCATCTGCAGAAGTATTAGTCACCCGTGCCAAGGAAAGAAGCAAGGGTTTGAATGACTGAGACTCTCCCATTTTGCCTCTGTGAGCGCAGGAACAATACAAGCTGAGCCACAAAAAGCCAAGTGATAAAGGAACCAGCCTCGCAGAGAGTCTTCCCACCTCCTACCAAGGGCCCTGCTGTTTCCTTTTCGGCTCAGTGATTTTTCCATGAGAAAATGCCCTGGGAAACTGGTTTTTCAGTGTGTGGGGACTTTTGTTCATGATGCCCTAAACCAGAGTCATGGTACGCTTTTCCTTCCAGATGGGAAAACAGAATCTTCTGAAGACGTCAGAGGAAGGCCCCTGGGAGCTGCTTCTCTCTCCCACCCCCACCCCCCATCCAGCAAGTTACATGGCCTCCAGAAGGTAAATTAATACCCCCACATCTCCTATGGGCTAAAATTATCTTGGGTGTGATCTGTGCACTCACTGGCATGGCAGAAAGCTCCGAAAGAGAAGACACAGCAAAATCCAATGGCTAAAAATTGAAGCCAGTCCAATTTTAGCTACAGTGTGTATATAAAAAGAAAAAAAAGAAAGCCAGGGAGAATAGGCAGTCTGGGGATATGTGTTTTTAAACAAAGACCGGGTACATTTTTAACGTGCACTTTAGCTTAAGCAGTTATAAATGAGATGTAGGAACTACTAAGTAGAGTTCTCGCGGCTCATGTGGCTCAGGATGGGTTTAGAGCTCTGCGTGAACCAGTTCCCTGGTCATTGCTCAAGCGCGCTCATTTTACACCAGCACAAAACTTTGTGAGCAAAATCCTCACCGCTGCCTGGAAACAGGGCAGCAGAGGCGAGCCTGTGTTACACCCAGGACCCGAAGCTCTGTGCAGGACAGGAGATACGTAGGGTGCCTGAGCCTGGGGTGTGTGGGACGCCCGTCTCCCCAGCAGGACTCAGCCTCCAAGATGGATTCGCGGCCCGGGAATTGTTCTTGACAATCTCTAGAGAACAGCAGGGATGCCCATCGGGAGGCAGCCCCCTCAACAGCGCCTACTCTGCTGAGAAAGGATGCTCCGGACCCGCTCCATGCCTCCACGGGGCCCACGGCAGGAACTGAGCTCGCTGGGGAGAGCTGAGGGCTCTGACGAGCACTGGCAGAGCTTGGCTCAGCGCTGCGGTGCTCTAGCAAGGGCTCCTGCTCTGTCGAGTGATTTCACTCCCCGCTGCACTGAGAGCAGGTGCCCTGGAGGCCTCTTTGCTGCTGGCCCAGCAGAAATCCCAAGCCGGGGATTTCGACCAGAGAGCCTACTTTTGCTTCATTTCTGAGGAATGATTTGCGGTGCCTGCAGGAAAGCAGTGGGATTCCAAGCAGGAAGAGGGGGCTGAGCTGAGACAGCATGAGATACAAGGTCCAAATGCGACTGGAAAAAAAAATAAAATAACCCAAAGCCCAGCATTGCGCCGCTTCTCTCCAATTCTTTATCTGCTCTGGTTTAAAAATCTCTTTTGTTTACCGCAACGCTGATCACAAGGGAGGCAGCCAGCCTTAGGTGATGTCAGCTCTGCATGAGCCTTTGCAAAGGGTGGCACTGTGATCCTCCAAGCCGCCATGTGAAGCAAAGGGAAGGGCGAGGAAGCACGGGGAGCAGGACTAGGCAGAGGGCAGGGATGGTTCCCGAGGACTTTGTGTCAGGCTTGGTCCAAACTTCCAGCGCCTGCATTTGCCAGTAAGCAAAAATGCGTACCAAGGAGGCTGTGAAAAGAAACCCACAGGAGGCGGATTTCACTTCAGCAAGGTTGATGCAACATCACACGTTGTAGGAGTCTCTTAATCCACTACTTAATCCACTACCAGGAGCACAACCTTTTACAACACGCTGTTAGGAAACTGAGCTGCCCGATAAGGTTAGAGCCGGCTGGCTAAATAAACCAAATGTTTTGTGGGGTCCCTCTGCCTCCTGCCTCCAGCAACAGTGGCAACCCCACCTTGGAAGGGCACTACAGGCAGGAGAGGAGCAAAATGTGTTGGTTTCCTAGCTGCGAGGATGAAAGCGGTGAATTGGAAACCATGCCAGTCCCCATCCCTTCCAAAACACTGCCTGCCGCTCCCGAGTGAGGAAGGAAACGCTCCCTAATGATTCGACGTGGAAACTGCCCCACTGGCCTGACCCCGCTGTTTTCACGCGAGCGCCCTGGAGCAGCTCCACCGCGCATGTACCATCAATCCCTCAGCACTGCGGGGAGATTTTTGGATGGACAGGCGCCCAGGCTCGGAGTGACCTTGCTTTAGGGAATTAAGCCAGAGAAATGAGTGTGAATTCAAGTACTTTCCATCCACAGCAGCTCTGCAGAGCTCTCGGGGAGCTAGAGGTTCAGTCTTACTTAATTATGGGAAGAGATAAGGGAAAGACTTGCTCATCGGTAGCGGACGTGCACAGAAGCCAGGCATCCAGTCTGCTAATGTCTGTTTTGACTCTTCACCTGTGATGCTTTTCACAGTTCCTGTACCTAAAATAAATAGAAACTCGGGGCGGTGAGGGGTGTGTGTGTGGAATTTCTCCTGAAGGGGCAGAGCCTGCATTTCTCTCTGGGTGCCTGCACCCTAGAAGGAGGCAGGGGCTGGGATTTACAGCTCCCACCCTGCTTGTCTCCACCTTCCCCAGAGCCAGGGAAGCAGAGCGAGTACTTTCTGCTCTAGCTCCCATGCCCAGACGAATGCCAACCGGCCTCCTCTGTTCCCAGGTCTGCTCCACAATTACAATCCTCTTGTTTCTTTTCGAATACAACACCGTTTTCTTACTGCTAGAGTTATTTTTATTGTTAAAAAGAAATCACAACACATTTCCAGTTCATAACATGGAAGCAAAAACAGGGCTGTGGGGTTGTGTTTGTTTCTTAAGGTAAACAGAAGCTCCTAAAGAAGACTGAGAATGCAATTATACCTCAGCGGCATTACAAAAGGGATCTCAGGAACCATTTAATAGACAAGAGGTTCAGTCAAAATGAGTTATTTAATAGGACACAAAATATACAGACAACTCAGCAGAGCAAAGGGCTTCTGGTGCCCATCACTTTCACCTTCCAGAGATGCACACAAAACCCTGGGCCAGGATCATTAGACATTCATTAGGGGACTCATACCATGTGTTTTGACAAATTGACTAAGAGCGCAGCTTTCCCACGAATTCGATGCTTCTGTAGCAGCATTTTTCCCAGGCTCTCCTGCAGGTCACGGCTCCAACTGCACAGCCACGTCCCAGTCAGAGATGTGTTTATGAGGAGACAATGAGGGTGCTGCAGTTTGGGGCATGTCCTGGTTCATCAGGGCAGGTGCCATCTCCAGCATTCACTGCCCTGATGCTTCTCATGCCCATTAGGGTTCCTGGCATGGGTGGGGGAAGCTACGGCAGCAGCGCAGGAACGTCCAGTTCTGCTCCAAAGCCATACGGGCAGTTTGTGGAAGCTCCGGATGGGCGAGACAGCGATTTCTCCAAGATTCACCATCTGCTGCTTGACCTTGGCGTAACTTGAGAGCTCTCAGTGCTTCGGCCGCGGAACCCCGAAGCTGTAACTTCCTCGAGGAAGCTGCCAAGCAAAGTTAAAGTTAGCAGAGACAGGGGCCAACTTTTCACTCATACAGACAGAAAGTAACCACATGGCGTGGCCTCAAGCCTCTGAACAAAACCAGCAAGTGCTCTACAACCTCAGCGCTATGAAAACATCTGTTTCCTCCCCTGGTGTCACTGGGATGGGGGGACAGAGTCACAGAATCATCGAATCATTTAGGTTGGAAAAGACCTTTAAGATCATTGAGTCCAACTGTTAACACTGCCAAGTCCACCGCTAAACCATGTCCCGAAGTGCCACATCTACACACCTTAAATACTTCCAGCCTCTTCCCTGGGCAGCCTGTTCCAGCGCTTGACAACCCTTTCAGTGAAGAATTATTTCTTAATATCCAATCGAAACCTCCCCTGGTGCAACTTCGGGCAGTTTCCTCTTGTCCTGTCACTCCTTCATATGTGGTGATGGTGGCAAAGAGGAGAAGACCTGCCCACAACAGCACATGATCCAAGAAACCACTCACCCACCCCCAAACAGGGATCTGGGTCCCAACGGTTTTGCTCCTTTCCCTCATCAGGCTCATCTCAAACCCAGCAGCTCCCTCCCCCTGGGGACCAAAATCTGGAGCACCAAAATCTGGGGCTCCCAGCATGGATCACCAGGTCAATGCCTTCACTGAACATGGCCATTCATCCTCAAACACTCCGCCCGCCCGCGAGGCCTCGTCTCTCCCCGTGCCGTGAACTGCGAGGCTTCCAAAAGGAGGGCAGCAGCTCCCCGCGGGCTCAGCTCGGCATCTGGACGGTACTGGCAGCCCCGCTCGCCTTGCAGCAACAAAGCCAGGAAGGCCAGCGTTCAGGCTGCTTGTTCTGCTCACTCTCAGCCTTCCTGTGCGGATGATAAGGCAGGAAGAGGCAGGGTGGAAACCTCCTGCTGAGGCATCCTTGACTTTCACAGCCAGGGCTTTCTGGAAAGCAGCCCCTCGAGCAGCCTGGGGCAGGGCTTGTGCCTCACACCCCAGCTCTGCAGCCTCGTCCCAGGGCTCACATCCACGGCAAGACCCTCTCTCCAGCTTCCAGCCTCTTTACACCACACTCAGATCTAAATAATGAGCCACATGGAAACCTCTGGGCACTAACCCTTCATTCAGCTGGATCTCAAGAAAGTTTCAACCCAGTAAAATGCTTAAGCACACACTCAGCTTCATCCCAGCCTCTCCTCTGTGTGATCTTCCCAGGAAACTTAACCGAGTTTGGGGGCTGGACCCCAAGAAACTTGTCAGTTTGAGACTCAGGCACAAGTTTGCCTTGTAAAGCCAAGTGAATAGTTCAACCACACACCAGAGCAAGGGTTCCACACAAAAAACCCCCAAAGTCACCACACTCAAGAGACACATTTGAACAGGTAAATTACTTCTCAAGAAAAGGCTTGTCAGGTGGAGAATTGCTTCCAGAGGCTGGTGCTGGCCAGCTGCAGAAGGAAAAGAAGAAAAATAGGTCGAAGCAGGCAGCGAGCAGGCAGCAGTTACTGAAAATGTCTGGGAGGCAGGAGGGCTGGGCTCCGTGTCTTGCTCTGGTTCAGATCCTGAGATCGGAATCTGCAAGACCATTCAGTCCTAGCCCAAATCTGTTTCCACTTAAGCCCCATTACGTCTTTAGGAGCACAGTTAGGCTAAGCATTTGCTAGTTTGGAAAGTCCCGTTCTGGAATGCTTGCGATGCATCTTAAAAGCCTTGTATGGCCACGGCTGAAGTCACGATCACTGTGGAGGCAACTCTGTCAGCAAAGAATTTCTGCTGCAGGCAGAACTGGGGTTGCTGGGTGCTGGGTTAGGTGGAAAGAGAGAGGATTTCTACCTTGATGAGTCTGCAAAATGAATTTCACCCATTCTGTCACCGAGCAGTCTTCTAAGGACAGTTTTAGCCCTGAAGCGTGCCACGGCGTTTCAGTTTCCAGGCCGACACCTGTCATGAGCACAGATTCATTTCTTATCTGGGTGGCCTGGTAGGCGCAGCAGGCTGCGAAGCAGGTACACACACAGAGCTGGAGCTGCACCAAGGTCAGCTGCGTCACGCCTGCACCCCGGCAGCCCCAGCCCTGCCTCACAAAGCACAGCAGAGCTGAATCCAGCAAAGCACGCCAGAGCAAGGGAGGCTAAACCTCGGGAACACCGTTGTTTAAATAGGTCTAAAAGTGGGTTAAGGTTTGAAACTAATTCAATCCTTTCAAGACGGGGAAAAAAAAAACCCCACCAACCCATCTTTGAAAGAATGCTTTAAAGCTCTTTGCATTGTTTTTGTTTGATTAGAGGCTTTGATATGCTTTGGTATGGCACTCCACCTGCAAAAGGCGAACAGGAGCACAGCCTGCAGAGGTGAGCGCTAGACTAGGACCAAAGCTTGGACCTAGTCCCAGTTTCACCAGCAAGCAACAGCTCCCTCCTGCCCCTCGCTGCTGCTCCCCACCTCCGTCTTTCATGTGATTGGCCTTGTCTGGAGTATAACACACCGACCAGACCGTCTTCTGCGTGCTGATACAGCTCCCGCGCAGCCGGGTCTCCGCACGCCGCTGTAACACAAACACCCGGGCAAGACACAGGTGAGCAAACCTTCAAGTGACATCCCTCTACGCCTGACGGGATGTGTCTGATGGCCCACGGAACGCTGCTGGCATTACTTCATCGCAGTTACTTACACCTGCAGGTCTGTGCAGTTTGGGAGGCAGCGGAACGCTTCGCAAAACCACAGCAACGCTCCCACGTAAGATCTAATGAGGATATGTTACCAGGAGGATGGTTACTCTGGCAATGCGATACAGTGCTACCAGTTTCTAGGTTGACTCATTCCTTCAATATGCTGATCAAGTTATCTGAATGTTAATGCTTAAAAAAACAAACAAAAAAAAAAAGGTAAAAGAAAGAAAAATCAGGATACACCATAAATCCTACAAAAACATGATTCCCCTCAAACAGGTCTAAAATAGGTCTACCTGCCCAGGTTGTGAATCTTGAGGGGTTTAAAAAAAAATAAATAAATTAAAAAAAACACAACCTCATGCAAATGCCTGCACCAATTTCCAGATCTCAACACCGCACCACTTGAAATGGGCGGTCTGGGAGGGCAGGTGCCCGATTTACAAGAGGTGTCCAGGAACACCGCTTGCGCTCTGGTCATTCAGCGCTGTGATTACAGCTCGAGAGCTGTCCCTCCTCCAGTTTTATTTTTAGGCATTAGAGTCAGGCAGACTGAGTTCTCAACAGAGAATGACTTGCTTTTATTTTTAAAGGGGACTCCTGTTTATTTCCAATCTGGAGAGAAAGTTTCTGCATGTGGAGAGGGAGACGCAGGGAGATGTTGTCCCTTTATATCTCAGGAAGGTCTTAAAAGTGGGCAGCACGACCACCTCTGAGCATCTCCTGCAGAGAAGATCTCCCCCAAGAACCAAACTCCGGAGGGGTGAGCTGGAGCACAGTAAAAACGCACCGTGCTGTGGCTGTTGTTACCTGCCAGGACCCTGAGGGTCCTGCCAGGAGCCAAGTGAGCACCTAGCACAGTGGTCACAGCTACTCCAGCTCCACCTGGGCAAGCCTCTGCTCGGGGTGCAGCTCTCAAATCACGAGGAGAATCCGAAACAACCTCTCCACTCTACTCCCAACCCTCCCTCTCTGGTAGGGAGGAACCACGGCTGCTCCTGCACACCCCTGGCAGAGGCACAGGTAGCCGGTGACCAGTGGCCATCACCAGTCTGCGCCAGCTAAGCACACCGCAGCCGCGCCTGGCACCGCCGGGCTATCGCTGGAACTGGGTAAGTGGGTCAGGCTAGCTATCCCCTTGGATTAGTCACAGCAGGTTTGTGCTTAACCTGTGCTCTGGATGAGTCAGCCCCACGCACCAGATGTTCCTCCTGGTCTTGCTCTTCCATTTTTAGCCAATTATTGATCTTTTTAACCCTTTCTCCTCCAATTTCTTTGAAATCCATTTGCTTCTGCAGGAAAAAACCAGAGCTGCTTGCCCATGGACCTGGTGGTAAAACTGTTGGCCAACAGCAAGGAGTCTGTTCCCTCACTCTGGATTTTCTTTAGGAAGCGGGGAAGCCGGAGCCACCAACAGCAAGGAATTGGTTCCCTCACTCTGGATTTTCTTTAGGAAGCGGGGAAGCCGGAGCCACTTCTTCCCAACCTTCAGCCCAGAGAAGGGGAGCAGTCAGGAGGCACTGCCAGCCACGTTAGGCTCCCGGACTCCTTCAACTCGAAGTCCAGTACTTCTGTTCTTGGCTTTTCTCTCCCTGCCCTGATGCCTAAGATCTCTCTGGGTTCTGCATTTTGGTGTGAGTTCACGACCTTCCAAAACATGAACTTAAGGAATGGAAAGCAACTGAAAACTTTGACTCCACCACAGTTTTGCCCCAATTCGTCTGGCTCCTGCAAGTAATTACAGATGTTGCTATGGTCAGTGTTCAGGAATGGCACCAAGTCAAGAAAGAACTCTCACCATAATTTAAATACATATTACATATGTATTTTTTAAAGAACCTATGATTAATTATCCCCAGCCTTCCAACCCTTCCATTACAGCTCATTATATTACAGGGGAAAAAAAAAAAACCAGACAGGAGCCCTACACTCTAATTCTTCATTTCTCAAGCGGTTCGACCCCCGGCTGGCCAGAACGGCGTAGCTGCAGGCTGCGTCCCCGGCACAAGCTGCTGGAGAAGGGCTGCATCCAGCGGCAGATGTGGCATTTCGATTCCCATCAGCTGGGCACAGCAATGCCACGAGCTGTTGCCTAGGCTCAGCAGGCAGGAAAACACAGCCAGGAAGGTTTTTTTACCTTTTTGACAATCAAGTCATAATAGAAATATTTTTAGTAGGGCTGCCAAAATTTCAAAAGTAACAGAGGCAGCCAATCTGGTTTGAGTAGAAAAACACTGAAAATTCCTTGACAACAACAGATTTTTTTTCTACCCTGCTGATGTTTCTCAAAGGATCTCAGAGCCTTACCAAATGCGTATCTGTACACCCTCCTAGACTTAACAGCGCTAGGGTTGCCTGTTAACGGGAACAGAGGGAAAAAAAGAAAAAAAGACTTAAGGAAACAGGGATGAAGCAGATTTAAGGCCTCATCTGCAGCAAAACTGAGCGTGCACAATCAGAGAGATCTTCTGATCTTTGGATTTCTAGATTTCTCTGGCTTTCCCCACCTGACTTTTCAGCACCCCCGCTGCTTTAATGCATTTTTTTTTTCCTCCCAGCTCTCGGTTGCAGCCAGGAACAGAAGACCCAAGCCACATTCCCAACCCTATCACCAACTGACCTGCCCACAGGTAGTATCAGGAAAGAGGCCGAGGAATATGTGTGCTGCATGGATTTAGCTGCTGGAGGTAGAGGAGGGAAGACAGGAAACAAAAATTTTCTCCGCTCTTGTAAAGCCACTGGCATTCTTTTTGAGCAGGAATAAATAAATAAATTCCGACAGTGGAGCCTGTTAGCTTCTGCAGCCTGACTGATTTATAAAGAATCCCTTCGACTACACGCCTCATATCAGAGTATGAGCATTATTATTAGACACCTGCCTCTGTTTTGCATCTATATGGATATAAATCCGCGAAGAGCAACAGGGACGCATTCTCCTTGACACGACCGCGCCGCATCAGGAAACTCCAAGCAGCTACATACTATGCCCACTTCAGGACCCTCTTTGCAAACACGGAATGTTGTGGGTTTCGTTCCTATGCAGAGTACTTTTCCCTCCCACATTTTAAAGGCTCTACGTACAGTATATTCACCGGACAATACAGATGGCCTCTTAAACAGATAAGCTTCCCACAAATATACAGCTCTAACAACATAACCAGCTCCAAAGGCTTGTTTGTCTTCTGCTTTGTAAAAAAGCAGAATGGATATCCCTTAAGCCATCCCCCACCCTATAAACACAGATGTTGATCGCAATTTAAGTTGGACTGGTAAGAACAATGAAAGCACAGGATTAGTGTGCTTACATCAGCTGCTCAGCGCATTATTATTAAAATCTCCTTGTTTATTGTGACATATCAACCCTAATCCAGCAGACATAAGCAACAGTTCATTAAAGGAAGGCCAGCGGATTACTGGACGAGTTAGGACACAATAAAATCTAGGTTTCCTCACACGAGGCACCTTGCTGTATTTGCCAAAATACCCATGATCCTCGCATACTTTTCTAGAATTGCGGTTAACATTCAGTGGACAGGAAAATTCTTCATTTCTCAGGTGTCTGGAGCAAGTCGGCTCGCTCGGCTGCACAGGCTGCTCCTCCTCTGTGTGCAGGAGCTAAGCAGGCCAGCCCTCCCTTGGAAAGGGCTCGAGATTATTGACTCAAAAGTTCTAAGTTATTATTATTATTATTAATTTGGCCTCTCATCATTAAGGAAAATCTTATTCAAGGCACTAGGGAACAGCAAATCATTTGGGGCGAGACTACTTTTAGAATGGGACCCTCGGCAGTCCTTATCCCGGAGTTCCCAGACAGGACCTTGTAGTAGTCAGCCCTTAAAAAGCAACAGCTTTCTTTTTCTTTTTTTTCACTTCATTCTTTGAAATGCAAATTTTGATACAGTATCCTAGTTTTTCTGTAAATAATTCAGAGACTGCGCCAAAACGTAGTCGCGGTAGAAGCCCTAACTCACTAATGTTACTCATTACAGCACAAATCTAAGAAGCGGAGCCCAACAGTGTAGCTGCAAATGTTGAACGTCATCAAGCAGAAGTGAGAGACAGTCCCACCTCGGAGACCTTCTGCTTCGCACAGACAAAGAAAGGTGACCACTGTCACCTAACAGGTCGTCAGCAGAGCTGGGACGGCAGCCTAAAGCTCGAACCACCTTTTCCCACCCTGCTCGCCGCACTACTGCTTTCCTACTCCCACTCAAAACACTGCTGGTGAGTTTTCTCTGTTCCCCCTCCCCAAGTGACAGTTTTTGCTGAATCTGCTGCACCGATACACTTTCAGGGCAGGTCTCCACCTCCAGTATGGTGTGACAAACTACACCATCCCAGAGATCTCTGTATCGCTTACTCTGGTTTTTGTGTTTAGTGTGGTCCGACGACAGTACCAGGTTCACGGGACAGGTGCCGGTAAAAGTTTGATGCAGGAGTGTCGGTAGATGTCAAAATCAGTCTCAAAATGCACCGGTACACTAAGAGGTTGGAGTGGATGCCAGGCTGAATATGAACCAGGTTTTTTTTGCGTCCTTGCAAGCTGACAATTTACTTAACTTCTTTCTTTTTATCAGTCAAAGAGCAGCTAGTATGTCCACTGATCTCTTTTTCTTACTATTTCTAGGCTTGGCTGGAACAGGATTTAGTTCAAAGGCTACTCAGTAAAGCAGCAGGTTGAGCAAGCTGGGTAATTTGGGCAGGAATTGGTTGATATGTGGGCTAATACAGACTTGCCTTTGTAACCCAGTTCATCAAAGCAATTTACTTCTGGGCTAGCATCAATTCAGGAGCTTTCCAATCAACCGACATTAAGCTAAAGTAAGGACCAAATTTCCGAGCAGGCACTGTGAATTTGGAGGGTTTGGGCATTTTACTGAGTGAGCGATGATAGCAATCACTGGATTTCCTTGCGAGAGAATTGTTCCTGCTTCTGTGCAGGCAGCTTTGGAGCCTGAAGATCCCTTACAGGCATGAAAAAGAAGGCCAAAAGTGCAGGGATTTTATAAATATCACACTGGACTCTAATGCAGCAGCAGCGTACATATATGGTCTGAAAACCAAGCCATTTTTTAGCCTACTTGCTACACTTGAGTCCACCTGTCAGTAACTGAGATCAATGAAGTACTTGACAGCTTTATTTCTGACACGCGACGCCTGCGGTGTTAAAACTGTGTGTTTCCTGAACTCCAGGAGAGTGCTGAGGCACCCAAAGCTGTTATGTCAGCTCTGCAAATTTCACCCCAAATATTGAGATGTATTAACTTTTGCTTCCTGCTGCAGGACTGCATTCTGTCTGTGTTTCTACGTGGTAATGCTGAAGCTCTCCTCCCACCCCAGCTCAGAGCCACGCGCTCCCTTTAAGCTTAGAGCAGCTGCTGGACAACGCCAGGTTCTCTCCCTGGACTTAGATTTCACCACGCTTCCTGCTGCAACACATGGGAGAGATGTGGGTCACCTGTCACATTCCTGCCGTTACCGTCCTTCCGATAACCCACTGGCTCCCGGCCACGGCAGCACCATGACCCACAGGGACAGACAGGGGTGGTGGGAAGGAGGAAGGGACGTAAATGAAACAATTTGTGCTCCTTCGCTTGGCTAGCAACAAGCCCTGCTGATAGGAGACAATCCCCAGTGTGGTCTAAATTTTCACCTGTGCTCAAATACTCAGATGAATAATCTGGGTCCAGGAAACATTATTTGTGTTTATCAGCCAGATGTTTCACAGGAGATAAACCCAGCGTTCCGCATTGACAGGAATTTTGGGCCAGCCACAGCAAAGCAGTTGCAGGTTTCTGTACAAACCGTGTGACTCATGTGACCCTCAGGAATGGCTCACTCAGCTCAGTGCAGGGGACGTGAAATATCGTCAGCGCTGCCTGACACGAGCCCTTCGGCTCCGACTGTCAGCTGCTGGAACACCCCAGAGACAGTGACCGAGGAAATCAATGAAGCTCCACGTGGTCGCTGCTCCGCGGCACTGCTCAGTCCCTGGAGGGATTAAACCCTTACAAATGTCTGGCCTCCCAGGAAAGGCAACTCGGAACGTACGGCAAACCAATAAGGAAAGCTCAGCTCTCCAGGGAGAAATGCAAAAGGCACAGCCAATACTCTGCAGGCTTGTGGGCGGCAGAGAACGTGCTAGCAGGGTAATCACAGAACTCAGTTCTAATCATAGGTACATTAACTTCACTGCTCTCAAATGCAGTTGCTCCATCAAGAGCAGTGAGACCACAGTCAGTTTTGAATTCCTGTGTGCTGCACTGGCTTCTCATTCATATTAAGAGTGTGTGGTGAATTACAAGCAGGAAAAACTATACACATTTACTTCCCTGCCCTTGAATTCAGTAAAATGCACATTAAACCTTCAGCTTGGTAATATGTCCCTCAGCCATAATGAGCAGAGCTGGGCTCGGACCATTTACACACATTTCTGTGTTTTACTGCGCGATAAAGATCCCTCAGGCATCGCAAATTCATGCTCACATCAGCAGTTTTGCATACTCAGAGTCCACAGTAAGGAACAGGCTATTACCTTTTTGTGTTGTGGATTGTGGTCCCACCGAGGACGATCCGGACCCCCGGGTTGGTGCGGTTAAGGTTATAGACAGTCAGCGCCTCTTCGTAGGTGGCCCCTCCAATAATGAACACGACAATGTCTTGGGGCCTGCAATAAAGAGGCAAATGTTGAGACGGCATCAGACTAAACACGAGGACAAATCCTGTCCCCCTCACCAGGTGCTGAGGCCGTGATCCTGCTGAGCTCCCTCCCCAGACCACGTCTCATTTTTGTGATGCACGGGGCTCCAGACTGACAACACCGTGGAGCCTGTTAGATGGCTTTTCAAACCTTCTCTCTCCCAAACATTTACACAATGTGCTAACGGTCCTTAAAAGCCTCCTCAGCAACACCCACATGCCACGTCCCTGCAGAGCTCCACCATGACACACACGCCGATGTTTAATGCATGATCGAGACACCGCTGCGGCTGTTAAATTAAGATCAATTCAGGAGTCAAACGAGGACAACAGCGGTGCTTCAGACCTCTCGGGCTCGGTTTGAAGGGCACGGATCAGCTGCAGTTTTGCTGGCTGATTATAAAACTGCTGGGATTTGTGCATAAATTCACCTCTGAGGTTACATTCCCTAACCAGCCTAGAAATACAGGATGTTACGGAGAAGCAGCATGAGGGGAAAAGGGGGGGAAGAGCGAAATGCCTTCATCCAACAAAATACAAACCCAGCCACACACACGAAAGCATGTTCTGCTTTCAAAGGCTGCACCTTCCTTGCACCACCCTTCCCGACCGCTTCATTTTTCCACTCTCACAGATGGCAGAATGGCCTTGCAAGCCCTAAATCAGCCCCGCTACCATCTACAAGCGGAGAGAACGATTTCTGTGGGTTCGACAGCGAAAAGGCGTGGATCACATCCTGTCAGTCATCCGCTTGAGTCTGAGCCGTCAAGTCTCAACACCGTGAACTTTGTGTTGCCGTTTCAAAACTCATCTCTTCTTTCCCAGCGGGTACTTCTAGTAGCCTACAGCTGCTCGCTGCGGTGCTGGAAGCAGCAGGTGTTCAGTCTGTGCGAGCTCTGGATCAGTGACAAAGCAAACGGAGCATGAGACAGGGATGACCCCGGAATGCACCTAGCCTCCCTGTCTCTGGTTACTCCCTGCTGAGAAGCCAACCTGCAAAGCCCTCGACACCTGTTACTGTCCCGAGGAGCAACACGCGCATCGGGAGGGCCAACATCAGGGACTTCTTTCCTGGCATCACTGAAGAGAAGGGACCACCAAGAGCAAAACCCCTTCTGCCGTCAGGACGGGACACTGGCTCAGCCCAAGGATGTTAATGCTCAGAACCACACAACTGCCTCCCTGCCCCTGGAGAGCATGCAGAAAGGTAAGAAAAATTAACAGAGAAGATCAGTGTGCACCCCTGCTCAAAGTGATCCTCGTTACCAATAATGTTCCAAATCATAAGCTGCCTCAGAAAGTCTGAATTGGGCTTGCATGAGGTGATTTTGGCAGGCAGAAGATTTCAGAAATGCTTTAGAATGTGCTGGTAGTCGGGGCATTTCTCCTCCGTGGCGTGGAGAGGGAATACTGCAGCCCCAATGGCTGGAACGTGGGGATCCCGTCGTTTCAGGCACACCCTCTGGTGACATGCAGCATCGCTAATTCAGCAATAAAAAAAGCTGTTGCACTCTATACAGTTCTACCGCAGGTACTACATGATTTGTTATCCTCGGGGACTGTAGTAACTCTAATAATGGCCAAGCCTTCCAGCTGCCATTTATTGCACAGCTTCCTTGGAAAGAAAAAGGCTCAGAGCGGAATCCTTTCTAAGAAGTCAGCAACAGTGGAACATGCTGTATTAGATGCCCTACGCCTGCCCTCTCGGGTCAGAGCGGTGAGTTTTACCCCGCACATGGTTGACCCCAGCCAGCCAGGAGCAGCGGCGCAGGCAGCGCTGCCCTCGGGATCTCAGCCACGCAGCCTGTGCTACCTTCGCTTCCCTCCCCACGCCCCAGGGTTCGGTGTGCTCATCTCTCCCCGCAGAGCTGCACCGTTCCCTGCACGGGAACAACCTGTGAAACCTCTGGCGCTGCAGCCTACAGATAAGCAGGTTATATACAGCAACCGCACGGTCAGGCTGGGCAGGTACAGATAAGCAGGTTATATACAGCAACCGCACGGTCAGGCTGGGCAGGTTCAAACATCTCGCGGAGGCAGATGGAGGTTTTCGCACCCGAGTGACAACACAAGTCGCCGGGCCAGCCCCGAAGGACAGCAGAGCGCTCTACCTTGTCCTTTTAGCTACAGTTGGGCACACGGCCTTGGGAACTGGATGCAAATGTGCCCAAGTCCTTTGCGGAGGGAAATCAAAGGGAAAGGAAGAAATCCGATGAGCCACAGTCAGCTGTCAGAAAAAGTATACCTATATATTACATATTTATATGATATAAAGCCACTTCTATCACGATGCAAGTAAAAACATGCCAAGCAGGCTGTGCCATGCTTCGCTTCTTAGGGAGAACATCCTTCAGGCTGAGAAAGCTGCACCTCCCCAAGGTCCCTAGGTCAGTTAGCACCTTCAGGCTTAAGGCAATTTCTTACCAAGAAC
Source organism: Falco rusticolus (assembly GCF_015220075.1). Classification (NCBI taxonomy): domain Eukaryota; kingdom Metazoa; phylum Chordata; class Aves; order Falconiformes; family Falconidae; genus Falco; species Falco rusticolus. The sequence continues at coordinate 1,111,763 of NC_051205.1, read as the reverse complement.
TTTTGTGCAGACTGAAACCCACAGGATCAGTCTCCTGGTACCATCAGTTACATATTTTTGGTTGGGACTATGAAAAACCCAAGGAATTTTGATGCCAAAGTCATGCCACACTCTTGCACGCTCCTCTGGGATATCTTAACATGGACCAGCCTTTACGTTTGCCATTCGCTTTTACCGTCCCCATGACACCAGCCTAACCCTACACCCCGGGTTAAGCATTAAGCCTGGCATGGGATAGTGAGGGCAGAACTGTCACCCCTCCCCCGCTTCAGGTGCCTGGCTCGAAGCATCTGGCATTTACCGAAGCATCTGGCATTTACCATCAGACTCCTCACAGAGCAGAAGCGAGCTACGTCGCGCAGGCCACAGAAAGAACAAAGGGATCTTGGCGTTCTCACGAAGTGCCCAGGGAATTACTGCTTCTATCAAGGGCAAATAATAAGCAATTTTGGAATAGGAAGAAACTCCAAGACTGTTACAGGATTAGCGGGAAGGCAATCCGCAACAAGACTCGCTCCAGCTGTTGAGCTCCTCAGACCCAGTTTGCGGCTGTGGCTACGTATCTCCCCAGGGGAGCTGCCAATTTAACAGCTGAGCGCTCATACACTTCGGACAAGAGGAAAAAGCAACTTCCTCGAGCAGACAAGGACACAGTCAGAGTTTTGCCTTAAAAACCATCCACAGAACCCAACCCACACCAAACACAAGCTAATATGGGATGTAGGAGTGGCAGTACTTTCCCCGCTCTTTAGGGCAGCGTTTGTGAGCTCAGACGAGAAAGCACACAGCGCAGTGGTTCCCCACCACACGCTGCAGGCTGCTGCTTCCAAACAAGGAGATTTTACCTTTGCTGTCTAAGGAGATACCTCACCCATCCCATCAGATGTGCGTCAGCTACAGATGCTTCCAAATGGCTCCAAATTCCTCCTTTCCTCAAGTGGTCAGGAGGGACTTTCCCCTCAACAAAGTTACTGGAGAAAGATCGTGTCCCGTGGCAGGATAAACTAGATGGTACCGGTGAATTCTCCTGTTCCGCGTTTAACTCTGAACCCTGATGGGCTTTCAGACCAGGTAATTTTCCAAGATTTTTCAATAAGCAGGGAAGTAATAGTGGTAATCGGAGAAGAACATGGAACGAGCCGCATCCCATCTGGATCCCCAGGGAGCGGCGTGCCTTTCCCTACTGCTATCTCACAGGCTGCTGCCTCTTCATGCAAAATGCTGAGGAACCTGGGTTCGGTTTCCAGAAGCGCAGCAGTGACAGCACTGCCTCATGGTCCGCCTACAAACCCGACGTTGTAAGAAGCGGCCGCGAGCCACCTTGGGGAGGCACCGCCAGCCCCGTTGGTTGGGGCAGATGCCCTCTTCAAGAAAATCCTGGGTCAAAGCATAAACACAGCAAAAGCTCCATCCAAAGGGGAGGCTTCAGCCAAGCCCGGCGTGCAGAGCACACCGAGGGGGTCACAAACCTTCGCGTAACGCGCTCCCGCAGGCTGCTGTGACGCAGAGAGGCTTTGGGAACTCTTCTAGCTAGTACTTTCCAGCAGCAAGGTGGAGGTGGAAGGGACTGCGGGCTTACGGCATACAAGAGACGGATGATATTTAACACAGCTGGAAATAGAGGAGAAGCAAAAGAAAGAGGAATTGCTAATTGCTCTCTCCTAGGAACCCTGCTCACTGCTTTGCAAAGATTCCCTTCCCTTCACTGCCGCCAATTTCCACAGCTGAATTTGGACCAGGAGCTTTTCCTCCCTTGCAACAGTGTGGTGTTTAATACAGAAAGAAACAGTTAAAAAGAATCCTTTCAAATTCTTTGCTGTTCAAGCAACTACATCCCTTTGATCAAAAAATACAAAGCCTTTCGCCCTGACCTTCTGCTGAACTCCTGCCAATCACAGTAACACCATCCTCTGAAAGCAGCGAGCAAGAAGACAGTGGGGCCCAGTTTGCCTTGGGCTGTGATTTATTACACTAAGTTTTGTGAAATTATGAAATTTAAATTCCTAGCTCCATTGGTTTGGCACCAAGGCAAAACCATCAAGCAGGCCTTTTTCCTCCAAACCTGATCACTACAACCTGTTTCTAGGCAGCCCCTGCTTCCATGATACTGAATACCCATACGTTAGAGGTGACACAGTGCGGTGGCCCTCATTTTACGCAGCAAGTAAAGACCAGAAGTATTTAGGTGCCTATTTTTTGGCAGTTACAGACCCTCATTCCTACAGCTCCTATGTCTTAAACTCAACAAGATCCACCATTCCCATCGGGAAACAACGCTAACAACCACGTGCCCTTACACTTACGATCACTTTGCAGAGAGCCGACCCCGCAGCAGCACTGTTGTACCCAGCCGCTGTCCCAAGGACAATCCCAGACCAAAGAAAAACCATGAGAAATTTAAAGGGAAAAACAGTTTGGAAGTTCTGCTTTAACAAAACTACAGGATTCACGGCTTGGAGCTAAGAGACAAGGCTGTAGCTGCTGCAGGGAAGGGAGGGAGAGGCAAACTCCATTTCCCTTCATCCAACTTCTGTTTTTCTTCAGTTTGAGGCAGGAATTAAACCCTTCTTGTGCTCCCCCAAACAGATTCTTTGCATGTTATCTGCACCAAGATTTTCAGGAGCAGGTTCCTGTACCCTTTTCCAGAAACATTTGAAGAGGAATCTAAGTGAAACACAGCTCAGGAAAATATTAAATGGGAACTGAAAAAAAAAAAAAAAACCAAAAAAACCCCAACAAGATAAAGGTCAGAAGACCATTTGCTTGTAGCTAGCTCAGGACAAACCCAGGTCAGGGATGCCTGGACGCAGTTGCTGCTGTTCTGCAGGTCTCATTTCAGATCTGCCACAAACCGCACCCATCAACCTCTTTTTGTTGGGCTGAAAATCCATCTCAGTCGAGAGCTGGTTTCAAGGACAGAGAGGATAGCATTTCTGTTGTGAGGGTCCTTGATATTTCACACCTATTAAAACCACATGTCCACCCTATCCAAAATTTACCATTTTATTTTAAAGGGAAAACCTAAAGCAAAGCAGATTTGGGTTTTTTGGTCTACCAGGGATATACACAAATGAACTGCCTCTTGTATGACTATAATTCTTTCTTATCCATAAATAAAATGATTTAACAGCCCCTGCTGTCAGCCTGCCATGGAATTTGGATGCCTCCCTGCTACAAAATACACTTTTGCTTTCATCAGATGGATCAAAATGCCCCAAGGCAGGGCGAAGGAGGAAGAGCAGCATGCGTGCGCGTCTCAAAGAGCCAGACATGAATGCTCGCTCTTTCACATGCTTCTGCCCCTCCCACCCGCTTGACACTGCTGAACCTTGGTCCCCAAGTCTACTTCTCTCCTGCTCCAAACGAGTCCGTGGTTTTCCTTTAACCCAAACTGCCCTGCCACAGCTGCCTCGTTCATTGAGAATTACTACCTTGAATTTATTTTCTGCTTCACTAAAAATGTGGCAGATACTGATAAAAAGCCAGCAGCGTGTGAAGGGAATGACAACGGTTCTAACCCTGCAAGTAAAACATCTTCCCTGGAACCTTGGGGCATTTAACAGACATTGGAGAAGATTCAGGGAATCGCTGTGATGACCTCATGACGGATCACCCAAAGGAAGCAAAGCAACAGCAGGCTCTTCTCCTCGAAGAAAACTGCCACTGGAAGGAATGAGGAATACCCAACTGGCACGCTGCAGAAGCTGAACCGCATTTACAGAAAGGCAACAGTGGTACCAAGGAAAGGAGGGATTTCTAGAGAATGCCATCGGAGGAGGACTCGTCGTCTTCTCTCTAATGATTCAGAGCCCTCACTCCGAGGCCCACACTTACCTTTAATGACTTCGCTGACGACAGATGAGCTTAGCTCCAGCAAACTCAGCTAGAACCAGACAGCCAGAGTTCTTTTCAATTACAGTTATTAGCCATATTCAGCAAGATCCCATTCTCATCAGGAATAGTAACTGGCTCAGAAGGGAGAGCTTGCAGTCGCACTATTTTTGGTACTCTACAAATAAGCGCCAGATGGCATGGAATGAAGTTAGAGGGCATGTTGAAATCCATCATGTGAACACCCTGGCATTTTGGTGCAATGGCTGTATTCTCTACCTGAGCCCTTACAATGGAAATGTCACATCTTGGCCAGCACGACAAGACCACCATATTTCAGTCTTACTCGCCCGCTCCACAGCACCTACCTGAGAACAGAAGAAAGACCTACACAATCAGGACATTTCTCTGCCAAGCAAAGTTTTCTTCATCTACAGGCAAACAGCAAAGCAAGCGGCAGCCCTGGGAGGAGCAGATGTATTTCGGTTCCAAGCTCTGCCCTCAAAGGCCCCACATACCTGTCACGGAGAGTGTTGGCACCCAGGTAGGGGTACTGGCTGTCCTTGAGTTTTCCCTTGATGAGCTGATCTAGTGTTTCTTGAAGGAGAGGCTGGTGTTGTGTATACACGTTCTCAACACCCTGCAGTGCAAGAGAAGCTCTTGTTATGAATTAATACAGCAAGGCAGCGGGCTGAGAGATATCGGCAAAGGCACATAAAAGGAGCATCACCATCTGACGGGTACATCAGGGGTTAACCACTGACATCCAGATTTAGAGACTTTTCAGCAACTCACTCCCATTGCCTTCAATGAGAATTATGCCCTAAAAGCCCAGTGCACTTACTATTAAACCTCTGAAATCCATGACACATGGCCTTGCACTGCATACCAGTCCGGCTCTGACTGTAATTTTAGGACTAAAACTGTCACTATTTCATCTGTGGCAGATCCATACCTTCAGTCCTTTGAGGAACTGTTTGGTGATGGCTACAGCATCCTTGGGACCGAACAGGTCACTGCCCCGGACCCTCTTCCCTCCATACTCCACAACGGCAGACACTAGCTGTACAAGAGAGGCAAAACCAGAATACTATTAACCTGGGAAACCGGCTTCCAGACAGTTTTTGTCCAGTTAGGCTCAATGGAAGTACTGGAAAGATGACCAAGGGGTCAAGGAGATCGATCCCAAGCAGATAATGCAGCACAGAGGGAGGCAAGGGGGAAGAGAAGAAAGTATTCCCCATGCCCACCGAGTCTGCTGTGACACTGCCTGCAGAAAGAGAGGCTTTCATTTCCAGAGCCTGCTGCAGTGAGAGCAGATCTTCCACACAATGTGACATCATCCTGCTTCTCCACCTCCTCTCCAGCTGCTCACTACACTTGCCAAGCGCTGCCACCCTCTCCCTCCCAGCCCAGCTCCTTTACAGCCTCCAGAAGTCCTGTGCTGCAGCTATTGCCTATTCAGCAGGAGCTGGGGGAAAGGGGTGGGGAGGAAGAGGGGAAGGAGAAAGGAAGCATGTTCCAGGCCCCGTTTAACATGCCACACATCCGTCCCATGCCTGCCATCTCTGCTTTATTCAATCCTTCATAATATCACTGATTTTGGAAATGGAAATTAAGTGATTAGTTACGCCTTTTAAAGTAACACCTGCAGGCCCCAGCCAAGCTCAGGGTTCTTTTCGCAAGGCGCAGCGCAATTAGCACTGTGCTAAACGAAAGCAGGCGAGCTTTACACCAATTAATAATGCTTTTCCACCTCTGTGCCCTCCTGTCCCACTCGTTCATCCAGCTGAAGGAGAAATGCTGCAATTACCTTTCGGTATTTCTCCGACACACCCCTGTTCTTGAGATCGGTCATCAGCCCTGGCAGGCTGTTGCTGCTGTGCCGCTCGTAGTGCAGGGCATAAAGCATCACCAGCCGGGCAGCGTCAAACTCCGTCACCTTGGGGTTCTGCAGCAGGCGCCGCACGTTCTGCAGCCAGATAGAGAGCAGGGTCAGTGGAAGGGCCTTCAAAGGACATGAAATCAGACTAATATCAAGCCCACTGCCTAGCAACAGAATTGCATGCAGGAGGAATGCAAGAGAATCAAATTGTGTCATAAGCAACCGAGCCCAGCTCCTTGTGTGCTCTGCAGTCAGATTTATTGGAGTACAGCGGAGTGCGAGTTGCTTTTGGGGCTTTTCGTGAAGCTGGGAATTCATAACCCAATTCTGCTGCCCGTTCCTAACTCTTGGTAACGTGCTGCGGGGTGAGCACGTTGAGAGTAACGGTGAGGTCACCATGCGCCCCTCCTGAAGGGGGGTCAGCAGGCACGTGCAGAACCCCAGAACCTCTAGCCTCCTTTTCCAGCTTGGGCAGAGCCACAACTGGCCCACATGTTGTCAATCCATCCTAACATTGACCATCAAGAAAAAGGGGCTGGGACAATTACACAAATTCTGTTTGCTTTGGGGCAGAAGCATCCAAGTCCTCCCAGACCTCTGGAGGTGAGAAGTGGAGGAGCAAGTCCCAGGCATTTGGAAATGCAAAGGAGGAAAGAAATGAAAGCATGAAAAGGCACCAAAAGTACCAGAGGTAAACACAGAACTTCACAGAAATACAGTTATGACTTCTAACATGCAGATCATTACTTTTTCTGCTGAGAAGAACACGCTAACCATCCTAAATATAATGGCTGTATGCCCCAAGGAGGCTGCCTGTTAAAATACAGACCCTTTCCAGAGAAGTTTCAGAACCTCCGATACATGCTGTTTACCCTCCAGGGATGGCAGGCAGGATATAATTGCTTGTGTAGAGTTGACAATTGGCCATCTAAGTGCTACTCCTTCTCCTTACAACAAAAAGCACTTATTTCCTCTCTGCAGCCTCTCAGTCCTTGTGTCGAGGCGCAGAGTTGAGATAATGGAGTTAACAGAACAAACACCAGAGCCAAGTTGGTAGCTGAGGTGAGCAGTGGGAGTAATAAGCTGCTTAACTCTGAGCTTTGAGATGGATCTCAGAGAACAGGCATCAACTACCAGATGTGTCTGCAGACATCTGGTTTGGGCTGGACAGATGTTTTAGGACACAGCGAAGTCTGAAATGCTCCCTGTGCTGAACATTAAAGAAAACCAATCAGCCTGTATGAGCTCAAATGCATGGGAGCTGCTGGTTTTACAGTCACAGAAACAGCAGTACCAAGAGAGGGAGAGAACCAGTTAGGATCTTTCCACTTGTAAGCATACGTGACCTTCAAACACTCAAAAAATCCATAGCCTATCTTTGCAAGATTCTCCCACCCTCCCAACACTGGTAGGCAACACCAAATGAACAGCTGTGAAACCAGTGTTGTAAAACTGTTGTTATTTACTGCACTGATTCAGCTGTATTTGCTGACATTTGTTTGCCTGATGCTGGCTAGTTACAAAAATATGGGATAAAATCCTGGCTTTGCGGAGGAGCCACCAGAGTTTTAACCTTGGTCAGGTCAGGAATTCACCTGCCAGGGTAGGAACAGAGTCCCGTGGAGCATGTCTGCTTGCCAAATTTTTTGATCCTGTGCTGGCAGCGCAGTGGCAATGCCTATATAAGCAGGAAGCGTGTAAAACAGAAAAGCTATTGTCCATCTAAGGAGATGGGATTCAAAACCTCCCATTCATCTCCGAAGGCTCATGTACTATGTCAGGATTAATAAGAGACCAGGGGAAGAATAACCAACATGTACTGTACTCAGGGGCCCTAGGCCACCAGAGAAATTAACAATTGCTGAAGTTACATCAGTGGGAGAACAATTCTGCCTTTATTTCGTGCACTGGCTTATTCTCCATTGTTTCTGTGGCCTTGCCCCTTTCTCTGCCATTAGGAGACTGCAACAGGGAACAGCCCCGGGCAGCGCAGCTAAAGAGATACTGATCTCTTGTGCAGAAAGATATCAGTTCTGTGGTTTTGCATTTATTTCCTAGCTGCAACATGTTTTCCAGTCAGTCTCAGTCCTTAGAAACACAATAGAGCCCTTTAGGCACGGGGCTGTAAGCAAACTGCAGGCAGCTTTTCTGCTTTAAAAACTGCAGACATAGTTTGTGCAGACTTAAAGCTGAAATAGCACCGAGGTGAACTCCAGCAGCCACCCTGCCGTGACGGCCTGGCACCCGCTGGGGGCTGCCCTGCCTGCCTCCCTCCCCGCTTTCCCGCACCGCCACGTACTCTCTTAACCGCAGAGCCGGTAACGCAACGGCATCATCCGCAGAAGTTTGCATCATCCCTTTCTGCAGTGAAATAACTTAATAAATGACAGAAGAGTAGACCAACATTTTCCCAAATGGTCTCCAGTGCCAAGCAGCCAAGTTTCAACGCTCATGCTCCGTGCCACGTTGATAATATCAGAAATAACATCACAGCACAGACACGAGGGGCTGATGGATTAGAACTCAAAAATCTGACTTTTAAACTGAAAAAACTTGATCTAGAAACAATGATACAGCAAGAGAACCGCAGGGGCTGTTTCCCATAAATGCATTTTATGGCTGCATTCCCACTTCAATACTTATGTCATCTAAATTCTACCAAATATAAGCTATCAAATCATATCTATATGCTCGCCAACCTATAGAGCTGCGTGACTTCAACGGGCCTATACTGATTCGCATCAGCTCGGGATCTGGTAATAGATTACAGTACTTGAAGAGTCTAATATTATCCCCTAGCCACCCACTTGGAGCACAGAATAACAGAGGCAAAGGCAACACGTATTGCAAATCTCTTGAAGATGCTTATCTCTGTTTTCTAGTCAAACTGCTCCTCCGTTACAGGGTGTAACTTCTACCTTAGCTATCAAAAATTAAGGGATTGGTTTTTAATGCCGAGATGCTAGTTGAGCTCGGCTATAATACAGTCACACTCAACAATACTGCTCTTTTCTCTGCATAGTCAGCAGCCACAATTCATCACTATTGACAGGCTGTCAGATACTGGGTCAGGTCATGGAATCCAACAAGCCAGCAAGGGGTCAAAACCAGTCTATACTCGGCTATAACAGAAGTCTCTGTTAGGCTTTTTCAGTCCCCTTTGCCAAAGAAATCTTTTCTCTAAGAGGCTTACCACTGGTTTTTATTTTTAAAAAAAAAAAAAAAAAAAAAAGGTAAAAGCCAGCACCTCAATGAATAGTCTGGTTTAGACAATTTCATGGATTCCATTTCTTCTCCTCCCCAACAAACACAACAAGCTTCTGCACGGGGGTCCACAGTCCTTCTTTCTACTGGTGCCTGCGCAGGCAGCCTGCCAGGAGCCAACTGACTGTATATAATGAAGGCATGTTGCACTGTGAAATGTAAAGACAGAATTTGCAAAGATGCTTCTCAAGCCAGTTGTTAACTATGATTCATCCTCATCTGAACTGAGCTGGGAGGAGGAGAGTCATTCTAACATTTAATGCCCTAACCCTGCAGGATATCTGCATGAGGAACTCCTGCTGACTGTCGGTATCAAACTTCCATCAGCAGGGGAAGTTCAGGATCAAACCACCGAGACGCAAAGGACCAAGGTTCGTTTCGAGCCCAAGGTACCTGCAGAGCACTGGAATGGTCGTTCTGGCAGGCCAGTTCCTGCTCCACCTCAGACACCTCCAGCAGGTTCCGCTCCCCAACCAGTCGAGAGAGCTCTCCCACTACCGTCACATGCTTCGATACCGTGCCCGACATCTTCTTGAACTGCGGGTAATTCTCCACAAATGCCTGCAATGGGGAAACCAAAGCAACCGGTTCTTCAAAAGAAAAGCAAGAGCCAGCGGATGCGTGCAACCCAGTGACAAAACTGCACAAACCAATTTGCATCAGGATAAGCAAGACCAGCGCAGGTGTATGGATGATCGGGCATCTCATTCCTGGGAGCCCACCGGACTTCTTCAATCACCAAGAGATTTCTGGAAGGGATGTGCTTTTTATTTACTCTTAAAATAAAAGGATATAGAAAGTATCTCCAAAGATATCGCCAGGATCCTTTAAATCTCGAGCAGTGACTGAATTAATAACTGTGCTCTGAGCTGTTGCCAAGTGACCCAGCTCAGACATAAAGTCCACGCGGCCATCCTGGACTAAGCTAAGGACTTAAACCAGAGCTCACTGATTCAATTGTCAGGCGCTGGGATTCCAGCAAGCCTAGGCAGCAGCCTGGGGAGCAGTCAGAAGCAGCAAGATTATCGACCGCACTGCAGTAGCATACAACGGCCTATCGAAGCGGCTAGCCTTCGGTGAAGAACCATTGGAAGGGACACAGTGCAAAAAGGGGGTTCCTGCCCCTCCAAACTAGCGCGTCATGGAGATCTGAACTGGCAGTACAGACTGTCAGGGTACAGACAGTAGTGATCCGCACTGTCCTGCAAGGCGTGGGCTTTAAATAAAGTCCAGTCAGTTCCGTGTAGGTTGTCCGTACCTTCATGTCCGCTATAGATTCCAGCTTTTGCTGCTCCTTAGGTTTCCTCTTCTGGAAATCCTCCATAAGATTCTTGATGTTACTGCCAATCTCTGCAAAGTTCAGGTACATGTTCTGCAGGCAACAAGACAGGGATGTGAGAGAAAGCCGTGCTTAACACTAGTCTTGACGCAACAAAGCCCAAACTCTGAGGCGTCGCTGCACATCCCCACCCTCAGACCCAGGCTTGAGCCAGCAGCTCTGCCGTTGGTCTGGGTTTGAAATAAAACTGTAAAACGGACACATTACTTCACAGCAGATGCTACTTGCACTGCACATTGATTTTCACCACTTGGATAAGGTATCCATTACCGCCCCGACGCTCAAAGTCACTGGGAAGTTCCTTTCACATGGCAAAAGCAGTAACAGGACCTGATCCCCAAATTGAGCCACTTAGGAAGATCCCCACTAAGACACCTACGTTGGCATAGAACTCGTCGTTCTCGGCGGACAGGACCACCTCTCGGAGATCCTTGCTTATCCCCGGTACCCGGGAGAGGTCGATGCGGTTGTTGTTAATCCCCAGCAATTCGTGAACCATAGCCTGGTACGTCCACTAACGAGGATGGTGAAAGAGAAAGGCAAACGATAACCTCAGTAAGGTAACAAATGGCACGGGAAAATTAACGGATTTCAGGCTGGACTCAAACAAAGCCAGTTTATATCCCCCTAGTAACACACAGCAGATTCAAAGCCTGCCTCCCTCAAACTTTTGCCGGAATGTTACAATAAGTATTACTCGTGGTGATATAAATATCTCATCCCGTGGTGAGAGGCGCTGGTGCAAACACAAAGGAAACCCACCCCGTTCCAGGGTGCTTGCGGTAAGTACGTTCCAAAGACACGGCTCAAAGAGGAGCAACGGGGATTCACGCTCCTGTTTAAACAGTTCTGTTGGCCACCATCATCTCCCCCTCCCCTGCCGCCGAGGGGACACGTATTTTTGGCTGCAGAGGTTCCACAGTTACAAACTGTACAATGTCCTACGTGCTCTTTCGCTTCTTACGCAGCAGTAGGAGTGTTTCTGCACATCAGTGAGTTACTATATTTATCCTGGGAAGACAAATATTAATCTACAGAGAAAACAAAGCTGCTCAGAGCACTGACATGCCCGACACTCCAGTTACATTCATATGAATGTCTCTGCTGGACAGAAAACCTTTGCGTAGAAAATAATGCTTTTGGTGCCCTGTGCTGAGCGCAGTCCTTAACTCTACAAACCACATGTGAGCTGGGTTTCCCGTCAGATCATTCCGATAATACCAGTATCACCAGTAGCTCCTACACCAGCGTTACAGAAGCGCTGGCTGCTGTTGGGGCAGCCCGGCTGCAGCTCGACTCATCACCAGACTGACCTGCGTCTACACGTGCCCCACAAAAACGAAAGGAGACAAAGATTCTGCTGGGATCTACAGCACCACAAAGAAAAAATAATAATAATAAATCACAATAGCTACGGTTTAAATACTACCAGCCATCAGTAACACAGAGGGAGACTTACGCCAGGGCAAGGTCACTCAATTACTGCCTACGTGTGCTGCCAAACAGCCCGTACAAATAAACCCTTGGAAAGGACGCTGCCGAGGTGTGAGGACTCTAAACATCAAGTGTGCCTTGCAGAAGGTTTTCCAGGGTGCTGGCTACATCTGCCACTGAAGCCAGCACATACAATCTGTGCTCAACCGCCTGAAAAAATCAGGCCATGAGATAAAAGAGGGATTTCAAAAAGAATGGGGGGCGAGAAGCGGTGTTTTTTCAAATACAAACCATGCCCTGCCAGGGTGTGAACTCCGACTCGCTGCCACCACCACAGGGCTCCGTGCGCTTCCAGAACTCGCGTTCCTACCTCAGCCCTTGCACAACTGCGAGGTGAGTCACCTGGTTCAGGAGCGGGGTGATGGCGTCATCAGACCGGTCCAGAAGGAGAAGTAAAGGAGGAACCTCAGTGCGCCGAAAGTCAAACAGCTCGTACTCTTTAGTGATCACTTGCTGTTGAGAAAAGGAAAAAAAGCCACTTGATCTGAGGTGCCGTTGAAGTATGCTGCCATTCAACATTGCTGGAGGTTCTGCCCCTACCTTCACGCATTCAGCAAGCCTTTTTGCTGGCTCGGAAGAGAGCTGGTACCGGATCATGGGGCATTTCTTCAGAGACAAAAGCAGAGCAGTCAGCCCTTGAGTTGTCCTGGACAGCTGAGCCGGATCCCAGTTGCGACCCTGGAAGGAAAGGCTGCGCCTGGTACGGATGCACCATCCCCAAACTCTTTCTCACACAAAATCCAAGTCTTGAAGCCTTATAGTAACCTACAGGTGGGCTGAAGGAGCCGGTACACCAGCGGCCACAGCCCCGATTCCCTGGTGTGTGTCCCCTCTTACGGACCCCAAAGAGCAGTCTGCCTTCTGGGCAACCCACCGCCACACCCAGCCTGTTGCACCTACTGGTCTCTGGTCACCATAAGACAAGACCCTGGAGGAGCATTAGCTTTTTCTCCTACCTGGCAGCAGCCCAAGAGGTTGAGAGAAAAAACGTGCGGGTTCACTGCAATGTAATCGCCATAGAACTCCTGCCAACAAGTGAAAACAAATACAGTTACGTGCCTTGCCAGCCCTTGTTCAGCCTACAGGAGTATGTGTTCTTGGGATTTAAACACTAAAATCCCGAGCAATGCACAGACACATTGACTCTGATCATTCCTCCTTCCTCCGTGCCCGACCTCTCAAATCCCTACACTCCTGCTGACAACCCCACCACCAATTTGTCATGGGTATTTCTCGAGGGTGGAGCTCTTCGCCACTACCACAAACACACAACACCGATGACAGCAGAAACGGTGGCAGCTCTGAAAACTGAAAGGCAGGGAGAAACAGGGGACGCAGGATTGTTTCTTTTACTTTTTAATCCCACGTGTGTGTTCATCTTCTTCCATCCCAGACTGTCACACAGTGCTGCTGCACACTGTTCAAGAACTACAGGCTCCCCCCACTGCCACACCTGAGTCTGTCAGCTTGTACGTTCGCTTTGATGGCACTTTTGGATTAGGAGATCTAATTAAAATATTCAAAAACTCACCTGAACTTCAGCCACAACTTCCTGTTCATCAGCTTCAGCTAATGACTTGACATCACTCTTACTGATCACGTTACTGAAATCTGAAAGAAAACAACAGTGGAAGAACAGTCGGGCTCTGCGAGTGACGCGTAACACACAGGACCACCACAGATCAGGATGAGCAGATTTTCCTCTGGAGCAGGAACAGATTGCAACAGACATCCTTTGACCTTACACCTGCAATTATTATGCAGACATCGTAATCACCTCACACGGATACTCTGAGCTAATTCTCTGTCCAACTTTCTGCCTCTGGTGCCAATACCAGCAGCACTGGATCAGCACGTCACAATCAACGATGGATTAAACATCATTAAACACCCCACAGGATGCAGCAGTGCTGGAAAGGCGGCAGTGGCTCGCTCGCATACTCTCCCCAGCCTAACATCTACCCAATTTCATACTCAGTATAGTTTTTTGTGTAAAAGTGATATTAAATGGCTGAAAGCAGTGACACCCACATCTCACCGGGGCTCCTTGGGTCACAGGATCACAGACCAGTCAGGGCTGGAAGGGACCTCTGGAGATCACCTAGCCTAACCCCCTGCTAAAGCAGGTCCTCCTAGCGCAGGCTGCACAGAATCGCATCCAGGCGGGTTTTATTCAAAACCAGAAGTAACAGCACGTCTCCAGAGAAGCAGACGCCACAACATCTCTGGGCAGCCTGTTCCAGTGCTCTGCCACCCTCAGAGAAGTTTTTCCTCATAGTCAGAAGGAAGTTCCTGTGTTGCAGTTCGTGCCCATCGCTCTTGTCCTGTCTCTGGACACCACTGAGGAGCACCTGGTCTCATCCTCTCGGTGCTCACCCCTAAGGTGTTTGTAGGCATTGACAGGATCCCTCTCAGCCTTCTCCAGGCTGACCAGCCCCAGCTCCCTCAGCCTTTCCTCCTAAGGGAGATGCTCCAGTCCTCTCATCATCTTTGTAGCTTCAGCTGGCCCCTCTCCAGTAGCTCCCAGTCTCCCTTGAACTGGGGAGCTCAGAGATGGACACCACTGGCCTTCCCGGCCCCCAGGACACAGTGCTGGCTCATGGACAACTCGCTTGGCTCACCACCACCTTTTCCAAGCCGGAATCCCTCCCACCCCCCCCCCCACCCCCCCCGCAAGCCCGCAGCCCGGCTCCTGGGCGCTCCTGCAGAGCGGCAATGACATCTAGAGGCCACTCGAGCTCAGTCCCAGCGCCTCTCCACAGTACTGGTGCTGGGAGACCTCCGCACCAAACCAGCTGCGCTCATTCTGCTCCATTTCCAAAACCACAGAATATTCTGGGGTGTGAGCAGGAGATGGGAGAAACGGCCGCCCCCTACGCCAGGCGTTAGAAGCCGTGCAGCAGGCTTAGGGCAACGCTGGGATGTGAAGTCTATCCTGAATTATTTACCTTCAGGATCTGGGCTAGTCTCCCAAGCATCTCGGTTTTCCTTGGAATAAGGGCACTTTACCCCCAGCGTCAGCCTTCCTTTGTGTTTACAAAGCAACAAGAAGCTCTAAAATCCCAGAAATTGTCAGGGAGAAGCCGCACCGGAGGAACGGCCAGATATGGTGTGGCTTTCTAAAGACCTGTTACAGGTTGCTTTGGTTTAATTATTTTATCTGCTAGTTATGTCCCCTTTGCTACAAGAATGTGGTGACCTAAAGAGCATAAAAACTAGAATTCACACATTCTAGGGGTTTTAGCACCGGCTTATCCCCTATCTCCAGGGAACACGGGACCCCCGGCCAGGCAGGATGCACTTACAGACAAAGTAGATGCTGTACTTGGGCCTCCGCAGCTCCTGGATGAGGAACTCCACGTTCTCCTGGATGGAGACAGCACCGGGAAGAGCAGATTTAAGAAACGTGGGGTGAGAAGAAGGGGCCGGAGCGAGCCGGGACCCCCTCCCTGCCCCACGGCTGGCCCCCCCGCCGCCCCACCTTGGTGGGCCGCAGGAAGCAGATGGCCTTGAGGTGCTTCATGGGCTCCCGGTGCGCGGAGTCGATGCGCTCGAAGAGGTACACCTCCTTCTGCAGGATCTCGGACTGCGTGTACACCATGCTGACCACGCCGGTCTGCGGGCGGGAGGCGGCAGCGCCCGTCATCCCGGGACCGGGACCGGACCGGGCCTGCGCCCCCCGCGCCCCCGCCCGGCCCCGCCGCTCACCGTCTCCCGGTCCATGAGCAGCACCTTCATGCCGGGCCCGCTGTCCTCGATCATCCTGGACACGTACTGCTTGACGGCCAGCACGGCGTTCATGGCGCCCGGCGCGGCCCGGCCCGGCCCGGCCCGGCTGGGAGCTGTAGTCCGCGGCGGGGGGCGCGGCCGGGGCGGGGCGCGGGCCACATCCCCCAGCCTGCACCGCGGCACCGCCCGGCAGCGCCCCCGTCCGGCCCGGCGGGCACACTGCCGCCCCCCGCCCCGCCGAAGCCCCCCCGGCCCCAGCAGCAGCCACAGGCCCCTCAGCGGCCCACAGGCCCCTCCAACCCCCTCTCAGACCCCTCCAGCCAACCCCCAGGCCCCTCCAGCCTCCCCCAGGTCCCTCCAGCCACCCCCCAGACCTCTCCAGCCCCCTCTCAGACCCCTCAGGCCCCCCCCAGGCCCCTCAGTCACCCCCCAGGCCCCTCAGCCACCCCCAGGCCCCTCAGCCACCCCCAGGCCCCTCCAACCTCCCCCAGACCCCTCCAGCCTCCCCCAGGCCCCTCCAGCCACCCCCCAGACCTCTCCAGCCCCCTCTCAGACCCCTCAGACCCCCCGAGGCCCCTCAGACCTCCCCCAGGCCCCTCAGCCACCCCCAGGCCCCTCCAGCCTCCCCCAGACCCCTCCACCACCACCCCTCAGACCCCACCAGACCCCTCCAGCCACCCCCAGGCCCCTCCAGCCACCCCCCAGACACCTCAGCTGCCCCCAGGTCCCTCCAGCCCCGAATGTCCTGGCAGGGTGAAGGTGGCCTGATACCCAACCACCTCGTTCCCCCTACAGCGCACGCCATCGGCAGTCAGGGTGCTTCCCTCAGCCCAGCACACCACCACCAGCACAGCCCACCCAGCCAGCGGGGGACCTGTTCTGGGGGGGCTAGGCCAGGGTGAGGGGGAGCTGGGACAGGCACGGGGCAGACCCCAGACCCCTGGTCCCGGCTGACTGTGGGACACCGGTCACCCCCTCCCCACCTAACTGTGTCCTACGTCAGCCAGCCCGTGCCACTGCAAAACTAGCAAAACCTGGAAGAATTTATGTCTTAAACAGACTGGTAGCAGGGTTCTGGGGGGCAGGTGGGGGGTGTGGGACATGCTCCCCCTTGTCGTCTCATCTCTGGGATGGGGGGCGCAGCAGTTGACCTTCATGGGATAACCGGCGTGACCGGAGCAGATCTCTATTTTGCTAACCTTTAAAAGAGCGGGTCTCTGTGCTATTTACTCTTCTGCTCTTCTTATCCCAGAGTGTGACAATTTTGGAAAAGGATTCGTAAAAATATAATCACCTAACGAGCATGTTTTATACAGAAAACAGAGAGCAGGTGTTGATGTAAAATGAAAGCTATTTGCAAACCTTGTAAGTACCTTTTCATAAAAGCTGACACAAAGGAACTCTTCCATGCTCCTAGTTCATCTTTTGTTCTGCTTGATTTACATTTAATATACATCAAAATACATTACGGAAATCGGGATATAGCTTAAAATTTTTGTATTTTATAGGAAAAATAGCGATCAGAGAAAGAAGCTTGTCCATGAAATCTTCCCCTTTTTCGACAGCAGCCAGTCTGCCAGTAATATTTATGAAAGCATTCTTGGAAATACAAAACATTAGTGACACGCAGCCTATATTGAAGTTTGTGTACGGAGATGAGATGGGAAGTTTGTCCCTACCACAGTGTAACGAGTTGCTCAGGAGTGTTGTATTTTCCCTGACTACTAAGCTGAATATATTTTCTCTCCTGACAAGCCGCAGCCTTTTACCTTTCTAGTGAGTAACTGGGATAAGATTTAGAAATCCCAGCTACTGAACACAAAAAGCAGCTGTAGTCGAGGGCTGAGAAACATCCCAATGAGGCGAGTTGGGAAAGTTTGGCTTTTAAATACATACAAGTGTGATAAAGATGGATGTCAAACCACGTTAAGACAAGGCTTTGTTTTGCCAAAGTTGTCTCATGTCTGTAAATAACACACAAAAATTCAAGACAAAAGGGAAAGCGATCCTTTCGCTTGGTATCAAGAAAAGCAGGCGCCTGGGTGTCATTTCACTGTTCCTATAAACTTGGCCTGGATGGAGGAAAAATGCAGCTTTGTCTCCGGAATCACGCAGGAGGCAACAGTCTCTGGATCCTTCCCTTTAGCCCGAGCATGCAACCCAGCTCAAGGCACTTGGATTTGGTGGTATTTCATTTGCCGGTGTGATTTAGTGAGTGTAATACCAACCCTCCACAATATATACATCACGTATAAGCAAACATCCCTTAGCTGCTGGCATACCTGCCCTCAGGTAGCTCACACAGTTCAGTGTGTATTGTCATTTAAAGAAAAAAAAACCATCCTTAACCCTGAAATGATCAGATATTTTTCTACTCTCACTTGTGTCTGGAAAGCCGTAAACATTGCAGTAGCAGAAATACCGTCAGTGCAAGCAGAATGTTTATTAACTTTATGAGATTGTATTGCTTTGGCATCGATTTAGTAATCGGATGGGGGGAAAAAAAAAAACCACCAGCATGCAACGTAAAGACTAAAAGGCAAAGTTATAGTTATTTTAAAATGCAAGACGCTTCGTCAGCCCTAAAGAAAGCTGACGTTAAGGATGTACAAAGTTGGTGCTGATCTTAATGTTCAAAACACAACGGTTTTTTCCTACCCAAGGTCCAGGAAATTGATGCTTTGAGGACAGAAAATAGGAAGCTAAAAAAACCGCGGTATGTTTTACATTTTCATTTGAATGTGTAGGCAGTTTGTTGTACGACATCTTTTTGCAGTGGCTCAGGGAATCATCATGCACATCGGTTTAACACCTTTGGTTTCTCTAGTATGCAGAGACTTTGCTGTTAGCATTTCTATGTTTGTACCTGTTGCTATTTTCATTCTGTTTTCTCTTCCTCAGAACTCAAGACTGTGATATAAAACAAAAGGTATTTTATCTGCAGCGCACCTAAGCATTTCCCAACAGGCAAGTCTTTGTTAGTAACATTTCATAAATTAGAAAATGAATCAAAGAGCAAACATTTGTTATAAAATCATCTTTAAATACGAAAACATGGAAGGAAAATTAAAAGAAAAATAATTGTGTAAATTTATAAAGCTGACCTCTAGTAAAACAAGCTAGGTGTAATCAAAATGGAGTTTAGATTAGTGAAATGATTACGTAGTAAACATTCTTATTTGGAGAAGTATGGAAGTTCCCTTCCAGCCGATTGGCATTTGCGCAGCGACCCGTGTGGGAAGGCTGGCTGTCCTAGGCCCTTGGCTCACAGTCACTGCCGCTGTGCGTGACATTTTGCTCAGTCAGGCACAGAAATCAGTCGCAGCCCAACACGCTGAAATGACGGAAAAGCTTGCTAAGGTATCAGCGGAATAATTTGTACCCATCTTTCTAACCCATCTGGTTGGAAAATAATAGTGACTTTGGTAACCAGAGTTCATCTTTGTGTTTGGGTAGCAAAAATAATGTATCGTTCCTTTTTCTTCCTGGATTAGTCACTAAGAGAAGAAGAGCATGGAAAGGGAGGATGAGAACTGTCTTACATTGGGTTACGGTGATATACAGCTGCACTAAACGAATGTGGCTTTGTGGTCTAGAAGGGCAGAGCCAATTTCAGCCTGGATTAATAAATCTTCCCAGTTTTTGGTGGCTAAAGTTCTGTGACAAACGGATGTCTTTATCAGCTTTGAACTTGAGAGTCATTCGGACAAGAAACACATCTATTTCCATTTTGCTTTGTTTTCCAAGTGAAATTGAGAAACTTTCTGGTGAGATGTCCGACTACTTAAGCAGCACCAATTTCTGGGCAATTATGTCAGTATTTAAAACAAAATCTCTGAGAGCGTTTTAATGAGACTAGATGTCGTCTAAAGCAGACAGTTTTGCTACATGTTGCTGTGACACGAAAAATAGGCAGGAGAAGGGAAGGAAGCCCCAGAGACATTAATTGTAAATGGGACTGGAGTTAGTAGGGAGTAGGCAAGTGTTAGAAATGGTTAAAAAATACCCTGTATCCGAAAAGGAAACTCATTATAAATTGGTGCATTACCCCCTCCATCTGCATTAGAGCAATGCTTGCGAGGGACGCGGACGAGACGTGCAAGAAGGGAACTTCTTAAGCCCTGTAAAAAATACCTTGCTTTTTACAGCTGCTTATAAAATGAGCTGTATCTCTTGTTCAGTAGCAAGAGTTAAAGCATCTCGGCGGCCCAGGTGTGTTATTTTTAACCGCTGAAAGGACAGCTGGAAAGAGTCATAAAGAGTGTTCCTCTTCATATGTAAAACTGTTCTATATTTGTTCTCTTACATACTACAGCGATACGCTTCCTATCTGCTTTGTAGCCACTGCAAGTGATTTAAAATGAGAACTTTTGAGTAAGCATTAGGAGTCTGACTAGTGTTATTTAGTTTAAAAGAAATGATAACAGAAATGTTTTGCGTTCAGAGTTATAACTCGGGCATGAAGCACACGGTCGGCAGGTAACGCTAAATGTTAACGCGATTGTGCTTCTATTTTTGAATGAGCAGATAAGGGAACACCCAGGGAACGGGGCAAACATAGGAGGTGAGCAATGGGGAATGTTTGCTTTGCCAACGCCCCTCGGAATAACAACATGAGATCTGCAATCTATTACATCATCGCTTTTGAAGCTTCATTATTTAGCAGAAGGGCTTAGAGAAATGAAGAGAAACCCCACGTTTTTTGGAGATGCGAAAGCGATGCATTTGCCTGCCAGTTAACAGAAATGTTAGGTGCGTTCCAAGGTGTTTTCACAAAACTAGTGGCTACATATGCATCTGTGGTTTGGTTTTTTTATTTATTTCAAGTACTTAGGTTTTGAGCTGTAAAACATTTGTTTTCATTTGTTCTGTTTTAGGAAAAAAATTTTGAGAAGCGTCAACACCCCATGTCGGTATCATTTAATTATCAGTTTTAATTAAAACACTCGGACGGAAGAAGCTTGTAGCAGCTTAGATTAAATAACCAATTAAACATAAACATCCCCCAACATGCAACTTCAGGGGAACACGACAAAAGATCGGTGGCGTTTTAAAACCGATTTTAATTGCATTTTAATTCCTGCAGCACTCGGGCAGAGGGCGCCTGTGGAGCGAAGGAAGCTCCATCCTTTTCAGGGCTCAAGGCTCTGATGGCACCAGGAAAACACCGACCTTACAGAATGGAACAGGCTTTATTGGAGAAATGTTGCCAAGGTGCAGCGGTGCCCCAAAAGACGTGAAGCTGGCTGGGTACACGATGTGGTCGGTGACTCAGGGCTCACCCTCAGCATCCCGTGGCACAGAAGCTGCCGGGGAATTTAAAACCAGCATGAGCAAGTGACGTACGGTCATGCCTCGTCGGTCCGTTTCCTGCACCGTGCAAGGCGGATGGCTCAAGCTGCTTTTCACCAGTTGTAGTGACAAATCAGTAAAAGAGAATGACAGATGGGGTCAGTCGCAAGATGTAGCTGTCATGAAGAGATCGACTTGGCAGGCTGATGGAAAATGTACAGTATGAGTATGTCTGGGACGACTCTGTGCATAGCTGCGGTACATGGGTTGCTGAATTCGTGGAAATCCCACAGCTAAATCTTGGGATGTCTCGCCAGAAAGAGAAGTCTGGGAAAAAAACAACCTGATCTTGAAGGTCAGGGGACGTTGTTGCTCTTCCTGTGGGAAAATGATCTTGCCTCATGGACTGGGGCCATAAGATCTGAGCCCCGGCCAGTGGAAGCGGCAGGAGGCTGCTGGGGATGCCTGGCGGGCAGCACGGCTTCAGGAGAACCTCCGTAGCTTTGGTCCAGGTTGTGCTGGCGTGGAAGGGCTCAAACCAGCCTGCAGCGGAGACGAGGGAGCAGTGTATACCTCTTTCCCCCCACATCGTTACCACTAGCATACAGAAACTTCTCCTTTCTTGGACAACCCACTCTTTCTCATCCATTTCAACCACAGGGAAAAAAAAATGACATGGATTACGGTCCCGTTTAGGAAGCTTATAGATGGCATTAGAGCTTTTTTGTGTGTCTCTACCACCCATTTGGACACCTTTGCAAATCCCATCTTCTGAGAGTGCTTTCCCACCCCCCTCCTTTCTTCGCACAGTTCCCAGCTCTTCCATCACAAGTCCTTCTGCTCCTTACTCCCGCGATCACCCAGGTTTTACATTTGTGCTCGTACCAAGGAGCGCTTGGTACATCAGAAGACTGTCCTTGCAGGTTCAGAGTACGAGAACATTACTTCATTTTACTGAAAATGAGGTAATGTTCCTCTTCGGGAGCACCGGCTCTGCTCAAGGATGTTCAAGCACCCAGAAGAGCCTTTGGTCCTGCTAATTGCGGTAAGAAGAGCAGTTGGGATTAGGTGCTATTCCCAGAGGGAGAGAGCTAAAAAGGGGCCGCGCGGAACCGAGCCAGTGCTCCCTCGCTGTCAGATCACTATTTATAGAAGGATGGATAAACCAGTAAGTCCTGCCTTTCACTTCCAATTAAGCAACTCCCCTGCTCTGCACCCAGTAACCCACACGTTTGTTGTCTTTTAAGCACTTTAGATGACCGGTTGGGATCACGTTTTAAAATTCATTTCCCTGGTGTCAATATACTTGGGGTCTTCTTCCCACGGAGCAGTTAGAGGCCGGGGGGAGGTTGCGTATGTATGGATCTTTATACAAAACTAGAGTGGTGAGGTTTGGATGGTTTGGGAGTTCTCGAGGAAAATTACTATCCCAGGTCTAGGAAAAATATCCTTCCAGGCACCCGATTTTACTTCTCATATTCAAACTGACTGACACCTTCCTTAAGGAGTCCGTGGGAGTACTGACAGCAAAAGGTGCTGCTTTATATACATCATAATCACTAACAAAATTAAAAAATCGGTATTTCATTATATCCTATTGTTTTCTGGCCTTGTTTAGATTTTAAATGGTCTAGTGTCTGGAAATACTGATCTTTTAATTATTTGTCCAGTTTCCTTGGAAATGCTTTTGTAATGATGTCAGTGATGATTTTTTTTCAGCTAAATAAGCCCCGAGTGTTGTCTCCTTCTTAAATCCATCTTTGTAATTGTCCTTGAAGGAATACAAATGCCTTTCTGTGCCTTTGTGGTTTTTCTGTAATGAGAGGTTTGACTAAATGAATTACAAATCAAAAGTATAATGCAATAATTATTTTGTTATTTTAACATTAATATTCTACTGTCAGAAAGGATTCAAAATTCATGTAATTACTGAGCAGAGGGGGGAGATATTCTTTCATTACAGGACTGTTCCAACTCAGGTGAAGAAAGCTTGAGGTGATGTACAATAGAGCAAATGCAGGCTAAAAGCACAAGCAAATCAGTAAGTTTATTAAAAAAAGAAACAAAACAACTTGCTATGCAGACTGTAAATTATGGTCACATTACATGTGCAAAATAGATACAGAAATATCTCAAATTCCATTTTTTGTCATTGAAACTTATTATTACAGCAAAAGCTGTAACACTGCCTCTCCTGCCACATTTTGAATGTCCATTTTTGAGACATCAGGGCCTGATTTTCAGTCAAATTTAGGTAGCAGTAGGCACGTCTGAAAATAAAGTCTAATTTTTGCAAGATGTTCAACCGTAGAAAAATACGCAATCAGTTGTAAATTGTCCTCTGCTGCTGGAGCCTGGTTTTAAATTGCCAGATAAGGGATTGCATTTTTAATGTCTTTTCAAAATACCTTTGAGTCAGGGGCTTTTTGTTCTGCCTTAGCACAGAGCCTAGCAACTGGGCTGGCACCAAACTGCCGCCAGCTCCTGTACTACAAACGCATAAAATAATAATGATAATGGACGGATCCGAGCACCTTGAAAAATACGAGCCAAGAGCAAGACTGAGCCCAACTTAGAGGTACACTAGCCCAACAACATAAAGCTTTGGAAGATTTATCTAGTTCATTTATTTCAAAAGATAAAAGTCCATCTCCTTGTGTAGATTTTGTCTTTAGTATGATCGATTTATTTGCCTTCTAAACTTAACTGGGTATCTGGCGTGTCACTGGCCCGAGTAATTCAAATACCTTGGCTTCATCTGGGTCCAGAATACTGTGGTCAGATGCTACTTATTTTTAATCTGTTTTCGTTTACACCTTCCCCTGTCTAAGCTCTGCCAGCATACCACAGCGTTGGCCTCGGGATCAGCCCTAAAACTCTGCTGACCGACTGTATTTGTACCAAAGGGAGCAGCACTCTGGGAACGGTGGACAAAAGGGAAGCACAATAAAATCACCATAAAATCGGCAGTTTCCAGAACTCGAAGGTTCTCACACTAGTGGACAGTCCCCAGCTTGCCTGGCGAGCCCACCAGATGGGCCAGCCCCCAAGGTTTTTTAGTTCAAACTACTTGATTCCCATAAATTATTCTTCCACCGTGGCTTTTATCGACCTGCAAAAGGTGGTGACAAAAACTAACAGCAAATAAACATTCCAGGGTAAAAACAGTTCCAATGATCATTTTGTTAATTACTGAGAGTGAAAATATCTGTCTTGTTCATCAGGTATTTATCCATTATATGTAAATAAGACATTTAAAGCAACTGTATTCTTATTTTGAGGAAATCTTTACAATTTTCCTTTCCCACAGGATGGCTTCGGATGGTGGGAGAGCAGCTTAATGTCAATGGGACTTGTTGCTGGACAAGGTAACATATGACATTTTTTCTAATTTACATATTCCCTAAAAATTAATTCAAATAGATATTTTTATACATAAAAATCTGTTTAATCTTGCTATTACTCTAGTCCAATTGCTATTAAAACAGCATGATAACAGCTTCAGGGGCAGATTTTGGTACCTAAGTTTAGTCAATAGGATTGTCCCAGGATTACGGTGCTGTCTATTTTAAGACATCAATTTTTATCTTGATTCCTTAAAAAGGAGTCAATTTTCCTCTTCTCATTTCAACAAGAAAGTTGGCCACAGCAGTCTGCATTTCCCAGGACGTCACACACCATTCCCACAATTGAAAATTCCTCCTCTCTGCAACATTTGATTCACATCCCATCCTGTCTCAGCTCTTTAAAATGGTTCTACTTGGTTCTGAAGGTAGGAAAATCACGTTTCGCCACCCCTGCTCTAGCAGATAATGCTGCTGCTTTTCCCAGACTGGAGGAGGAGCTGTCCCACAGAACGGCAGAAACTGGGGATGGGTGTGAGAAGAGCTCATCCTGTTCAGGGAAACTTGAGCTTCATGTGGAACATATTCCAAGCGGCTATTTTATATTTGACCCATGTATCAAACCAGTAACATTAATGGGTCAGACTGTGTTTCCTTTATTTCTTCCTACTCTAAACCAGAGGTGTGGTTTCAGCCGTGACTTTGGTTGTGGTGCTTGTGCACAATTGAACACAAGATCCTAAATCCAGTCCTGGGGATTCAGGTTGAAATCGTAGGCTGGAAACCCCCTTGATGCAAACAACGCCGTGGAATGGCTCCCTGGGTTATGTGTTCTGGTACCAGTTACAAACCAGACAGGCCGAGTTAGAAATAGATGTCTCGGCTGGTCTGACGCCAACGGCTGCTTCCCACTAATGTCATTTGTGCCTGATGAACCCGTTCACTGATGTGCGAGGTCCCAGCTCTAAAGCTTTCTGCCTGCTGGTGGGAGAGAGCCCCACAGCAGAGCGCCCCGTCACCAGGCAGCAGGGCAGAGGAGGAGATTATCCTTGTGCGCATCCTATTACTGGTTCATGTGCAAAGCCACGGTGGAAGCCAGCGGGGATACCGCGGGGGGACCGTGCCTGCTCTGGGCATCCAGCCACGGGCAGCTCACGCCTTTTTGTCACCTCCTTCGTATTGGGGAGATGGAAATGTCTGTGTGCGCCGTGAAAATGGCACATTGGTTCAACGGTCCTCTTCCTGCGTCCTTCTTAAAGGCAGCAGCTTTTGAACCAAAGGCATAACGTGAGCGTTTCCCTTGAGCCCTGTTACACCCGCCCCGGGTGCGTGTTGTGGCACACAAGGGCCAAATCCACCCGTGGCACGAGTGAGTCCAGACCTAGAAATGGGCCACGGACTAAGCGCTTGCTCCTATAAATTGAACCTTCTATTAAATTGTTCCTAAAATTGTAAAACAAATTGTAAAACAAATTTACCTTTGGTTCAGCAACAAAATCATCTTCCTGCCCTGTCAGTAAAAGGGTAAGAACTTTAGTTAGAGAGGAAAAACAAATCGCTGCCAGCAGAAGGGAGCTAAAATTCATGCAAACTTTGAAAAATAGAGTAGTTGCTTAGAAACAGCTGTCCCTGGAAGTCTCGTGATGTTTTTCCTCCTCTGGTTTTCATTAACATGAACTAATTTTCTTTACCTATCTCTCTCCTGAGTGCAAGAAAGTCTACAGCATCCCCAGTCCTGCTCCTGGCTCTGCATCTGGCTTCTGGTGACTTGGGAAAATCCCGACCCTTTCCCTGTGCCTCGGTTCTTACGCTCCGAAACGATGCTCCCATCCGAGACATCTTCTGCCACAGCGTTCAGGTCTCCTGAGGAAAAGTGCTCCATAAAAAAGAGGCTCTTGGCAAGTAAAATAAGGTTTGGATGAGTTTCCATCTTTGAAGAGTTTCAGGGCTGCAAAGCCAAAAATCAGTTTATTTTCCTCTGAGCTTTGCTCGTCAGCTGCCATTTAACCCTCTGCTTTTGTAACAGAGTAAAAAAACCAAGTCACCGCACCATGAGTAGGCATGTCTTTTTTTCCTACTCAATTATGTCTCATTAGTAAATACAAGTAACTCCATTTAACTGCCTTGGGAACAATTTCGGCATCTATTGAGCTGGCCTACAGTAAGTCTTGTGGTTTCCTGCTGGCCTTGGAAAATGAGCACACTTCATTATGTGGCACAGTTTGCTTCACCTCATTATTTTTTCATAATCTTATTGTGCTTCCCCTTTTAACAGTGACAAAGGAAAACAAACAACAACAACAACAAAAAACCAAATAAACAAGCAAAGGTCCTTTGGGGTCCAGAACCTTACCCCCTGTCTTTGGGAAACTGCATGTAATGTCAATTATGTTGAGTTAATTGGCCACTCCATAAGGTTTTGGGGAAAAGTCGAGTGAGTTTTAAGGCAAGAAAAGCTCTTTCACAGCCCTGCTAGCTGAGGCCTTTAAAAGTCGTCTTTGCAAATCAGCCCAGCGCAAACCGGTCGAGCCTGAGTTCAGCTGAAAAGACCTTGTGTCTCCCATCCCTGTGCTCCCTCGTCAAAAGTTTCTCTTCGCTAGTGAAATGATTTCCACACAAAGCCCCGACAACGGCGGTGCTGGGCTCACAACTGCCTCGCTTCACTTCTTTGGTGTCTTGGTGATGCTCGCCATCTGCTCCTCTGCCTTTATCCCCCTCCGCTCCAATCCCTGATCCTCTTTGTGCACTCTCCTTATTTATCCTAACGTCCCCTAACAAATCCAGGCGAGTCATTGCACTCGGTCGAGACCGCGCTTTAATCTTCCTTCGTACCCGTGATGTAAAGCGCCATAACGGTGCCGGTGTGTCACGCTGCGGACACTGTAAGGACAACGGGCACTTAACGGTTGCTTCAGCAGCCTGAATATCAGCCCTGCATGATGGTGGTCATTAATGCTGCTGCTGGCCGGTGCCCAAAGCTTCCGAAGAGAAGGAAAACCTCGACATTTTGCCTGTTGCGTGAAGTTCTGGGCTGCCTCCTCCTCGCCGGAGGAGGAGGAGGAGAGGAGGGTTGCTGTGGTGGAGCTGGCACAGCTGAGTAACTCCAGCTCAGCAGCCAGCCTGAAAATCCGCTCCTCGGCCGGATGCCGTGGGGCTGCACGGGGGCTTTGCTGTGCTGGTCCCTGTGGCAGCAAACCCTGCCTGAACCTCGGGTTTCTGTCCTGGGGCACCCAGGGCTTTACAGCAGGTGGAACGAGCTCTGGCTTCTGTGCCACCGTGTCCATAACCTCATGGAAACACATTTTATCTCGCCCTCTGCAGAGGGGACAGTAACATCTGATACAGTGAGATAAGTGTGACCTGGGGCTTTAGCTCACCTTTGGGTTTATGAGTTATTAATTTGTTTTACAATGTGGGGTTTTTTTTAATTTCCAAGGCATTAAAAGGCAGACAGTCCACCCCAGCTGTCACAAAATTAAGCTCAACAGTTCATGGGTGAGCCAAACGTATCCCAACAGACCCACAAGCGTCTCAGATTTGCTTCTCCTTCGGGGTTGTCCAGGGAAAAGGTGATACCCCGGGGTGTGCCTGCTCCAGCCACGCCAGATTCACCTGCGGCCAAACCGCAGCCAGTGGCTCCAACTGCCTCTCGCCAGCCCTGCCTCACCCTCACATTTTTCCTGTCTCATCCTCCCTCTCACGCCGTTCCCTAGAAGGATCCAGCTGAAATAACCAGGCGAAGGCTCTGCTGGCAACACAAGGAAAATGAGCGACAAGGGGGGTTTTCGGCCGAGCCGGTCGATGCCTTCCTCCTTGCTTTCCCTCCTGGAGCTGGGACGCTCTCCTTCAGGATGCTTCTCTGTGTTCCCCCTGTGCCCTCTGGAGAGCAGCCGCCCCACGGCACCCCATGTCCAAGCGCCCGTGTTTCACCGCCTTACTGCAAACCCAGCACCCAGCAGCTCCCATCTCCCATTCACCACTCCTGCCCCCAGCGGGATCAGCACCTGCCGGTGCTCAGACTTTGTGGATCAACAGGAGCAGCTGGCAGTAGATCATCCAGGCTTGGAAAAATCAGGATTTTTCACCTTCTGCTATTGGCAATTAGGGCTGGATATCAGGAATCTCGCTCTCCTTTACCTGACCCACTGGGAAGGCAGATGAGCCCATTAACCTCCCAGAAGTGAGGGCTGCCTCCCGTGGTTGTTAAGTGACTGGAATAAACTGGGGGCTGCTGGAAGGGTTAATGCATTTCCATATGTGAACTGCTCTGAAATGCGCAGATGAAAGGTTCTTAGAAGTGCAAAGCACTATTATCTGAGGAGCAACTTGTCCAGGAGCCGCTGCTGCCAGATTTCCAACTAGGAAGTTCTGAGAAAGCTTTCATCTGAATGGAAAAAAAAATATTAATCAAATCAAATCCATAAACAGACTCTGGAGCCGATGTAGGTGGGTGAAACTCCGCGTAGCTCAGTGGAGCCATCCTGGCCTGCGTCACACCAGAATGTGACCCTGAATGACTGATGGCACCGCAGCGAGCAGCAAGAATCCAACAATTCAGGCATTTAAAGGACCGCGGTGCCGGCCATCCAAGGTGGCATTGTGCCTTCCCTGCTCTCCAGCGCCAGCGCCTTCCTAGGTGCTGTGGTACGTGAGGGTTCAGCTGCTCTTCTCCTGCCACCTTGGTTTGGAGTCCACCAAAGAGGCTGGGACCAAGGGCCAGCTCCTCTGCCGCACGCCCGCCTTGTTGAGGATGGAGAGCGGCGCTGAAATAATTTCTTAAACACAAGCCCAGGGCCATGCCCCTGCAAACGGCACCGCTGTAACAGCACTGCGCTAATGTCGCTGTAGGTCAGTCCCTGAAGGGTTGGAAATACGATTGTAGCAGCCAGTTGCCCCTCGGCTGCATCGCGAGGCGTCTCGTTAGACCTGAGCCCGTCAGCGATGGTGGCAGCGCTGCTGGGGGAACGTTTTTAAGAAGGGGACAAAACCCTGTGCAATGGCAACTTCATCTGGAGCGAAGAATGAGAGTGTGAGAGCAGCTGCGGACACCCGGGCAGGGCAGGAGGAGACAGGAGGGGCCCCAGGCACCAGAGCAGAGATTCCCTGGCAGCCTGTGGGGAAGCCCACGGTGAGGAAGACTGTCCCCCTCAGCCATGGAGCCCACGGGGGAGAAGCTCCCCACCCACAGCACGGGGAGGACCCCACGCTGGGGCGCGATGAGGCTGTGCCCCATGGGCAGCCCACGCTGGAGCTGGCTCCCCCCAACGAGCGGCCTTGCCCATCCACGCGAGGAAGACGGGCACGGAGGAACAGGGGGCTGTGCGCACATTCCGCACCCTTGCCACCAGCGCTCTGAGTCTCCATGATCCATGTGCAGCTTCTCCTTCAGGCCCAGCTTCTGCCGAGACGTGAGCCTGGCCGGGGCTTGGCACAGCCCCTTGCACCAGCCCAGAGAAGCTGCCACTGTGGGTGCATCGATCCTCCCGTGGCAACCAGTGCCCCACCGATGCGACACAAATGCCTTCTCCCTGCTCGTGGAAACTCGCCTTGCGAAAGGGGGAGCGGGTGTGCCGCGCTGGTGAGCTTACCATCTTGTGAGCACTCAGCGGAAGGGATGCTGAGGGCAGAAAAACCCCAAATGTCCTGAACTCATGGAACCGCTGATGCCACCGAGAGCCAGGCCCGGGAGAGCGCCGGGGAGCTGCGAGGTGGCCGTGGGTCAGCGCGGCAGCGGCTGCGTCGCAAGGGGCCAGCCAGTGCCGTCACCATCACTGCGCCCACCGCATGGTTTCGGAGGGAAGCGCCGGGGCAGAGGCCTCGTACGTCTCCTCAGAGGGAAATTCATTGACAAAACTGTTTCTCCCAGCCGTGGAAATGCTTTAAACTTGAAGCAGCGGAGAGGCAGGATTTGCCGTGTATTTAGCTGCCCTGCCGACCCCTCGCAGTCGCTCCGGGCTGCTGGAAAGAAATGGCTGGAGTGAGCAGCAGGGCAGGCCGGCAGCGCTCGCCAAACCATCACTATCGATCCTTGGGAACCAGGGGTGCTCGGATCTCTCCGCGAGCGGATCTCGCCTTCTGAACAAACACGGCAGCGGGGGGGAAAAGCCTCCGGGGAGGCCGGGGCTCCATGGCACAGACTGTTCTTTCTTTGCTGGACTTTTCTCTGCCCCTGACACGATAAACAATCCTTTTGTGCGAGATATAAACAACGCTAGGTTGCTGACGGAGAACAAAGGCAGCGATTCAGGGCTGGGATCAGCTGAACGCCGCGCATGATGGGCCCTGCGCCGCCTCTCCCGTCCAGGGCTTTGCCATCGGCCACCACTGACCCCAGCAGCCCCCAGACTCCGGCCCGGGACCCTGCCCCAATTTTGAGGGACAGGGCTGAGTGGGGACATGGACCGGAGCAGCACAGACGCCCGGCTGGTGGCTCCCTGTGGGAGCTCTGCTGGGTTTTCCCGGTGTATCCCAACGGCAGCACCAGCGGCATCACGACTCTCCTTGTCCCTCCGCTTGGCTTTGCGTCCTCCTGGCTCTGAGAAATAAGCCACGGTGGCACCCACGGCAGCGGGAATGCCAAGCACTCAGCCGGGCTTTCCTGCTCCCACAGGCCCCGGTGCCAGCCAGCCCACTCGGCATTGTCCCCCCAGGCCATGGGGCAGAGTGGGGGGCCGCATGTCCTTGCCCTGGCTGGGAAAGCAATTCCCGGTGGGAATTGGTCTCAGGGGCCCGGGCACCTTCCCCTTGGGCTCCCGGGTTCCCAAGGCACAGGCCCCACATAGGGGGTCAGGCCCCACATGGGGGGTCAGGCCCCACACTGCGGGGTCAGGCCGCATGTGGGAACATCCCACAGGATGTTCAGGCCCCACAGATGCTCTCAGGTCCCACATGGGGGGTCAGGCCCCAGGAGCCCCATGAGGGACATTCAGGCCCCACACTGGGGGCTCACAGCCTGTGCAGAGGGTGAAGCCCCACACAGCGGTTGAGGCCCCACATGGGGGCTCAGGCCCCACTCAGGATCTCAGGCCCCACATGGGGGGTTGAGGCCCCAGGGGCCCCATGAGGGACATTCAGGCCCCACAGTGGGGGCTCAGGGCCCGTGCAGAGGGTGAAGCCCCACATGGGGGGTTCAGGCCCCACCCAAGGGCTCTGGCCCCATTTAGGACGTTCAGGTCCCACTTGGGCTCTCAGGCCCCACATGGCGGCTCAGGCCCCACTGGAGACCTCAGGCCCCATGCAGGAACATCCCATGGGATGTTCGGGCCCCACTGATGGTCTCAGGCCCCACGTGGGGGGTTGAAGGCCCCACATGGGGCGTTGAGGCCCCACTGGGGCTCAAAGGCCCCACATGGGGGCTCAGGCCCCACTCAGGATCTCAGGCCCCATGTGGGATGTTCTGGCCCCATGTGGGATGTTCAGGCCCCACTCAGAATCTCAGGCCCCACTCAGGATCTCAGGCCCCAATCGGGCTCAGGCCCCACACTGGATGTTCTGGCCCCACAGGGGCTCTCAGGCCCAACTCGGGTTGTCCCGGCCCGACTCGGGCGGTTCCGGCCCCACTCGGGCTCTCAGGCCCCACGCGGGGCCCGTCCCCCGGCGCGCGCCCCCGCCCCGCCCCGCCCCTAGGGGGCGCCCTGCTCCGCGCAGGCGCCGTCGGGGCGCGGCGGGAGCGGGGGCGGTGCCGCCATTGGCTGGGCCGGGCCGGGGGCGGGGCGGCCGCGTGCGCCCGCCAAAGCGCTCCGGGCGGGAACGGCGGCTGCGGGCGGCGGCGGCTCCGGCGGTGGCTCTGGGCCCCGGCGCCGGGCGGTCGCGCACAGGGCGCAGGTAGGCCTGGGCCGCGGGGGCACGGGGCTGTCTCGGGGGGCGGCGGGGGGGGCCCGCCTGGGTCGGGAATCGGCCGGGGGTGACGGGGTCCGGGACTGGGCCCGGGTCGTGGCTGGGGGGCCCCGGGGGCGGGTCCGGGCCCGGGCCCGTTGGGCGCTGGGGGTCCCGGCGCCGATCCCCGGTATAGGCCGGGCCCCGGGAGTGGGGGGTCCCGGGGCCGAGCCCGTTTGTGCCCCGCGGTGGGGGGGTCCTGGGGCCGTGTCCCGGGGTGGGGGGTCCCGGGGGCTCCCAGCTGCCCCCCCCGCTCCTGCCCGGTGAGGAGCCCCCGGGCCGGGGCTCCTCCGCTCCGGCAGCACCGCCCGTTCCCGGCCCACGGCGGGCCCCGCAGCGGGGGGTCGGTGGCCTCCAGCCCCCCGGGGCCGGTCCCCGCGGTTCGGGCTGGAGTGGAGCGGCGGGCAGGGGGGTCCGGCCGGGCCACGGGAGCCACCGGGCCGGGGTCGCTGCGTGGCCCCATCCCGAGCCGGGCGCTGGCTCGCCCGCAGTGTTCCCGCTTGTGGTGACTTTTTTTACACGAAATAATCGTAATCCGGTTACTTTTCCTCCGCTGCGGATCAAGCGGGATTGCTGTTGGCAACC
Source organism: Falco rusticolus (assembly GCF_015220075.1). Classification (NCBI taxonomy): domain Eukaryota; kingdom Metazoa; phylum Chordata; class Aves; order Falconiformes; family Falconidae; genus Falco; species Falco rusticolus. The sequence goes on along the minus strand of NC_051205.1, from coordinate 1,079,125 downwards.
TGGAAATCCGTGCGGCTTTGCCATCCCGTGTTTTGCGTCGGAACCGGAGCAGCCTCCATCCTACCGAGGGCTCGTCCCGGTGAAAAGCCCCGTTGCTTTTTTTTCCCCCCCGATGCCGGTTCACCAGCACCGGGCGGGAGCGTGGAGAGCTGTGAGTAACCGTCGGGGCTGGGCTCGGTTCGCTCGGCCAGACACGAGCTTAAAAACAGCTCCAGAGTTTACTCATCTTAATCTGGGGAGGAAAGGGAGTTTCTCGTCCGGCTAATTACAGGTTGTCTCGCTGCTGAGCCGTGGACTCCGTATGCTTTCCTTGTGGGCGAGGAGGCTGGCGGTGAGTCACCGGCTCCAACATCTCTGACAATCCCATGCTTAAGGGAAACGTCTTTGCACCGACGCCGTGGCGTGGGAGTCGCTTACGCAAGGAGCTCGGTAACGGGACGGATCCTCCCGGGAGGCGGCGACAGCTCCCTGTTACACCGGGGAGAGTGCGGCTGGGCTCGACGCTGTGTCCCACCGCTTGCCCGTCTGTAAAATGGGCTAACGCTGGCGCGGTGCTGTGTGCGTGGTGCTTAGGGGCACAACGCTGGCGACGATGCGCTTGCAGCGTGTGGGGGGGGATGAATTTCCACTTTGAATTGCAGGGGGAGTAAAGATGATATTGTTGGTGTAAGTCGAGTAGCTGGAAAAGCCCAGCTCAACGGCTGGATTTCTCCAGATCACTGAAAACGTCACATTTTTTCTTCTTCTTCCTGACTCTGCCATGTGTTTCCAGGCCTTGGCGAAGGCTGAGCGCCGTCGCTGCCGTTCGTACGGTGCAGTGGGAGTCTCGTGTTTGGGTTTGCTTTCTGCTGCAGCCGCTCCCGATGTTGGAGGAGCAGCGCTTTTCTGGGTGCGGTGGTGTAAAGCATGTGCAAACCTCTTGTATCGCAGGAGGAGGGTGGGCTGGTCGCTTGGACTTTAAAGCGCTGTGGCCGTTTTTTTTTCTTTGGTGCTTCCCTTCTTCATAGTGATTAAAATAAAAGGCCTCGCGAGGCTAGTTGTGAGGCTCGGGTTAATAGTTTCTGTAGGACAAAAGCTGCTGTTTTAAGTAGGTGTAAAAGGAAAATAAACAGTTGGCGCAACAAGTTGTGGCATCACAGCTTTAACCTGCGCGGAGCGGGGACCGCAGGCACTAAACTCCTTCCTGCTGCTTGGGAGTCCTTGCCCTGGTGTGGAAAGGAAAGCTGCCTTTTCCCGGGAAATACAGGGGATGAGAAAAACTGCCTTTTCCCAGGAAATACAGGGGATGTTCTCGATGGAAAATGTACTGGCAAAGCCGCTGTGCGGCAGCTTGAGCAGCGCCTGTCTGCACTGTGGTGGTTTTTGGGGGAAAGCGATGTTTAATCGCCTTGAAGGTGCTTTTTTTTGCTTGCTGAGGAAGTTTATAGAGGGGCGGTGGGGCGGCAGCTTGCAGCTCTTAAGAGTTGATACAGCTGGAAGGGAAATGTGTCGGGATGCTCGTGCGGAGCGTGCAGCTTGGAAGAGCCAGGCTTTCTCCGAGCGTGGCTGGAGGTGTGAAACACTTGCCAGCTCTCGGCGTGCAAGCGGTGGATATTAAGCGATCAAATCTCTGCTGGAATAGAGGGAGGCAGGGGACGCAAGGAGGAGTTGTGTGCCCAGATACTTCCCAAGATCAGGAACGTGGCCTTTCTGGCGCTGTAGGTTTTGTGCTCGTTCCTCGTTTTCTGCTGGGTTTACTGTGTTCCTGACGAGTTGGTGCTGTGCAGCTGCAGCGGGATGTGATGCTGCTCTCGCCCCGGATCCAACAGGTGCCTTGGCCCTGTGAGTGCTTGAGTTAAACTGTAAACTCATCCAAATGACAGAAAGATCGATATACGCAGCGGGAAGGGGGCTGGATCAAAATACTAGGGGGAGAAAACGGTGTGGAACTGGTGGCAGAATCCACCGTGGCCTGGTTTGCGGAGGAGCTGGTTATGAGCATCCCGCCGGGAGGCTGGCAAGGACAGCGAGTGCCGGGCGCTGCGGCGAAACCGGGGTTTGCGCTGGAAATAGTCGTGACCTGATTTAAGCAGGTGAATTTGTCTCCGTTTGAATTTGCCTGCATGTGGCCTTGGAGAAAGAGGCGTTTGTTTTAAACGCGTGCCGCGGCGTGGGCTAAAACGGGAAGGGAGCCTAAGACGGGTCATTAAATAATTACTGTAATTCTTGGGAGTATAACCCTGCTCCCGAGAACGTCATGAGAGCGGGTGCTGCCGCGCTCATCAAATGATTTAATGGCTTTATCAAGCCACAGCGTAAGGAAGGACGGTTTTAGGAACCTCATCATTTCTTCTCCTTCTGTTCCTGCCGCCGCCATCCCTCATCCTGACGAGGCAGTTCGTGCAGCCCCACGAAGCAGGGGGTGTTTATTGACTGAACTTTACAGCCCTTCGTTGCCCCCGTGTCCTGGGTGCTGCCTCCCGTGCTGGAATGCGCAGCAGCCCCGTGCCCTCTCCCCTGGGCAGCCTTCGGGGATGAAAAGTCGATGCTTAAGTGGAAGCAAGGATGCTGTGAAAACTAGATTACGTGTGCTCATCCTCGTTAATTATCGGACTGTAACAACAATCCTTTTTTAACGTAGTACACGATCCACGTTGAGGTTTGAGCCCTTGTTTTCCCTTCAGCACCAAACAGAAATTTATCCCGAAAAGCCCAAACCCTTTCGAAAGAGGAGTTGATAAATAAGAGCGATGATCATGTGGGTAGAGCCTCAGAATTAATGAAGCTTCTGTGTTTGTGTTGGAGACTTTTCCAGCTTTTACACGGTTTGGAGGCTTCATGCCCGTGCGGTGCCGACGTGCTCTTCACCCCAAGTTTTAGAATGATCTGGCTGTTGAAATTAGTGCGGTTTTATTTAGAGCAATGGGAAGCAGGTGGCTGTAGCTCTGGAAAACAGGGTGAAGTTTCTATTTAAAAGCAGTTAAGCATATGAAAATTGTCATGTTTTTATAAACTCTCACTGCGACTCTTGCTTCACTGCTGCTCTTCTCATGCTCCGACTTTTGAGCAACAGCGTGTTTTTTTAAGAACGCCTTTTCCCTGCTGGAAAAACCTCCACTTGCGGGGACAGCATGCTGTCCTGAAGGAGCCTGGGTCGTGCCAAAAATCTGCAGGAGGCTTCTGAGCTCGGCTTCTGAGGCTGGGGTACGGCGGGACGGGGACTCCAGGAAGAGCGGCTCGTACCGAACGTGGGATGCTGCAGCCCAGCGACCTCAGTGCTATGTCCGACCTGGCCGGGAGCTGCCTGACGCCTCTGTTTACAAATATTCTGCTTTCTGGCTCTGTTTACAAATCATATTCCGCTTTCTGCCTTGTGGACTGGCTTTTTGCATCCGCAGCGCCCTCTCCTTGGGCTGGAGGAGTGGGCGAGCTCGTAGCTTTTTGTCAGGAATAACTGTTTGGCTGAGCTTTGGCGACGGAGGTTCGGTGAGGATCCATCAAGCCAGTTTGATTTTTGCCCTGGGTGAAGCGAGAGCTGCGCGGGCCCTATCCTGTCTTGCACAGCACCTAGTCGGAGCTTAGCGACCACGATAAAGGTATTAGGTCAGGTCAGGCTCAGCGCAACACTGCTAATCCCGGCTTGGTTTTGGCTGCTGTCGCGTGCGTTAGGTAACCTGCGGGTGTCGGGTCAGGGATGCGGGCTGGGGCAGAGGCAGCATCCCGCGGCTGTGGGAAAGCGGAGAAAGTGAGGAACCTCCCTGGAGGAGCTTCAGATCTTGCTCGTTTGGAGCTGAGCCGCATGAGTAGCTTATTTTGCTCGTAGCTATTCCGATAAGGCTCGTTAAGTAAAGAGCAGGGCTCGGCCAGCTCGGGCGCGGGGCCACTCACGGCGCCGATGTCTCGCCTCAGTTTGCACCATGACCCCGCCGTCGGGGCGAGGCTTGGGTGCAGCTCCACGGGGAGAGCGAGCCGGCCGCCTTTCCCTCCGTGTCAGCACCGAGTGCTCTCCTTGCACCGGTTTTGGGTGGGATTTTGGGTTGGGAGTCGGGCGCGTTGGCTGCGTGGCTTCTCGGAGCTTCCTCCTGGTGGAGCTTGGGAAAGCCAAGCAGGTGAGCGATGTGGGAAGTGCAGAGCGTCTGGCTGGGGCCGGCAGAGCAAGGTCTTGCGGGGATTTTTGGCACCCTCTGCCTTGGTCCAGCTGGGAGATGCTCTCTGCAGGCTGGGATGCGGCGGAGGTGCCTGGCTGAGGTCGTGCCACGACTTTGTGCCGCTGGGACCGGAGCCCTGGTGACCTGGCTGGCGTTCCTGCCCTCCTCCAAAACCCACGTGGTGATCTGGGGGAAGAGGCGTCGCCCTTCCACGCTCCTTAAATATTCCTAGAAATACCTTTGGAAACGTAACAGAGGCCGCCTATGATACAGGAGCTCCAGGTCGTGTTTAATACTTAGTTTTGGCATCAGCCCTTAAAAACAAATCTCTCTTTTTTCTGAAGTACGTGGTCTCCGCGTGGTTGAAATCTGAACAAAATCAGAAGCCTGAACGATCCATCTTTTCTGCAGATTGGGTGAAATGTTTATTTAGTTAAGTGTGCTTGATGATTTTATTTTGGTTTTTGCCTCTCCTTATGCCCTAGATGACACAAGTGATGAAGCTGAGCTACGCTGAATTATTTTTACCTTTTTTCTGATTTCTTCCCTTGGTCCCTTTTAATGTGCCTGGTGGAGTTAGGGCAGGGACCAGGATGCTCCGCATCTCTCTGGCAGGTCCCTACTGAAACCTGGCGAATTAATTTTGGCGATGCCTTACCCTGCAGGGAGCGAGGGAGCTGCGGGGCGCTCGGCTTCTGCGTGTTTTCTCTGACTTTACCCTTGGTTTAGACCAGCGTTTGGTATTTGGTGTTTTAATCGGCGTTAGGAAGGAGGAAGGTTTGCGTCGGGGTGACCGAAACACGGCTCTTTCCTCGCTGAAGGCAGAGGGAACCTGGGCAGGTTCTCGCCGCCTGGAAGGATGCAGTTTTGCGGTAGTGATAGGCGGAGGCATCCGTCCGGCGCGTTGGGATGCGCAGCTTTCACTCTGTTTTTCAGGGTGTGGTGACCGAGCGAGAAAGACTGTTTGTGTAAGGATCGAGCTTAGCAGAGTTCAGAGCTCGGGGTGACTCACGGCTCGCTGCATCGCTCCACTTGAAACGACGCTGTGCTGTGGTGCTGGTGTGGGCTGGGGGGAAGAGACCCCGACTGATGGCTCAGAATCCCGGCAGGAGCAGCAGAGGAGCCTGCAGGTAATGTAATAACCCCCTGCGTGTCACCCGTGCCGGGGGAGCCAGCGACGTTTAGCGTGGCGCGGCGTGAGGCTTTGCTGCTGGTGGGGTTTTGAGCCTTAAAACCACAGGTGGCGTAAATTTACCCCATGGATTGGTTGGCTTCTACCTCCTGAAGACCCCCAGGATGCTCTGGCCTGCGGCCACCTGGTCCTTTCTTCATTGTGCTCCTCGTTAGCAAACCTGTGCTGGCTCAAAGGCTGCTGCCACCCCCCCGGGGCCGTGCCCTTGGCGTGCCCAAATCATAAGAAAAGAAATTTTATAGCAACTAGGCTGGGAAATGCACCTACCCAGCTCAAACTCTGTTTAAAATCAGAATGTTTGCGTGCAAAGGGGGTATTTCAACGCGCTTGAGGACAAAAGTCCTCCTGGGTTGCTGGTGCCTTTGACAACGTTGACTTAAAAGCTGGAGTTTAAAAAGGAGGGAGGTTGTGGCGACTTTTGACGCAAAAGGAAACATTTTCCTTGGGCTGAAACTGTTGAGTTTCCGAATATAGTTTGAGCTGCTGCGTCCTGCTGCCTGGAGCGAGCAGGAAACGGATGCCCAGGGGCTGGGGGAGGACACCTGCCTCCCACTGATCCCCCTCCCCAGACCAAGACACCCTCAAGGCACCGCCGAGAGCTCGGTCCTGAGCTCAGCTCCCGGTTCTCTGTGCAAGCCGGGACGCCGGGGGGTTCGTCGGGGCAGCACCAGGCGGCTGGGAGACTGGCTAAAAAAAAATAAATAAGTACCAAGTTTTTATTTCTTTATTCAACCTGCTTTTGAAGATTTCACGCCGCGCTGCTGGTTCGGCTGAGATGGGCTTGCAGAAACCAGGGTGGTCTTCCTGTAAAAGCGGGCAGGATGATGAAGGCTCCTAAATATTTGCGATGCTGAAGGCTCTTATCAGGGGTGTTGAGCACATGGTTGTAAATTTGCATTTTCTGTGCTTTCTTCTGCTATTTGCACACAACTGATAAAGCAGCTGCTGCGCCAGGGTGCCAGGGGGAAGGGGGTTTGGAAGAAGAGCTCGGTACGTTGCTGGATGGTGACCGGGAGGGTGAGCCTGGGGTTAGGTCTTGTATGAAACCTCGTGTTGTTTGCATAAAAAAAAAAAAAAAAAAAAAAGGAAAGAGAAAAAAAAAAAAGTTTTCTCATAGGGGAGTCGCCTCCTTCGTTCGCTGATGTTGTTCCTTCCGCGGCTCGCAGGGGACCGCGCTCCGCAGGTATGACAGCGTGTTCGGGCACGACAGCAGAACGGGGTGAAGTATTTCCAGTAGCAATGAACTCAGTCATCCTTTCTGGACAGGACAACGAAAAAAAAAAAAAAAAAGAAAAAAAACCCTAAACCCCAGTGAATCAGCCTGAAACCATTTGCTGCAAAACACCTCCCGAAATCCCGACGCGTGGCCGGAGAGGGGCTGGGAGTTGGAGCCGGTCCCCTCCTTGCTCTTGTAGATTCCAGCAACACCCTGTGGCTCGTGCGCTTCTAGAAACTTCTCCAGACAGAGCGTGATTTGCTAATAACCTTTTAGCTTTGCTTTGGGCCTGTGATTTGCTAATAACCTTTTAGCTTTGCTTTGGGCCCGCGGTATCGAAGCCCGGGGCGGTCAGAAAGCTGTTGTACCTTGAGTGGCTTCTTGTGGATGGGCAGCAGGAGCGGTGACGGTGACTGATTATTTTTTTTGGGGGGGGGGGGGGGGGCAGAGAGAGCTGCCATTGCCCCGACACCCCTTCCCGTTGGGTTAGCACCAAGCGGTTCCTGCCTTGTCATGGAGAAATCGCTGCAGGCAGCGGCAAATCCACGCCTTTCCTTGGACCTGATCAGCCCGTAAATTGCTTTTATAAGCCCTTATAAAGAAAAAAAAAATTATTATTTTTTTTAAAAAAAAAAAAAAAAAAAGGCTGGTCTTGGTGAGGCTCAGCCCCGCAGCTGGCTGTCCCTCGTGTTGGAGCCCGGTCCGGAGCATAACAAATTTGTTATTCATTAGCCTTGAGTGTTGTGCTCTTCTGCAGGTGAACGGTTAAAACACCGGCCGGGATCTTCACCTCTGACTTCCAGGCGAATCCCGTTGCTGTTTTTCTGGGATTTTCCCCAAGGTTATATGTGAAGCATCCAGTGGTGCCTGCCCGGGACGTGAAAACTCTTTCCAGGCTCGTGTTTTCGCTGCCTAGCACTCACGGGTCTCCTGCTTGCAAATCCTTCCAGTGTCTCATAAGGGCGAGGCTTAATTAAGCTTTTTATCACATTTTACAAGCATTAGCTAACGAAATGTCGTGGCGTCCCTATGGGGTAGGTGTTTTTCCGCTTACCCTAACCAAGCCGTTTGTGTCGGGAGGGAGATGCTTTGGAACCCGTGCCCGCCGTTACGCCGAGATGCTCTAAAAAGACGTGGATTTCCCCGAGGTTTGAAAACGCCAACATTGTCCCGTGCCCGCGCAGTGCAGCCGATGGAAATGTCAGACCGGAGGCTCCCGGAGATCTGAACATCCATAAAAACAAGCGGCTTTTAGGACGGCTGGAAATGCAGCTGGTGGCCTCAGCTGGCGGCGTCTGCAGCTTGTAATTAAAATTTGTGTGTTCCTGAAGGAGGAGGAGGATGGAAAATGGGGTGAACGTGGGTTCCGCCGGAGCTGCGCTGAGCTTTTACCCCATTTCTTATCTTTATGGTGCTTGGGCGAGAGCCGGGGGGCATGGGAAGGGGGCAGGGTGCCGGTGCCTGGGATGAGGGGGGAGGAAAGGCAATCCTCTCATTTTACTCATGTTAAAATTGAAAACACTAATGTTAGCCGGATGGGGAAAAGCGGAACGCCGAGAGCTGGAGGGTGCCAGCGCTCGCCTCCAACGCGGGGTTGGGTTATTTTTTAACCAGGAGCGAGCGGCTCCGGCTCTGCTCCCTCGCGTTTTGCCCGCGTAGCTGGGCACCGGCGGCACAGCAGAGCGGGCGCTGGGCTCGGAGGATTCCTGCCAGCCAAGGACATCGTGGTTTTCCCCAAACGCGGCGGCACACGCGGTTCGAAGCCAATATTGACACCGCTGTCAGCTCCAGAGCTCACGCGGCACATCCTCGGTGGAAGGCTCCGGGCGAGCCGCCAGTGCTGCCGCCAACGCTGGGAGAAGGTTGGTTTTTCCCTGGAGCTTTTCCTCTTGGGACTCCTCTCGCTGCTTCGCCTTGTTCGGTTTGGGTTTTAACCCCTGCTGCTGCTTTGGTTTGGAGCTCGTTGCCCCTGGGCTTCGCCGGTTTTTCACCGACGCGCGGCACGCTCTGGTGAAATCCGTCGGCTGAAAAGGGGCTGAGCGTCTCCTACAGTTTCAAAAATCTGGACCAAAAGTAGCTGGGCTGGAAACCTTCGGCGGATTTAATGCTCTGCAGTTACCAGTGGAAGGCAGCTCCTCGCGGGAGGCGGCAATGGGATGGATAATCCCCATCGGGGGTGTTGCGGCGCCGCGGGCAACCTCCTACCGGTGAGACTGGAGCGGACGTGGAACTGTGGGAGAGAAAATGCGATGGATCTCGGGAGAGAACAGAGCCACAGGACAGCCACGGGGAGCTGCTGGAGGGAGGGAACTGGATTACAAATCCAGAAAATTAGGATTACAACGAAGGGCCTGGAGCCCCAACCCCCGCATCCTGCAGCGGCCAAACCAGCACGCGGTTTATTCCCTTGGAAGTGATTTTTTTTTTTTTAAATTATTATTATTATTTTTTCCCCATATTTTTAAGATAGAGCTGAACAGGAGTAAACACGCTGCATCCCTCAGCCTGGCTTCCCTGGGGTGTTGGTGGGCAGGTGGCTGAAATGGGATCAATTCTGTCCGTTGGAGATGGGGCTGGATACATATTTTGCAGCATCCCCCCCCTCCCAAAATATGCCAGATGCCACATAAACACCCACCGCTGCGCTGCCGCCCGATGCCCTACCTGCCAAATACTTTTACTGACAGGGCGCAGATAACAATGCGCAATTGTGCGCGTCCCGGCGCTGCGGTTATTCAAATAAATAAAAATCTTTCCCCAGATTTCGCTGGGAAGGAGGCGTTTACCTTCCCCGACATCGCTTCTGCTCCTCTATGCAAATTTTTTGGGAAACCTCATCCACGTGAGGCCGAACCGAGGTGTAAATCCTCCAGATTTACGGAGCGGAGCTGCTGTTGGCACCTCCAGGGGGGACAGCGCAGTCGCCTTTTTGCAAATAAAAGCATTTTGATGTTTTCTGGATGTGGGTTTGTTTGGGCGATTTTTTTTATTTTTTTTTTTTAATTTTTTTTTTTTTTTCCTCCCCCCTCCAAATTTTGAAAACTTCAGCCAGGGAAGCATGACAGCTCCCCAGCGAATTAATTACCTTTTTTTTTTCTTAGCTAAAATATTGAATATGTACGGTGGGGGTGTCACCTTTGGTGTCACTCCCGTAGGTGATGGCTTCGCCCCCAGGAAGCGGCGTGGACCCCGCGGCGCTGCTGTTGTGATTTGAGCTGCGGCGTTCATGCTAAAAGCAGGAAAAAAGTTTTATTTCCAGCCCCCTTCCCCCCCCCCAAAAAAAAAAAAAAAAAATTGATGGGAAGGTGATGACAGAGCCTTATCGCAATGGGAGGATCGCTGCCAAGAATTCCTGCCCGCTTTTGGGAGCTCTGAAGGCTGTTTTAATTGGGAGTTGATAACGAAGCCGCGCCAAGCTGGCTCTGCGCCGGCAGTTTTCCCCCCCTCTCAAATCCGGATTTTTATTATCGGAAGAGCTCGGAGATGGGAATTCCCCACTCCTGAAAACGCAGTGAAGGCAAACGCGCTGGTTTGCCAGAAGCTTTGGGGAGTTAAAGGAGAAGCACCTCAAGGGATGCGCGAGAGGTGGGAATATCTTGGAGGAGCGTCGGCGAGGGGGAAGAAAATTACGGGAATGTTGGGAAGCGCACTTTGTCGGTGTTTCTGGGTCTTCCCTCCCATCACCAAGCAGTTCTCATTAACGTCTTTGCAAATTAAGGCAATTTTGGTTCAGCTTTTCACTGCTGGGAAGATGCTGGACGGGTGGTGGTGGGAGCAAGGACTCAAAATCCCGCTCTCCCTTTGTGCGCAGCCTGGAAGAGAAAAACTTTGGGAGTATGGGACAGCACCTTTGGGCTTTGCTTGTTGTTTTTTTGTTTGTTTGTTTGTTTTTCCCCTGGAATAGCTTAAAACGTAAATATTTAGGAAGTAGCATTTCCTTGAAGCACTGATGATGGGGGGTGGGATTTTTCGGAGGACTTCAAGAACATAATGGATAAAGAAATAATGGATATTTGGGATGTGATGGATAACGGGACCGTGGGATAGGATGCCTTTCTTCAGTATCCTGGATTTGTACCAAAGCTGTGAAAAAAAAACCTCAGAGGGACCGCTTTGCTAGAGTGGCGAATTCATCCCCTAAATCCCGTTGGTGCGTTTTGCAGCTGGAGCTTTGCATCTGCGGCCGACGCGCTGGCGATGTCCCTCCGGTATTTTCAGGCAATTTTTTTATTTGTCCTTTTGCCCTTTTGATCTCGTTCTGATGAAATACCGGAGGAAAACCGGCACCTCGGGGCTTTTTTTTTGGGGGGGGGCGGGGGATGACATCCCATCGGCTCGGGATGGGGATGCTGGTGGCCGCATGGGCTTCAGCTGGATTGTTCCGAGGATGAAATCATGGTTATTCAGCATTTAATTTGCCTTAATTCCCACCGGAGCATCCTGCAAATAACTCAGTATATAAATAATAATATAAATATAAATATATAAATAAACTAACCTGGGATTTAGTCCCAAACACGTTGTCATCAGCACTTTTCTGTTTGCAATAGAAGGGGAAAAGCTGGTGTAGGGATTGTACCCCACGGTCGGGATGGCACCGTAGATGCTGGGGTGCACGTGTCGCCTGCAGCCGTTGCTGGACAGTGAATTTTATTTTATTTTATTTATTTTACTGTCCGAACACACGTCGTTTCGGGGTTGTCTTCAGCTAACAACAGCCCCAAGATCGCCACGGCGATAAAAAAAATCAAATAATTTTTCTGCACACATCCAATTAATAAGCGAATGACCCGCCAGCAGGGCAGTATTTAGCCATCAAAGCCAGGTTTTGCCCATTTTTGAGAGTAATCCTGAAAAAAAGTCTTTTTTTCCAAGGAAAACAGGTTTCGGCGTCTTCCATGTAACACTGAAATTGCCTCTCCTACGCTCAGTACAGCAATGCCTCCCTCGACCAGCCTGGCACATTTTTTTTCCCCTCTTCTTCGTGTTCAAATTTTCAGTTTGGGATTTTTTTTTTTTTCCCCCCAGCGGTTTCTGTTCCTCGACAGTAGAATTTTTATCATGACCCTTTAACTGAAAAATAAAATAAAAATTTAAAAAAAAAAAAAAAAGACAACCCCACCTGGCAGAGCTTTAACTGAAAAATAAAATAATTTTATTAAAAAGAAAAAAGACAACCCTACCCGGCAGAGCTTTAACTGAAAAATGAAATGAAAAGTTTTTTTTAAAAAAGACAACCCCACCCGGCAGAGCTTTAACTGAAAAATAAAATAATTTTATTAAAAAGAAAAAAGACAACCCTACCCGGCAGAGCTTTAACTGAAAAATAAAATAATTTTTTTTAAAAAAAAAAAAAGACAACCCAATCTGGCAGAGCTTTAACTGAAAAATAAAATAAAAAATCATAATAATAAAAAAGACAACCCCACCCGGCAGAGCCTTAACTGAAAAATAAAATAAAAAATTTTAAAAAAAAAAGACAACCCAACCCAGTAGAGCTTTCTACCCAGTCCGGGCTCCCGCTGCTCGCCGTTTCGGGGGGGAGGAATGCAGAAAATCAGGATTTGAGCACACACCTTTCCAAATCTCCGGACCTGCTAAAAATTCAGATTTACATAATTCGCCTTCGGGCAGGCTCTTTGCTCCCTTCTGGGAAGGTGATCCGCACCGGTCACTTGTGGTTTTCTGCAAGGAGGAATTGTTTGGATTTTATTTTTATTTTATTTTTTGCCTGAAAGGGGCTTTTTATGTTGTTCTAATGCTGATGTTTTGCTCCCAAATAAATTTAATTCCTAGCGGTGTATTCGTGATTTTGGAAAGAAAAGCTCCACCGCCTTTGGGATGAGAATTGTTTTGGGTTTTTTTTCCCTGGATTTGCCACCGTTAGCAGAGCCGTTACCCCCCTTTGCATGTGGGGAGAAAGCCGCAAAATCCCTATTTTATTTTATTTTTCTCCCAGTTATTAATGCACTCAACAGCAGTCCCAAAGCACCGTTAGTTGGGGGGAGGGGGCGGTTTATTCTCCCCCCTTGGCACCTGCCATGGGATGGTTCCCAGCCAGCTCGGCCGGGTTAATTATTTTATACGCTGTAACGCGAGCCCTGCGCCTTCTCGGTCCGCAGGTCGATGCCGCGGTGCTGATCCGGCGCCGCCGACCCCAGCTGCCCAGCGGGATCCATGAGCGCACCACCTCGGCTATGGACATCGTCCTGTCGGATTTTGTTCGCTCAACGGGGGCAGAGCCGGGACTGGCCAGAGACCTCCTGGAAGGTAAATCAAATGGGGAATAAAAAAAAAAGGGAAAGTGCCTGATGGGGAAGCTGGGGGGGAGGGGGGAAAGTTAAGGACCCCTGGTGCCGGTGATACGAAAATCGTGCCCTCGGCGGCGCGGCTGGTGAAATTCTGCCCGGGTTTCTCGTTACACCTCTGTTGGGGAACGAATTTCAAATGTTCAGCTGGAAAAACCCATCGACCAGGAGCGTGGTCCCCATCCTTCGCACGCTGTTCACCACAAGCAGCAAAACTTCAGGCTTTTGTTTTATTTTATTTTATTTTTTTTCCTTTATAGCAGCGATGCCTTCGGAAGGGTTGACAGAATAGCGCTAGGTGAGGGCTGCCCGCCTTTCGAAAGCAGTGGAGGGGTAATTACCGAGGCAAAAACGTGCTTTTACTGGTACATCTCGTTCTGCTTGCGACGGCGGTTTGATTATGCCGATATAAATTGCTATTTTGCCGATGCCGGTGACCTCTCCCAGCGGAGCATCCCCTTTACACCCAGCGCTCGAGCTGCCTACCCAGCAGGACCGGTCGGTTTGAGGTGGTGATGGAGAGCGTGGAGACGCTCGGGGAGTTGAACACAACCGTCATCTGCTTTAAACTTTAAAAAGTTTTGGTTTTTAAACGGGGAAGCCAGCCCCGGAGAGCCTGGGCACACTGCCCTGGCAGCTTCCTCCAAAACCCCATCAGGTGGGGAAGTCGTTCCTTTAGCTGTAGGGCTGCAGGTGATTTTTTTATTATTAATATTTTTCACTCTACTTAGAACCACGGGAAGGGTAGAGGAGAAAAGATAACCAGGGCTTAATTTTGAGGCTGTAAACTCGCTCGGGAGCGTTGCCTTCGGGTGCGTGTTGACAAAAGGATGGTGAGTAAATAGCGGCGTGTGTCGTAACGCTGGAGGACAAAAGCCTTGCGTGAGAAGCAGGGTTGTTTGTACACAATTAACCAACGGGCAATTAGAATGCAAGACCACACTTGCCTGTTTCTCCTTTTTCTTGGACAATACGGCTCGTTTCTGTTGTCGCTTGGACCCGGGACCAGCTGATGCTCCTACAGCATCCGTGCCGGCTCCCTGCCTGCTGCTCTAGCACTAACGAATTCAACGCCCTGAAATTGTTGCTAGAATTTGTGTCTTTGGGCAGTTTGCTTCACCTGCTCGGCTCTAGCTCTCCTCCCCTGGCTCGGTGCTCACCGCAGCGATTCGTGCCTTTTTCCTCTTCAAAACTCCCATCGGCTTTGGCAGTTTCGGGGCTTCGCCCGTGAATTTTCCCAGCTAAGCATCATCTCAGCGGGCTGGCACGCCGTGGGGGTTGTGGGGTGTTTAGGGTCTGGCTTCAGGTTGGTTTGTTTCATGGCAGGATTTCAAATATTCTCTTTTGGAAGAAATATTTAGCCTTGCCGTAGGAAAGGTGAAAGTGGATGCTCCTTCGAGCTCTCCGGCTCCCGCTCGGCACCTGGGTTGATTTATTCGGACAGCAGCGGGTTGAGCTCATTTTTATGACGTGCTGCTATTTCTCCTGCAGCCTTTGGTGGAGCTGGCAGCTCCAGGGGTGGAAACGAGGGAAAAGAGAGAGATTTGCCTTTTTTTGAGGGGTGGGTATTAGTGAAAGCAGTCAGATGAAGTAGGTGTATTAAGTGAGTTGTTCAGATGTGAGGTCTGAGGGCAACAGGAGCAACTTACATCGTGTTTTCTGCCTGTGCGTTGAGTTTTGTGCACGCGTTGAGTGAAGTTGGGGTCTGGTGGTGACGGGAGGTCAGAGTGACGGGCTTCCCAGTGGGCTTGCCGATGGACTTCCTGATGGACTTCCCAATGGACTTTCCTGATGGACTTCCCGATGGGCTTCCTGATGAGCTTCCCGATGGTCCTCCTGAAGGGCTTCCCAATGGTCCTGCTGATGAGCTTCCTGATGGGCTTCCCGATGGTCCTCCTGATGGGCTTCCCGCTGGGCTTCCCAATGGTCCTCCTGATGGGCTTCCCGATGGTCCTCCCGATGGACTTTCCAATGGGCTTCCTGATGGTCCTCCTGAAGGGCTTCCCAATGGTCCTCCTGATGGGCTTCCCGATGGTCCTCCTGGTGGGCTTCCCGATGGTCCTCCTGATGGGCTTCCCGATGGTCCTCCTGGTGGGCTTCCCGATGGTCCTCCTGATGGGCTTCCCGATGGTCCTCCTGATGGGCTTCCCGATGGTCCTCCCGATGGACTTTCCAATGGGCTTCCTGATGGTCCTCCTGGTGGGCTTCCCGATGGTCCTCCTGGTGGGCTTCCCGATGGTCCTCCTGGTGGGCTTCCCGATGGTCCTCCTGGTGGGCTTCCCGATGGTCCTCCTGATGGGCTTCCCGATGGTCCTCCTGGTGGGCTTCCCGATGGTCCTCCTGGTGGGCTTCCCGATGGTCCTCCTGATGGGCTTCCCGATGGTCCTCCTGATGGGCTTCCCGATGGTCCTCCTGGTGGGCTTCCCGATGGTCCTCCTGATGGGCTTCCCAATGGACTTCCTGATGGGCTTCCTGATGGTCCTCCCGATGGGCTTCGCGGTGCTCCAGCACTGATGGAAACCCATCGCCGTGGCAGCATGGAGAGGCACAGGGAGCTGAGGAGCTGGGGGAGAGGAGCACGTGGTCATCAGTGAAATTATGTAGGTTCTGCTGATTGCCATCACGCGGCGATGAGGCAGCGAGGGCTGTAGTGCTGCGTGGGAGACGGGCTCCGGGTCTCTCTGCGCTGTGTCCCCAGGGGACGCCGGGTTTCTGCCGGAGGAGGGAACCTCCCTGTTATCATCCCAGCACCCGCCAAACCTGCTCGGTGCCAGGGCTCTTCCCGAAGGATCTTCCCAAAGGATCTCCCCACCTCTCCCTCCGCAGGGAACCACCATGGTGCCGAGTCCACCCAGCGCGCCCTTCCCGGCGCCGTGGTCGTTGGGATTTACGAGCCCGGCAGCTGCCAGAGTTCCATGTAGAGTTTCCAAACTTCAGGATTATTTTTTATTTTTATTTTTTTCAATTTTTGAATCAGCTGCTGGCGAAGGTCCTTGGGAAATGCAGCTGTGATGGGTCGGTGCCACTGGAGCATCCTCCCGTCGCCAATGCGGTCAAGCAAATAGTGATACAGCAGCAAATTTAATTTTAATCTGATGGGACATTCTCATTCCTTGATACTGATTCATTACTTTATTTAAAAAAAAAAAGGCGGGGGGGGGGGAATAAATCCCTTTGACTCAGAAGGTACAGCTTAAAATAACTTTCCGTTTGGAGTCAGTTGTTAAATGCTGCAAATTACATCTCTCAAAAGAATTTAAATACTTGAGAAGCGTATTTCCTTTAGGGAATTAAACGTAATGACTTCTTTTATTGTCCCTGAGCTATCACGTAAACCCACTGGTGGTTTATATATCTTTCCTGTCGTGGCGTTGCTATATATAAAGTTGGCTTGCTTTCTACAGCGTTTGCTAATTTAAGAGTCTAGATTAACAACGTTCATTAAAAAATAAAATAAAAAAAAATAAATCACAATTATCCTAGATGTAAGCCATATGGTAGGGTTGTTTGTTTGGGGGGGGTTTTTTTGCTACGTACACTTGTCTTTGCGAGACAGCGGCTTCGAAAAGGTCAATTTATTGTGCAGAAAGCTTTCAGTTTATTAATATATATTATGGTTTTGCCACTTGCTGCGTAATATTAAGAGGGGATGGAACTGCTTTAAGGATTCGCTTAACTCCACGAAGTTCAAGCTGTTTTGCTGAATAATTTATCTGGCCAGCAGTGACCCGAGCCAGATGAAAACTCTCCTAGATGCCACCTGCCCGGCTGGCACCTTGCTGGCTTCTAGATTTTAGGTGTCA
The DNA here is from genome assembly GCF_015220075.1 of Falco rusticolus. NCBI lineage: Eukaryota > Metazoa > Chordata > Aves > Falconiformes > Falconidae > Falco > Falco rusticolus. Next base: position 1,062,479 of record NC_051205.1, on the reverse strand, counting down.
GCTGAAAAAGAATTGGGTGGCCGCCTCTGAAACTGTGCGGGGAGATGTAAAAAAAAGGGGTTTTACAAACCAGCAGCTTTTGAAATCGGGCGTTGCGGCGCGTGTTTTCAGTGCAGCATCCCGCTGTGCTGATGGGGTAAAGGGGAGCCGGGGGCTGCGCGCGGTGCCGGCAGGGGGATCAGCGTCCTGGTGGTTGGAGGGTTATAAAAAAAAAAAAAAAAAAAAAAAAGGGCCGGGGGTTTAGCTCGATGCTGGTGGATGTGACACAGCCTCATTCCATTTCCCCTTGCTCAGGGCGGTGTGTCCCCATCCCGGCACGGGGACCCTGCCCTTCGTTTTACAGCCGGGAACCTTGTTCTGGCAAAGTGCCATCTCACACCGGAGAGAAGGGCGAGGTTTGGTGTGGTGGGTCCCTGGCAGTGGGTGCCCTGTCCCCGTGGGTGCCCCATCCTGGTGGGTGCCCCGTCCCTGGGGACACTCCAGTTCAAGCGGGACGGGGCTCTGAGCACCCGCTGTAGCGGGAGGTGTCCCAGCCCAGGGCAGGGGTGGCACTGGGGGGTCTTTACGGCCCCCTCCCACCCAAACCACCCGGTGAGGCGGTTTTTGCTGGGGTTTGGGGTTTTTTTGGCGGTGAGGTCTTTGGGTCTTGTGACGTCCAAGGGCAGCCACTCGCTCTGGGCTCTGCCCCTGCCTTTGCAGATGTGACGTGTGAGCCGCCCCTGCAGCAGAGCCAACGCTCTCTGGGCACTTGGGGTTCCTGGACTCTTCCAGAAATGCAAATCCTGGACAGAAATAGAGTGCCCAGCTGAAGGAGCGGTGCTGCTCCCTGCATCCCCCCGTGTTCCTGCCGGGCAGCCTTCCCGCTCCGTGATAACCCCCCCTGTGATGAGTTTCTAGCACGGAGGAACCCTCTCTATTTCTTTCCGCTGTCAGTGACCACTGTCGCTACCTTCCCGTCCAGGCAAGAACTGGGATCTGAGCGCAGCCCTGAGTGACTTCGAGCAGCTGAGGCAAGTGCACGCCGGCAACCTACCCCATTCCTTCAACGAGGGACGCGGCTACAGACCCCCCGAAAAAGAAGCGGCTCGTCCCGGGCGCCCGCCGCTCCAGCGGCAGGATGATATTGTGCAAGGTCAGTGTCACCAAAACGATACGGATCAATTAAATCTTCCTTCTGGTGCCTGAAATATTTATATGCTGGGGCAACCCAGCTACCGGCAACCAGAAAAACACTAGCGGAAGGCAGCGGTTTGGGAATGGCTCCGGTGAGGTTTGCTGCTCCTGCCCTGTTCAGGTGGTTTGGTTTTTTTTTATCTTTCCCTCCCAGAAAAGCGCCTGTCTCGAGGCATCTCCCACGCCAGCTCAACCATCGTCTCCCTGGCCCGCTCCCACGTCTCCAGCAACGGCAGCAGCGAACATCTGCTGGAGATGCCCATTTGCACCTTCCAGCTGCCCGACCTCACCGTCTACACCGAGGATTTCCGCAGCTTCATCGAGCGAGACCTCATTGAGCAGTCCATGCTGGTGGCACTGGAGCAGGCTGGTGAGCCCTATATATATATATATATATATTTATTTTAATGCTAATACAGTGCGGCGGGAGCGGTTTCCAACAGGAGCGAGCCCAAGGCCACGGAGAAGCGAGTGCGCGGCGGGGCTGCGTTATCAGATAGGTATTATCGCATCCCTTTTTATATGGTATTATTGCATCCCTTTTCATACGGTATTAGCGCATCCCTTTTTTTTGTGGTATTAGCGCATCCCGTTTTTATACGGCGTGGTGCAAGAGTTGAGTAAGTCTGCTGCGCTGCGCCTGTGGACGCTGACCGTACGTAAATCGTGGATGGTTTATTGCTCGTGCAGCTGAATGCAGCTCTAAAAAAAAAATAAAAATTGCATTATATTGCCCTCCTGGAACTTGTCAGCCTTCTGGAGAGAAGGAGGGTGCGAGAAATTCCTGCGTGACACGAGGAGTAGCTCATCACCGCTGACAAATACTAGGAGCGATTACCAACACCGTAGGTTGATGATGCGTTTTGTACGCTGCTTCAGCGCAGGACTCGTCTGCCTGGAGAGGAGCGGCCTCAGGAGCGCAGAGGGGCTGCGTTCTAACCTGCTTTTTCCCCTCCTGAGTAGTTGCTGGGTGAGCTGACATCACGATTTTGCCGGTGGATGAATGGGAACTCCGCGCTGGCGGAGAAAACCCAACACGCACCTTACCAGGAGTACATTGGATGGGGAGCAGGAGGACACCCGGTAAAATCTCCGGCATCTTGACACCCCTCCTTTGTTTCTGTCGCCAGGGCACATCCCTAGAAAACTCCTCCTTCAGGGATAACACATACTCTTAGCGTCAAATTTTAGCCGGCTCCTGCTCAGGCGTTCCTGTCATAAATATTCTCGTGGTTTGGAAATGGGCACTCGAGCCAAGCGATCTGGTTACAGCAGCGTTGCTGTTTGCCGAGGGTGAAGCTGCCGTGTCTCGTGCAAATAAAACATCCCGATCTATGCCCCGGCGGAGTCGGGGGGGGGGGGGGGCTGGGCAGGTCCCGTGTTTTGGCACAAACTCGGGGTGAGGGAGCTGGGGCTGGCTGTGCTTTGCCATCCATGTGCCGGGGCTGCTTCCTGGCGTGCTGAGACGACATGAAGTAATTGATTTTTTTATTTTTTTTTTAGAAAATGCCTTTTGAAGACTGGAGTGTTTATCTGCATTATGTATGTGGGTTGTAGGTGGGTGTTTATCTTTAGGAAGGGGCTGGACCGCCTGTATAAAGCGCTTTCGAGCTTAATCCAGGTAGGGCTTTGAGCATGGTGCCGTGCTCTACGGTGACTCCCGTTATTAATTTACTACATGCTGTCCTTAGGGGATTAATAATTTACTACGTGCTGTCCTTAGGGGATTAAGCAAATATTTTATAGACTAATAAATGTATAGGTAGTCTTCTCCTTCTATCCAGAGATCCCTTTACGCCCCTGCGGTGGAGTAAGCACGCTTTAAAGTGGCTGTAGATGGTCATGACGTCTTTTAACATGCTCAGAGTTGTAGCAAAAGGTCTTCATTGAGCTGGAAATTTGGCCTTTTACGCCACGGTAGCGTTGTTTGTCACCAACCTAAAGGGCCCGAGCCTTGCCCTCTGTTTTGAAGGTGCGGAGTGGTTTAGCGCGTGGAGGAGCAGGCAGCGGTGCCTTGCCCGAGGCTATTGGAAAAATAAAAAAATCAGGAAGAGCTGAAGGAAACCCCTGGGTTCGATGGCTTCACCTTGGCTGGAGGTCAGGCTGCTCCTCGGGGTCAGGGACGCAGTGCCAGGCACGGCTCCAGCACCCCCCCAGCGTCCTGGGCAGAAACCTCCTGCTTCAGACTCATATTTAATGACGGTCTTTAGGTGGACTGCTCAAATCTGCTGAGTTAGGGGAGCGGCGTGCCGGCTTCGCTGCGGGGATGGCACCGCGGGTTCCTCGTTCTTGGGGTGTAAATGTCCCGCGTCTCGGAGCAGGCGATCAAAGCACTGGGTGCCTCGGGAATGCATCAGCCCGGTCTGGAGAAGCTTTTTGACCTGGGTTGAGCCCGTGCGTGAGCAGAGGCGCGTGTGTACACGTACCCCGCTCTGCCTTCCCAACCTGCGCATATTTTCAGCCCTAAGTCATCGGCCGCGCCGGTTCCCTCCACGGGAGAGACGAGCTCGCGTCTGGCTCCGCTCGCTGCCAGAGGTGGGCGAAGCCTTCTGCAAAGGACCGCTGCCCGTGCGCAGGGCTGCTGCTGCGCTGCCGGCGGCCTCTCCGCTGTCATCCTCGCCGGCGAGACGCGCGCTGCCGGTGGTCACAGCCACGGCGGGGTTGCTTGGAAGCCTGCGATTCCCGTCCTTCCCAAAACATGGGGCCAAGCAGCTGCCCGTGTGTAAAGACACTAAAGAAGCTCTTGTTGCTGCCAGATCCCAAAACAGAAATATTTTCTGCACGTGTTTCCGACAAAGAGGTGGGCTCTGGATGAAGTAAGGAGGCTACAGATGAATTATTTCGTTTTAGACAGATGCAATGAGCCTGCTCCAGCACAGGTGCCGCTTTTTCTAGCCACGCTCCTTTTTTTGGGGTCTCTTTTTGTAGCCCACTTGCAGGTGGCAGGCCTGCTCCCCCTCCCCCAGCGGTGATTCCGGAGGGGAAGGACCCCCTCGGTCCACAGGCACGGCACAGGGGTGGTGGTGGTGGATCTGTCACATCATCCTCGGGAGCGGGAGGCCAGGTCATCCCTGGGAACGCTGCCTTCGTCACGCGAGGAGGATGACGGCGGCGTTACGGCGCTGGGTTCCCTGCTAGCCTTAGGAGAGCCATGGGGGTTTGCCATGAGTCAGTCCTCATCTTCAGGCCGGCAGGAGCGCTGGCTTTGTGCCTTCCCAGCGCCGTGACCTATTTAGGTGGTTTCTGGTAGAAGAAACGACGGTATTTTCCCAAACGTGCACCTTTTGCGTGCAGGTTCCTGAGCTCGAATAGATGTTTGGTAGCAAAACCAGCCGTGGAACAGAACTGGACCCCGTAAGAGCGTGGTGCTGGGTGCAGGGGAAGCCTCTTGCTGCCGGCGGACTCCTTCAGTCGCACAGGAGAGACGATGGCAGGAGGGTCCCTCGCGCTCTTCCATCCCGTTATCCTTCTCGTAGTGCATTCAGGGCTGACCCCTAACAACCTCATGCAGAGAAATGTGTTGTTTTAAATACTTCCATGGGGCCTCTTGGCCTTTCCACCGCCTTGAGAGGAGCCAAACATTTGGAGAAGGCTTTGGGGAATGCGGTTTCTTTCGAGAGGTTTTCTCTTGCGTAACTGGAAAGCTGTACAAATCGCGGGGGGCGGCGCACACGGTGCAGCATCGACCGCACGCCGCTGACTGAAATGCCTCCCCCAGGTGCGTCCCCTGCGGCTCGGACCCGGCTCAGCTCAGCAGAAGGTCGCACAACCAGGGATGCAGACACCCCCGACCCACCCCCCGCGTGGAAAAGAGCAGGGAATTCTCCGGGAGCGACGTGAAAGGGGTGAAGCGGCGGCGGCGCGGCGCTGCCGTTGGTGGGACGCTGGTTTGCTGCCCCGTTTGCTCCTCTGGCCCCGCGCCACGTGGCGCAGGCTCGCGGCTTCGCCGTGCCAGGAGCTGTATCGAGGGAAAATAGCCGGCTTTTCCGAGCAGAGCTATTGTCCCGGGGCTGCGTCCTCAACGCTTTTCAACTCCAACGGGTTCCTTTCCCGATGCCGAGAAAAGACATTACCCCGGTGCCTGGCGTTGCAGTCAGCTCTGCTTTTTTTTATTTTTTCCTGTGTTTATCGGTGTTTAAACCTCAGGTTTCCGTATTTAGCTCTTCCACAGCTGCTGTCGCTGAGGTTGTGCAAACAATTTCAAGAAATCCTGTGGTTGAGCAGGGACCATGCTGGGATTTGTTGGAAACGCTGGGGAAAAGGGCCGGGTTTCTGCAAGAGCAAGTGAAATGCAACGCGTCGGAAGCCTGGACGGCACCAACCAGCCAACGCAGCTGCCTGTTGCACAGGATCTGCAGCAGAAAAGCTACTGGAAAAAAAGAAAATCAGGAGCCAAAACTCATCAGCACTGGGTTTTTTGAGGGCACGGGCTGGGCTGTGAGTTCAAAGTCCAAATTCAGCCCAACTTTGTCTCCTTGATAAATGTTTAACCTCCGGTCATGCTGTGCTGGACCGCAGCCTGCGTGTTAATTTTTTTCCCAGCTTCTATTTTTAGATGCTCTTCGCTCGAATGACGGCGAGGGCCTTATATTACCAAAAAGCTGCCGGTTTTACAGGGCGTAAAGCACCGTCGGTTTGTGTTTGCGTTGCTAAAGCTGCCAGGATCGGCCAAAATCCCCGAGAATTGTACCTCGGGAGAAGGGGCCGTGGTGGGGTGGTTTAAATAGGAGCGATTTGGTTACAAGAAGAAACAAAAAGCCGTTATGAACTCAGGCACTGTTGGTGCCGAGCACTTGAAAAGTGTTTTCAGCCTGGTGATGGGGTTTGGGGTTTTTTTGAAATAATAACAATTTATTTTGAAATAAGTAGGGAGGAGGACGCGGGGCTTGGGTTCAAGTCCTGGCTGGGCTGGGTCCTGTTTCTAATTAATTCTAATTTACATGACCTTGAGTTCAGCCCAGCGGTTTCCTCATCTCCCCACAAGGTTTTGCAGCTCCGCTCTCCCCTTTTTGGTGCTTTATCGCCGTCCTGGCTCCATCCTCCCTCCAGCCAGGCGGTGGGTACCGAGCGGCTCCTCTCGCCGGGCGCTCCCCGGGAGATGGGAAGCGGATTTCCATCCTCAGCGGCGTTTTCGGAGGGGGTGAACGCCCCGGTCCCACGTGGTGTCCCGGGCCCCATTCTCACGCTCTCCAACATTTCCCGCAGGTCGGCTGAACTGGTGGGCAAACGTGGATCCCAGTTGCCAGCGGCTGCTTCCACTGGCCACCACCGGCGACGGGAACTGCCTGCTCCACGCCGCCTCCCTGGGTAAGAGCCGGGCTGGGGTCAGGGCGAAACGAGGGCGCTGTGGGGTGGAGGTGGCTCTGCGGAGAGGAGAGCCCAGGACCACCCTGGGGGGAGCAGGATGCATCCATTCCCATGGGAAACCGGGATGCTGCCGCTCATCCTGGCCACGGCAGCAGTAGGTGCGAGCGGTCAGGCTCTGTGGGAGAGGAACGGGTGGAAGGGAACAGGCTGCCAGTGGCTTGTGTCCTTCTAAAATCCCTCTCCCCATCCATTTGGCAAGTTTCCCTGTATTTCTGACGGAAACGTGAAATAACGGAGCCGCCCCTTCCCTCCTCTCGCACATTGGAGCCCCGAGAGCCCGGGTTTCTCTCCGGCTACTTCATCCTGTCAAGTGTGACCGTAGTAAATTTTTGGAGGTTTCCAGGCTTCTAAATCAGCGGGGTCGGGTGTTTCCTTCGTGTTTGTTATTCCAGACCGCGGTCTCGTTTTGCCCAGCCTTGCTTTCCCCTCAGACGGTGGTGTAAGGGAGCCCAGGATGTCAGGAACAAATATTTTATTGCATCCTTGAGATGCCGTAGAGTCGAAAGCAGGGTGGGGGGCGGCATCTCTGCTTGGCTGCCTGAGCACACTGGAAAATGCAGGCTTTGAACCAGGAGATGGAGAAATTTGTATTTCTCTGCCTCAGTTTCCCCGTTTTCCCACTTCCCCCGGTTCGTGGCGGGTCGCCGGACCTCGGCGGATGGATGGAGCAATGCCGGTGCCGGCTGCGGCTCATCCTCCACCGCTGTCCCTCTCTCCCCCGCGCAGGTATGTGGGGTTTCCACGACCGAGATCTCATGCTTCGCAAATCCCTTTACACCCTGATGGATAAAGGCGTGGAGAGGGAAGCCCTGAAGCGGAGGTGGCGCTGGCAGCAGACACAGCAGAACAAGGAGGTAGGAGCTGGACGAGACACAGAGGGGGGAGGTCGTGATAAAATATCCCGTGGGGATGGGAGGTGCTTCCTATCACGATAAATTGGAATTTCGGGCACCCCCCTTGGCTTGCGATGGTTGGCCGCGCCACAGGGAGACATGTGCTCCGATCTCAGCTGTGGCAAAATTCCCTTTTTGACAATGTAGGAAAATTATTAGAACCACGTGATGTCCAGGATTGATGGAAAATATTGACGGGATGCGATGGCCGTGCTGGGTGTTGAGCGATGCTGCAGCATCGGTTGCTCCAGCAGGAAAGGTGCATTGCAGTGGAGCAAAATCCTCCACCAAAAAAACAAAAAAAACCAAAAAAAAACCGAAAAAAAAAAAAAGGGAGGAAATTCAGGAACTTATCACATCGAGGTGCTTTTGGAAATGGGGTGAACGTTTGTTTCCACCTGATGCTGAAGGATGGTGTTTACTCTCCAGCTTCCTTTTTATTTTTGGAAGGGCACAAAAAAAAAAATATCGGTATTTCCCGGGTTGAAGCAGAGTCGTTAATAAATACTCAGCGATTTTAGTGCCGTTAAAAGCAGCTTTTATGCAGCTCTTTCAACTGCCGGCTCCAGAATTAGGAGCACCGTGACCCGCAGATTTTAAAAGGACTGGAAAATCCCGGAGGGGTGGGATGTGGTGGGGTCGTGGTTGTGGTCCTCAGCGCGGGCGGTAGGTGCGGGCTGCGCAGTATTCTCGCCGCTTTGCTACGTGAGCTTTAGAGCAGTGATGACAGGATTCAGCCGACGGCGTCAGCGGGAGCGGAGCAATCGAATTAATACCTAGAACAAAGCGGAGAGCCGAGCGTCGGGCGCTTCTACTGTGCGGCTGGAGCGGCCGTCTGGGCAGCTTTGAGGACTCGGGGTGTTGCATCCAGATGCTGGAGCTGCCCCTGGGGGGAAAAAGATCCTTTTGAATGGATTCATTTATCGGGGAGAATTTATTTGGGGGAAATTCCACCGGGAAAGGAGGAGGAAGGGACGTTTTGCAACTGTAATGTGAGGGTGCACGAGTAAACCGTGGCTTCGCCGTGTTTTGAGATACCGAATCAACCCTCAAATCGAGTATTTATGGATGCTCTGGTGTCGTCTGTCGCTTTTTGAAGGGAAATAAATTCTGTATTTTAGCTAATCCAATTATCCGTCCCGCTGCTTGTTGCCAATAGGTCGTGTCCTCATTAATACGGGAAGGATTTAGTGGAAGAGGAAAGGTTTCCTCGCATTCCGTGGGTTGCAGTGTTGCCTTCCACCCCGCAGAAAGGCAGATTTTCATTTAGGCAAATTATCTTCCCGGCTGGCTGGGGAACGCGGATTTGGAAACGTGCGCTTTTTTGCATAACAAATTGATGATTTTTGCATAAATCCTTAGAGAAAAATTGTGGCTGCCTGTATAAAACCGCACGGCGGAGATTGGAAAATATTTACTTGGATGATTTAGGGTTGTTTTGGGCTTTTTTTTTTTCCATTTTTTTTTCCCAGTCTGGTCTCGTCTACACCGAAGAGGAGTGGCAGAAGGAGTGGAACGAGCTGATCAAACTGGCATCCAGCGAGCCTCGCGTGCACTACGGCACCAACGGCGGCGGCTGCGGGGGGTACGTGGAGGGGACCGCGCTGAAAAGTAATACGGCAGGATACAAAACACAGCCAAGACATTCCTGGGCTCATTCCCAATGAGGGGGCTGGGGGTTGCTGCTTTGCTCCTGTCCAGGGGGGGTTGCAGGGGAAGGGTGAAGGATGCTGAGAGCGAGATGCCCGTGGAGCATCGCGGGAAGCGGCAGCGATAGAGGGAATAGAAACCTAATCCTTGCGCCCGGCGCGGCACCCTGGTAGCTCCAACGTGGGAGGGAGAAAAGCTGAGGGTGTCTGCCCTGCTCGCTCCGTATTTCAGGGGTTTGATCGCCGCAGCCGCCCCGGACAAATACCACGTGCGAAAATACTGGAAAATACTTGGATTTACACATCCGAGGCTCTTTAGGTAGGAGCCTCCAGGAGTGCCGCGCAGTATTCCCTGGGTACAGATCCGTGCTGTGGCATAGGACATTTTTTCAGATTTCTATCTAAAATCTCCAAATTAGACGTAGTTTGATTAGTAATCAAACGTAACGCTGTTCCTATAATCTGCCTCTGCGCGGCTGCCTACAAAAACCTCATTTTGTGCTTTTTTTAAAAGCAACGGTTCAATGTTCCCAAGGGTTGAAAAAATTAATTTCTTGTTTCCCCAACAGTGTTGAAAAAATTAATTTCTTGTTTCCCAACAGCGTTGAAAGCTCGGAGGAGCCGGTGTACGAGAGCCTGGAGGAGTTCCACGTCTTTGTCCTCGCCCACGTGCTGAAGCGACCCATCGTGGTGGTGGCGGACACGATGCTGCGGGACTCGGGGGGAGAAGGCAAGAGCCACCCGCGCGGTTTCCCGGTCCCGGGGGGTGGTGCAGGCTCCCACCCCACATTTCACGGGGTCTTTTTGCTCGGTGGAGCCGGATTTTGAATGAGGGGCAGAGCGTGGGGCGCGGGGGGGGCTGCGGGTGACCCCCATGGAGGGCTCAGCACCCCAGCCTGACCTCGTGCTCTTCCAAAGAGCATCTGCCCGACGCTCGGGGCTTTTCCCGACCTTTTTTGCCCCCACACGTGCGTGTAGAGAGGGGAAATTCCATCCCTGCCTGTCATCTGTTCCATGAACCGACTTAATTTCCCATCAAAATATTTGATTCCGTTACCGTCGTTCTGCGTGCGCGAAATTTGAAGTTGCCTTGCGGAAGAGCGAAGAAGGGTGGTTTGTTTTTTTTTTATAGAAAATAGTTTTTATTTTTGTAGAAACTATAGAAAATAGTTTCATTTTGCAGCTGCCTTCTTCCTGGTGGAAAATAGATGTCTCTTTTGGGTTGTGGTTTCTTTTTTTAGCCTCCCTTGAGCCGGCAGGTAATTGCAGGGGAAAACCTTGAATGAAGCAAATGGCTCGTTCTGGAGCAGTTTCAGTATCAACAATTTGTAATTTTTTAAGCTGTTACGAAAACTAACCACCCCGCTTCCCTTCCAGCCTTTGCCCCTATTCCCTTTGGAGGGATCTACCTTCCCCTGGAGGTACCAGCCAACAAATGCCACCGTTCTCCGCTGGTCCTGGCGTACGACCAAGCCCATTTCTCTGCCCTGGTGTCCATGGAGCAGAAGGAAACCACGAAAGATCAAGGTGGGTGATAAGGGAGATCGGTGTCGTGTCAGCGCGATGCAGCTGGGGGGTCCTGGGGATGGGCAGGGACCCAGGCGAGGGCTGGAGCCCCTCTGCTGCGCGGCCAGGCTGGGGTGGGGGGCTCAGCCCGGAGGGGAGGGGGCTCCGGGGGGACCTTATCCCGGCGCGGGGGACGAGGGGGACGGTTTGAACTGAAAAGGGGAGATTCAGGCTGGGGGTGAAGAAGGAATTTGTTGCGCCGAGGGTGGTGGGACCCCGGCAGGGGCTGCCCGGAGAGGCGGTGGGTGCCCCGTCCCGGTGGGTGCCCCGTCCCTGGGGACACTCCAGTTCAAGCGGGACGGGGCTCTGAGCACCCGCTGTAGCGGGAGGTGTCCCAGCCCAGGGCATGGGGGGCACTGGGGGGTCTTTAGGGTCCTTCCCCACCCAAACCACCCGGCGACGCTGTGCTGATTCCATGACCCCAACCCTTGGCAGCCGCCAAGCGTGTGACGTGCTTGGTGGGCAGGTTTGTCCTTCCAGGCATCACGGGTGGGCTGTCCGCCCCGTCACGGGTGGGCTTTGTGCCCCGTCACGGGTGGGCTGTCCGCCCTGTCACGGGTGGGCTTTCTGTCCCTCCTGCAGCCGTGATCCCCCTGACGGACTCGGAGCACAAGCTGCTCCCCGTGCACTTCGCCGTGGATCCGGGGAAGGACTGGCAGTGGGGGAAGGACGACAGCGACAACGTCAAGCTGGCCAGGTTGGTTGTCCACGGACCGGCGCGGCTGTCGCGTTTACACCACGGATGGGTGGGTTTTTCCATCCCTCTGGCCCCACTCAAAGCTGACGGACCTCCCTGCAACTGGGAGGACTGGGAGGGCAGCTGGCGCTCCACCACCCTTCCTAACTCTGCCGGGGATTACGGGCAAGCCATGCCACGGCGTGGGAGCCGCGAGTTTCCCATCACCCAGCCAAACGTAGTGACTTGTGCATCTGACTTTGGGCCAGGAAATCTAGAAAGTTCCGAGACCAAAGCATTAAAATTCAGCATGGCTTTTACCCCTGCGGTGTCTCATTTTTGAGGGGTTTGGAGCCGGTCAAAAAGACTCTGTCCCTTTGTTTTTAGTGGAACAAATGATTTTTACCCGTGGAAATTTTTGAGAAAACATCTTTCTTTACTTTTCTCTGAAGTTGTTTTTGTGGGGAGGAGAATCATTTTGAAACTGGCTCGATTTAGATCTGTGACATCTGCTTTTTTGTTATTTATCTCGTGTTATCGGTAAGATCATTCTTTGAGTTGGGTTTAATCTGTAGCAAGCTTGATTTTTGACCTTCAGGAATCTTAATTATCCATTGAGCTTTTAACCGAAAGCTTTGGAGATTGCAAAAACGTCCCCTTTGGTCTCACTGTTACAACCTGCTGTGTTCAAACATCATTTTTAACAGAAAGACAACGGGCAAATAGCTGTAAATACAGAGCGGAGAACCTGTTATTAAAATGAAACTTGAACTCACTTTTTTTGTCGTTGTTGTTATCCTGGTTTTAAATTCTAGTGTGACGTTATCGCTGGAAGCGAAGCTGCACTTGCTGCACAGCTACATGAATGTGAAATGGATCACGTTGCCTTGTGACACGCAGGTAAAGAGACGGGGGGGTATCTTATTAACTCCTGAATTATTGAAACCCCCTTTCTGGAGGGCAGCCGGCGTCCCCCCGCTGTCCTGCCCTTCCCGTGGGACCGGCTGTGCCGCAGGAATCGCGGCTCACGCTGCTCTGGGCAGATAACCCACTCGGGTTTTGTGGGTGCCCCTTTTTTCCTGGAGTTTTTTATCCCCATTTTCACTCCCCTTGCCCACGCGAAGCGCAGCCCCCGTGCCCCCCGTGGGGGCTGGCAGCCAGGTGATGCTGCTGCCTCCCCCGCAAACCTGGACCCCGGGTTTACAGCCACCGGGAGCTGCCTTGAGATGTACAGTTTTCCCAGGACCTTTCCTCAGCAGGAAAATTCCCATCCGCTTCCCAAATCTCCGTGGGTGGTGCTTTGGGGGATGGTGGGGGCTGCTGGACAGCACAGGGGGGCTGGGGGGGGGGTGTCCCTCTTCTGAGGGGAGTTGGTTTGGTCTGTCTGAGACTCTCTGATGCTCACAGCTGCTTTGCTGAAAAATCCCGGCATCTGTCCCCATCCCAGCCCGACTGGGGATGCGGGAGATGGGGGATGCAGTGACCCCAGGGGGGGCAGAGGATGCCGTGACCCCAGGGGGATGCAGTGACCCCAGGGGGGGCAGAGGATGCCGTGACCCCAGGGGGACGGGGGATGCCGTGACCCCAGGGGGATGGAGGATGCTGTGACCCCAGGGGGACGGGGGATGCCGTGACCCCAGGGGGATGGAGGATGCCGTGACCCCAGGGGGACGGGGGATGCCGTGACCCCAGGGGGATGGAGGATGCCGTGACCCCAGGGGGACGGGGGATGCCGTGACCCCAGGGGGATGGAGGATGCCGTGACCCCAGGGGGACGGGGGATGCCGTGACCCCAGGGGGACAGAGGATGCCGTGACCCCAGGGGGACGGAGGATGCTGTGACCCCAGGGGGACAGAGGATGCCGTGACCCCAGGGGGATGGAGGATGCTGTGACCCCAGGGGGATGCCGTGACCCCAGGGGGACAGAGGATGCCGTGACCCCAGGGGGATGGGGGATGCCGTGACCCCAGTGGGACGGGGGATGCCGTGACCCCAGGAGGGGCAGAGGATGCCGTGACCCCAGGGAGACGGAGGATGCCGTGACCCCAGGGGGACAGAGGATGCCGTGACCCCAGGGGGATGGAGGATGCCGTGACCCCAGGGGGATGGAGGATGCTGTGACCCTAGGGGGATGGGGGATGCCGTGACCCCAGGGGGTTGAAGGATGCCGTGACCCCAGGGAGACGGGTGCCCGCTGCACTCTTGGGTGACCAGAGTGGGGATTTTTTGGTGCCCCCTCCTCGTTTTCCAGCTTTTCCCATGAAACCTCCAGCGAGGTCAGACCGTTGCAGACCTGCATGTGACGCTGAGGGTCGTTCAAACACTGTCCCCTCCGTTCCCTGAGCAAGCGCCGCCGCCTCTGTTTCAGCCTGAAAACTCTGATCCAAGGAATTTCCTGGACTTTGTGTTTATTTTTTCTTTCTCTCTAGGCGCCTCTGGCCCAGCCGGAATCCCCTACAGCCTCCGCGGGCGACGATGCTCGTTCAGCTGTGGAGTCGGGCGAGTCGGACAAGGAGTCGGTCTGCAGCAGTTCGGCAAGCAACGGCGGCGGCAGGGCTTGCAAGGACAAAGAGAAACCAAAGAAAGACCGAGAAAAAGAGAAGGAAAAAGATAAAAAACGGGCAGACTCGGTTGCCAACAAGCTGGGCAGCTTTGGCAAGACTTTGGGAAGCAAGCTAAAAAAGAACATGGGCGGCTTGATGCACCCCAAGACGATGAAGGGAGGCGTGAGCAACGGGCAGGGAGACACCCTGGAGAAGAAGAAGAAAGGATCCTTGAAGTCAAGGAAAGGCAGCAAAGAGGAATCTTCCCAAGGAGACTTGTCAGCTCCTGTGGAGAAGAGCTGCCCGGGTAAAGCACCCCCCGAAAAGCCGTCGGACCCCTACAAGTACAGCAACGACGTCCGGCTGAGCCTGAGCATCCTGCGCGCTGCCATGCAGGGGGAGCGCAAGTTCATCTTTGCCGGCCACCTCAAGACCAGCAACCGGCACCAGTACCAGGAGGAGATGATCCAGAGGTACCTCCTGGATGCCGAGGAACGCTTCCTGGCCGAGCAGAAACAAAAGGAGGTGGAAAAGAAGGCGCTGGGGAGCGCTGCCCCTGCCAAGAAGCCGGAGCCCGAGGCGAGCGCCCACAAGGGCGAGGAAGCGATGCTCGGCCCCGCTTACCCCCCGCCTCCCCCCGCCTACCCCCTCCAGACCCCGGATCTGGCCGTCGGCGCTAAAATAACGGCTTTTCCCTCTGGCTATTCGGGCGTTTTCACCTTTCCCAGACCCTCCCTGGTCAGCGGGGGGGAGGGCTCGCACCCCCCCGGCTACCCAGATGGCCGGCGGCAGGTAGCCGGGGGGTCCTGCCTTCCTCCCTACGCCACCTTACCCCGGCACTGCCCCCAGGCGCGGGCGAACCCCCACCAAAGCAGCCCCCCCCAGCTGGGGAGGTTCTCCCCCACGGACATGGACATCCATCCCAGCCTCCCGGTGGGCTCAGCCTGCCTCCCCCCGCACAGCAACGGCTACAGGGACCCCCCGGAGCAGGACAGCGCGCAGAAAGGGACGTCGGCGGATAAAAATAAAAGCCGGCTGCTTTATAACGTGCAGCAGACCAAATGCAAGCAGCCGAACTGCAGTTTTTATGGACATCCAGAAACTGGGAATTTCTGCTCCTGCTGTTACAAGGAGGAGCTGAAGCGCAAGGAGCGGGAGGCTGTGGGGCACAGGTTCTGAGCGCTGCCCCCGGCGCCCACCTTGGGACCCCTGAGAGATGGGGAATGCAATAATATTGGGGTTTTGTTGTTTTTTGTTGTTAAACATCCCCCCTCCACCCTCCTTTCCCTGCCTGTGGAAGGAGGGGAGCGGGCCGGAGGGCTGAGAAATGGGGGTTTGGCTGAGGTGATGGAGGCGATGCGGGGAAAGGGGGGGCGGGGGGAGGCAAAGCAGCCCCCCGCTCCCAGAGCCGCTGCCGGAGGGAGGAGGATGCTTTTAAGAGGCTTCTTCAGGCGAGGGGCGAGCAGGATTAGCAGAGGCCGTGCTTGGGTTGGAGTACGGGGTGGAAAAGTTGGGGGGGGGGGGGGGAATCCTTCAAAATGATCCAATAAACCAGACCAAAGCTTTCGGAGAGGGGGGGCAGGGGGAGCAGCCCCCCCCACCGGGTCCTTCCAGCCGGATTCTGCCGTCACTAACCGCTCCGAATCGAGCGAGTTCAGTTTGAACGTCCCAAACCTTTGAATCGCGACATTATTTATGGTTTGAACCCCGGTTTTATTTTATATTTCTTCTTTTTTTTTTTTTTTTTTTTTGCTGGTACTGAGCGAAACTTCATTGGAATTGGACTTGGAATTGGGACATTATCGGGATTTTGGTTATTTTTTTTTCGGTTGAATCATCGGAGCCTGGCTCCGTCGGATGTTGCTGAGCCGTTGTCAGCAGCGGGCTCAGGGCTCTAACCCGGTTGGGGTTTTTAAAATATTATTTTGAATCTTTCTTGGGGGTGGGAGGGAGACGGGGGGGGCGGTCACAGTGCTCGAGTGGTTTGGAGGGGTTTTTTTGTTTTTTTCCTGCAGAAGTATGTGCAAAAACCCTTCTGGTCGCGGGGCGGTCGACCCGACTTAGTAAGAAGGGAGAGAAGCGAGGTCAGTGTCTCCAGCCAGCAATAACCGTCGGCGCGGGCAGGTAGCGCGGACACGGAGCATCCCGCGGCACCGGGAGGTCAATCCGGCCGCCCGCATCCCTCCGGAGCCGCGCGCCCCCAGCCATAATTCTTTTTTTTTTTTTTTTTCTACTTGAGCAAAGCTACTGCCGTACTACCTCCGTTCTGCTGAATCGAATTAACTCGGCTCCATTTTGCTGAGCCACGTAACCGACCTTAGGCTGAGGAATATTCAACGATATTTTTTTGGATAATAGGGCTAAAGAGCGAGACGTTAATTAAAAAAAAAAAAAAAAAAACACGAACCCGTAACTAACTTGATGCGATGTGGTCCATGACGTTCCCTTCTCCCCCCGCATCCCAGCCCCTGCGGCGTCAGATGCGCCGTACGCTCCCCTTCACGTCTTGCAGGGTGGGTTTAACTTTAGCACTGCAATGTTTGCACAGATTTATTATTTTTATTCTAATTTTTTTTTTTTTTTCGTAACTACAGCTCCCAAACCGGACTCGATCCTGTATAGAGCAAGGTTCAGCGTTTTACCACGTGAAAATAAAACATGAGTTATTACCGAGAATTCAAAGCTTTACACCATTCCCTCATTATTTTATTTTATTTTGTTTTATTTTTGGTTTTTCAGAAGGCATACAACTATGCAATCCCTTCCTGTCCGATCCTGCCCGCTGCCCTTCCCGGGGAGAAGGGATGCGATCCGGGCGGAGGCGGTGGAAGTGTACTTAACCCCGGAGCATCACCCGAAGCCTTACTACACCGCTACCTAAGGCTTGGTTCTAGCATACCACAACATACATAATTTAAGGTATATCTAAAACCCCCACAAATCCAGGTCGTTTTCCAGAGGTGGGGCCGGTGTGATGCTGAGGGCTCAGGTCAAGCCAGGGAAGATGCTTGTCGGTGACGGTCCCGGTGATGGTGTCACCAGTTGAAGCTCCCAAGGGCTTTTGCACCCCGGGGTGGGCACCAGCGCCCGGAGGTGACGCGCAGGGTGGCTCATCCTCATCTCGGAGCAAACAGCGAGGAAATCATCCCCCGACCCGCAGCCGTTCTGGCGTGCTTGAACCCAGAGCTGGGACATGCGGCACCAGGGGGGTTCTCACCACGGTTACCCCGCACCATCGCCCGGCTCCCCCCGCTATTAACCTAAAATCTTGAAAAAGCCAACAAAACCCGGCTGCAGCGGGGCGCTTGGCTCACAGACCCGTTCCAACCGTTTCGTTTTTCCGTAACGGGAGCGGCGGCGTTACTGCGGTTTGGGGAGCATCCTCCCACGGCGGCAGCAGGGGCTTGGGGTGCTCTGTGCCCCCCAGCACCGACGGCGGGAGGCGAAGGGCACCGCTCCACCAGTGGCTCCTGGGATCTGGGGGAGGAATTTCTCCCCGTTTTGGTGGCCCTCATCCTGCCGCGGCGCGGGAGCTGGGGGATGCTGGAGGTTGGGGGGTGACCTGCTGGCTCGGGGGGGGGGGGTCCATCCTGGCGCTCCAGGCGGGAAGTGAGGGGCTGCCGGGAATCCCGGCCACCGGAGCAGCTGAGGCGTAGGGGAGCTTCGCTTTGATCTTGTGAAGGCGACGGAATCCTGTGGGATATTGTTTTGGGGGGGGGAAAAAGAAAAAACAGGGAATGCCCAGCAGCAGGTATCCCTTCCGTGCATCCTAGAGGAAACTCCTCTCGGATCCCTTCTCGGCAGGGATGCCGTCACCCCAATTCCTCTGCCAGGTTTTCTTGTCGTTGGTAGAATCTGTAGCTTTTTGAAAAATCCAAACTGGAGGGGTGGGGGGAGACCCCCGACCTCCAGGCAATGAGGAGGAACCTTCGAGGGGTGTTTTCCCAGAGCCAGGAGGCCCCGCGATTCCAGACCCACGAAGGATTTTTTCAGGTCATTTTTGTTTCCTTTATGGTGAAACTAATTGTTATAATAATTTTAATTTTTTTTTTTCCTTTTTTTAAGGGACTATTAAATACAAATTATATTTATTGAAACATACCGACCATCCACCAGCTCCTATTCATCAGCGCGCGGAAGTTTTCGGGATGCGGGACTGGATATTTTTCCAGCACCGATATTTTTATATTTTTGGGGGGGGGAGACGGGGAACAAGAAGGACTCTCACTCCAAAGCACCTTTCAGGGAGGCAAAGCACCAATCCTGCCCCCAGGAGGGGTTTTCTCCCATGGGGATGCTGCGACTTCATCCCGAGGGCTTAAACTAAGTGCACTTAATGGTGTCGTGGGCAGAAGCGTTGCTGCTGGGGGGTTGATGAAAGATTTTCGGGAAGGGTCCCCAAAAACCCGTCCGTCAGCCATTTCTTTTACTGAACAAGCGTCGCCCGTTGCTGCCGTTACCAGCGCCGCTGCGGGGAAGGCCGGTGGGATGCTTTGGTTAGCGCTAACCCAACAAGAAGTGACCTGAATTAATTCCGCACTCGTTTATTTGCAACATTTTTTTTTTAATTAATGATTAGGTGGGGGGTGATGCTGCTATTTTTTTTTTTTTTTTGACGCCTTGCCAGCACCGCTGGAGCGAGCACTGATGGTGCGGGGCAATGGGGCTGTACACCGCATCCTTCGTTAATGCTACCATAGATTCATTGACAATAAATAACGTTCAATTAATTAAGCCCTGGGCAGCGGCTGTGCCTCGTTCCTCCGCTTCGGCCCCAACGGGCTCGGGGGGTCCCAGCCCCTCCTGTCCCAAATCCCTGCGGGGATCCCGCTCTCCGTCCCCTCCTGCACCCAATTATTGGGGGTTTTTCTCCGCTGTGGGGTGCTGGGAGCTCTGCGCACCCATCCCGCACCGTGCGTCCCCTCGGGGTGCTGGGAGCTGCGCACCCATCCCGCACCGTGCGTCCCCTCGGGGTGCTGGGAGCTGCGCACCCATCCTGCAGCGGGCTCCGGGCCGTGCCCTGGGGCTCCCCATGGTCCCGGGGGTGCGGGCAGGTGCGGGGGGCTGCGGGCAGGGTCCGGGGCGGGAGGGGGTGGGGGTGGGGTGCGGGCAGGGTCCGGGGGTCCCGGCAGGTGCGGGCAGGTGCGGGAGAGGTGCGGGCAGTGCGTCCCTCCCGCTGCCGCTGCTCCGCCCCGCTGGGAGCCCGAGCTGGGAGCAGGAGCGGGACCGGGAGCAGGAGCGGGACCGGGAGCAGGAGCAGGAGCAGGAGCGGGACCGGGAGCAGGAGCGGGACCGGGAGCAGGAGCAGGAGCAGGAGCGGGACCGGGAGCAGGAGCGGGAGCAGGACCGGGAGCAGGAGCGGGAGCAGGACCGGGAGCAGGAGCGGGACCGGGAGCAGGAGCAGGAGCAGGAGCCGGTGCCGGTGCCGGGCGGTGGCGCTCGGGGCTCCCCGGCTGCTCCGGCCGGTCCCGCCCGGCCAAGGTCCCTCCGCCATGAGCCGCCGCCGCCGCCGCCGCCCGGCCTTCCCCGGCCTCCCAGGTAGGGCCGGGCCGGGCCGGGACCGGGCCGGGGCTGGGATGGGGCTGGGGCCGGGCTGGGGCCGGGGGCTGGGCCGGGCCGGTCCCGGTGCGCTCGGCCCCGACCCGCGGCGCTCCCACAGGGGAGCTGGTGCTGGAGGAGGCGGCGGGGGCCCGGCCCCGCAGCGCGGACACCGACGGCCCCGGCCCCGGCCCCGGGACGCTGCTGTGCACCAACCGCCGCCTGGCCTTCCTGCCCGCCCGGGTGCGCCCGCCGCCGGCACCGGCCCGAGCATCGGCCCCATCCCGGCACCGGCCCCTGAGAACCGGCCCCATCCCGGCACCGGCCCCTGAGTACCGGCCCCGGCCCCAGCCCCATCCCGCTGCATCCCTGACCCCATCCCGGCCCCATCCCAGCACCATCCCAGTTCCAGCCCCATCCCTGACCCCATCCCTGACCCCATCCCGGGCCCTATCCCAGAACCATTCCAGCTCCATCCCTGACCCCATCCCTGACCCCATCCCACTGCATCCCTGACCTCATCCTGGCCCCATCCCAGCCCCATCCCAGTTCCAGCCCCATCCCTGACCCCATCCCTGACCCCATCCCACTGCATCCCTGACCTCATCCTGGCCCCATCCCAGCCCCATCCCAGTTCCAGCCCCATCCCTGACCCCATCCCTGACCCCATCCCACTGCATCCCTGACCTCATCCTGGCCCCATCCCAGCCCCATCCCAGTTCCAGCCCCATCCCTGTACCCATCCCTGACCCCATCCCACTGCATCCCTGACCTCATCCTGGCCCCATCCCAGCCCCATCCCAGTTCCAGCCCCATCCCTGACCCCATCCCTGACCCCATCCCTGACCCCATCCCACTGCATCCCTGACCTCATCCTGGCCCCATCCCAGCACCATCCCAGCCCCACCCTCAGCCATCAGCCGCAGACCCGCCGCGCTCCCTGGGGACCCCCTCGCCACCCCCTCGCCGTAGGACACCAGGGGACAAGGGGCAGCCGTGGGGCCCAGCACCGGGGCAGAGGCAGCGGGGTCCCGGATCCAGCCCCCTGCCCTTCCCGGGGTGACCCCCTGCCCCCCACAGCCCCCCGGTGCCCGAGCCTTCCTCCCCAGCGAGTACGACGTGGCGCTGCCCTGCATCTGCGAGCTGGTGGCAGGTGACAGCGGCAGCCCCCAGCCCCGTAGGATGAGTTGGGCCGGGCTTGGGGGGCACTGACAGCCGCCCCCCCCCCCCCTCACCCACTGCAGCCAGCAGCTTTGCCAAGCCCAAGGTGCTGACGGCCACCTCCACCCTCAAGTTCATCCCTGAGGAACTGGCCGTCTTCTGCCGGGATTTCCGCCTGCTCCGCTTCTACTTCCAGGAAAACGGGTTGGCTCCGCAGGCATTTCGGGTGAGCTGGGGCCGGGGGCGGGGTGCTGGCAGTCTAGGGGGGGCTGGAGAGGTTGTGGACCCTCCATCTGGGGTGCCCCACGGCCTTGGTGCGGGGGTCGGGGGGCTCGTTCCCCATCCTGGCACCTGGATTCTCCTGGCAGGTGGCCAACGCCATCGCCCAGGCGCGGGAGGCGGCGTGGCTGGGGGGTGACGATGAGGGACGTGGTGGCTGCTCCTGCCCCACCGAAGATGAAGGCCGGCTGGAGGAGGAGGAGGATGAGAATGAGGAGGAGGAGGAGGAGGAGGAGGAGGAGGAGGAGGAGGAGGAGGAGGAAGGCTCGGCTGCCACGCTGCTCTTCGAGAGCCTGCGCGACTGGGAGAAGGAGCTGAAGCGCCTGGGTGCCGCGGGCTGGAGGGTCAGCGCCGTCAACGAGCGCTTTGACATGGCCCCCAGGTACGGGGTACGGGGACCCCCCCAGGCCCCCCCCCCTGCTGCTGGGGGGGGGCATGGCGAGACCCTCCCCCTCCAGGGGCGGCAGTGAAGGACTGTGGGGAGAATCATCCCGTCTGCCCCATGGCTGGGGGGAGAACACCCTGTGAAATGGCACCCCAGGATTTGGGGGGCGTGGGGGGCGCTGCCCCATGCCCCCCCCGCCCCCCCCCACAGCCTCCCCCGGTACCTGTGGGTGCCCAGCGGGCTCCTGGACCACGACCTCAAGCGGACCTTCGCCCACTTCGAGGAGCACCGGGTGCCTGTGAGTGCCCTGGGGGGGTGCTGGGGGGGGGGGGAGCAGCAAGGGGCTGGGGGGTGACACGGGGGGTGTCCCCCCCCCCTCTCACCCGCAGCGCCTGTGCTGGCACCACCCGGGCGGCAGTGACCTGCTGAGAGCCGCCGGCTTCCACGCGGCCTCGGAACCGAGCAGCGAGGACATGAGGTGAGTCCTGCCAGGGGTCCTGGGGGGGGGGGGGGGTCTAGGGGGGGTGCCACCCCCCACCCTGACCCACCGGGGGTCCCTGTCCCCGCGGCAGGTGCCTGGAGGCTCTGCTGCTGGGGGGCCGGGGGCCCTGCGTGCTGGCCGACACCGCCGAGCTGCCCACCCTGGCCGACATCCAGCTCGCCCACCTCAAGCTGCGGGCGCTCTGCCTGCCCGGTGAGTGGGGCTGGGGGCTGGGGCGGGGGGGTCCCCACCGGATCCCCCCCCCGCCCCATCACGGGGCTCCTTCTCCTCTGCTGACCCCCCCCTCCTTTGCCGGGGCGAGGCAGGCGCGGCGGCAGAGGAGAAGTGGCTGTCGGCGCTGGAGGGGACGCGCTGGCTGGACCACGTGCGGTGAGCGGGTGGGAGGGGGGGCATCTTTTTGGGGGGGGGGGGGGCGAACCTCACCCTAAAACCAGCCCTCCCCGTGGCAGAGGGTCCTCCCAGCGGTGGGTGCAGGATGACGGGGGCATTGCCGTGGGTGCGTGACACCCCAGGGTGGGCTGCAGACCCCCGGGCAGGTGGCCGTGGTGTTTCGGGGTGCCCTGACCCCCCCTTTTGCCCCCCCCCCCAGCACTTGCTTGAGAAAAGCCGTGGAGGTGGTGTCGCTGCTGGCGGGGAGACGCTGCTCCGTCCTCCTGCAAGGTAGCACCAGAGAGGGGCACCGGGATGGGACTGGGGGGCACTGGGATGGGCTTGGGGGGCACCGGGATGGGCTTGGGGGGCACCGGGATGGGGTCGGGGGGCACCGGGATGGGGTCGGGGGGCACCAGGATGGGGTTGGGAGGCACCAGGGTGGGGTCGGGGGCACTGGGATGGGGTTGGGGGGCACCTGGATGGGCTTGGGGTCACAAGGATGGGGTTGGGGGCACCAGGATGGGTTCAGGGGTACCGGGATGGGTTAGGGGGTCACCAGGATGGGATCAGGGGGCACTGGGATGGGACTGGGGGTCACCGGGATGGGATCAGGGATCACTGGGATGGGAATGGGGGCACTGGGTTAGGTAGCACCGGAGGGGGGCACCGGGATGGGCTTGGGGGGCACCGAGATGGGACTGGGGGGGCACTGGGATGGGACTGGGGGTCACCGGGATGGGATCAGGGATCACTGGGATGGGAAGGGGGGCACTGGGTTAGGTAGCACCGGAGGGGGGCACCGGGATGGGCTTGGGGGGCACCGAGATGGGACTGGGGGGCACTGGGATGGGACTGGGGGTCACCGGGATGGGATCAGGGATCACTGGGATGGGAATGGGGGCACTGGGTTAGGTAGCACCGGAGGGGGGCACCGGGATGGGCTTGGGGGGCACCGAGATGGGCTTGGGGGGCACCGAGATGGGACTGGGGGGCACTGGGATGGGCTTGGGGGGCACCGGGATGGCTGTGGCACACTGGGGACCCCCCCCCCACCGCTTTGCCCCCCCCCAGAGCCGTCGGACCGGGACCTGAACTGCCTGCTGTCCTCGCTGGTGCAGCTGCTGGGGGACCCCCACTCCCGCAGCCTTCCCGGCTTCCAGAGCCTGGTGCAGCGGGAGTGGGTGGCCGCCGGGCACCCCTTCCCCCACCGCCTGGGGCTGCTGCGCCGCGACACCCCCCGGCAGGAGGTCAGAGCCCCCCGCGCCCCCCCACCCCCTCCCCATCGTGGTGGGCGACAGGCACGTGGGTGGGTGCCCCCCCCCGGCCTTGCCGCCCCCTCCCCGTCGTGGTGGGTGACAGATACATGGGTGTCCCCCCACCCAGGCCCCCATCACCCCCTCCCCGTCGTGGTGGGTGACAGATACATGGGTGTCCCCCCCACCCAGGCCCCCATCACCCCCTCCCCATCGTGGTGGGTGACAGATACATGGGTGTCCCCCCCACCCAGGCCCCCATCACCCCCTCCCCATCGTGGTGGGTGACAGATACATGGGTGTCCCCCCCACCAGGCCCCCATCACCCCCTCCCCATCGTGGTGGGTGACAGATACATGGTGTCCCCCCCACCCAGGCCCCCATCACCCCCACCCCATCGTGGTGGGGGACAGATACATGGGTGTCCCCCCACCCAGGCCCCCATCACCCCCTCCCCATCGTGGTGGGTGACAGGCACGTGGGTGTCCCCCACCCCAGGCCCCCATCACCCCCTCCCCATCGTGGTGGGTGACAGATACATGGGTGTCCCCCCCACCCAGGCCCCCATCACCCCCTCCCCATCGTGGTGGGTGACAGATACATGGGTGTCCCCCCACCCAGGCCCCCATCACCCCCTCCCCATCGTGGTGGGTGACAGATACATGGGTGTCCCCCCCACCCAGGCCCCCATCACCCCCTCCCCATCGTGGTGGGTGACAGATACATGGGTGTCCCCCCCACCCAGGCCCCCATCACCCCCTCCCCATCGTGGTGGGTGACAGGCACGTGGGTGTCCCCCACCCCAGGCCCCCATCACCCCCTCCCCATCGTGGTGGGTGACAGATACATGGGTGTCCCCCCCCACCCAGGCCCCCATCACCCCCTCCCCATCGTGGTGGGTGACAGATACATGGTGTCCCCCCACCCCAGGCTCCCATCACCCCCTCCCCATCGTGGTGGGTGACAGATACATGGGTGTCCCCCCACCCCAGGCCCCCATCACCCCCTCCCCATCGTGGTGGGTGACAGATACATGGGTGTCCCCCCACCCCAGGCCCCCATCACCCCCTCCCCATCGTGGTGGGTGACAGATACATGGGTGTCCCCCCACCCCAGGCTCCCATCACCCCCTCCCCATCGTGGTGGGTGACAGATACATGGGTGTCCCCCCACCCCAGGCCCCCATCACCCCCCTCCCCGTCATGGTGGGTGACAGGCACGTGGGTGTCCCCCCCCCAGGCCCCCGTTTTCCTGCTGTTCCTGGACTGCACGTGGCAGCTGGTGCGGCAGTTCCCGGCGGCGTTCGGCTTCACCGAGACCTTCCTGCTGGCCCTCCACGACAGCAGCTTCGCCCCGCACTTCAGCACCTTCCTCTTCACCTGCCAGCGGCAGCGGGGCCGCGGCGGCCCGGTGAGCTGGGGGGGGACACCGGGAGGGGGGGGGACACCGGGAGGGGCCACGCCGCAGGGTCCCAGGGGGGCGAGACCTTTGGGAAAGCGATGAACCCCCTCCCACCCCGCCTGGCTGCGGGCAGCCTGCCGTGCCTCAGTGTCCCCGGCCGCACGCCCGGCTGGGGATTGGGAGTTTCACCCCCTCCCCTCCCCCGTTTCACCCCTTCCCCCCCCCCTTTCACACCCTCCCCCCTTTCATCCCTTCCCCCCCTTTCCCCCCCTCCCTCCTTTCCCCCCTTCCCCCCCCTTTCACCCCTTCCCCCCTTTTCACCCCTTCCCCCCTTTTCATAGCTCCCCCCCCTTTCATCCCCTTCCCCCCTTGCAACCCCTCACCCCTTTCAGCCCTTCCCCCCTTGCACCCCTTCCCCCCCCTTTTCACCCCCTCCCCCCCCTTTCACCCCCTCCCCCCTTTCACCCCCTCCCCCCTTTCATCCCTTCCCCCCCTTTCACCCCTTCCCCCCCCTTTCACCCCCTCCCCCCCTTTCCCCCCTTCCCCCTCCGTTTCACCCCTTCCCCCCCCTTCACCCACCCCTTTCATCCCCTCCCCCCTTTCATCCCTTCCCCCCCGTTTCACCCCTTCCCCCCCCTTTCACCCTTCTCCCCCCCCCGTTTCACCCCCTCCCCACGTTTCACCCCTTCCTCGCCCCCCCCCGCAGCACCGGCCCTGCAGCCAGACCTACACGCCGGTGACCGGCTGGCGGGACCCCCCGGTGGGGGCGAGGCGGGGGGGCCGGGGGGGCAGCGGTGCCGGGGGGCTGCCCACCGTCTGGGACTGGGGGCTGCGCTACAGCCGGCAGCAGCGGGCCCGATTCTGGAACCCGGCGGGTGCTACCGGCACCGTGGGACCCCCTGACGCTGGAGACCCCCGGAACCCAGGCGGGGTGAGTCGGGGCTTGGCTGGGGGGGGGGGCTGCGCTGCCGGGAGGGACCCCAGCCTCTGAGGGGTGTCGCACGAGACCCCCCTCCTGTTCAATCTGGGGGGCTCTCTGTGATACATCCTTTCCTGGTGCCCCATGCCCCCCAGAAAGTTGCCCCATCCCTAACTGCGGGGTTCCCCCCGCCCCGTTTTCCCTCCCCGCTGCTTTCCGCCCGTTTTTTCCCCCCCCCCCCACCCCATTTCCCAGCCCACCGACTCCTGGCCGGGTCTGGGGGCCGGCACCGTGTGGGCGCTGGCCAAGGGGACCCTGTCACCCCAAGCCCTTCCCTGGCGGAGCGGCCGCCCCCCCCCCTCGCCTGTCGCGCTGGGCCACCTCCCTGGAGAGCCTGGGCGAGCGGGGGGGCAGCCTGGGGGGCACCTGGCCCCCCGCGCCCCCCCCGGGGCTGCTGCTGCCCTGCGCCGCGGGACCCTCGGTGCGGCTCTGGCGTCGCTGCTACCTGCGGGGGCTGCCCGAGGCGCAGGTAACGCCGGGGGGGCGCGGGGGTCCCTGCCGGGCTCTGCCCGGTGGCGCGAGGGGAAACTGAGGCACGGCAGGGCTGGGGAGGGGGGGTCCTGCCCCGCCGGCGGCTCGGGGGGGGTTGAGGGTGGTCCCTGCGTGGAGTCCTGACCTCTGTGTCTGTCCTACCCGTGTCCCTCCGTCCCACCCTGTGTCACGCTATCCTGGTCCACGTCCCACCATCCCACCCCGTGTCCCTGCACCCCGACA
Source organism: Falco rusticolus (assembly GCF_015220075.1). Taxonomy (NCBI): domain Eukaryota; kingdom Metazoa; phylum Chordata; class Aves; order Falconiformes; family Falconidae; genus Falco; species Falco rusticolus. The sequence goes on along the minus strand of NC_051205.1, from coordinate 1,036,027 downwards.
TGTGTCCCTCCATCCCGACATGTGTCCCTCCATCCAACCCCGTGTCCCTCCATCCCACCCCGTGTCCCTCCATCCCACCCCGTATCCCTCCATCGCGGCCCCTGTCCCTCCATCCTGGTCCACGTCCCACCATCCCACCCCATGTCCCTGCATCCCACCCCATGTCCCTGCATCCCGACCCGTGTCCCTGCATCCCACCCTGTGTCCCTGCATCCTGACACGCGTCCCTGTATCCCAACACGTGTCCCTCCATCCCGACCCGTGTCCCTGCATCCCACCCCGTGTCCCTGCATCCCACCCCGTGTCCCTGCATCCCGACATGTGTCCCTCCATCCTGGTCCATGTCCCTCCATCCAACCCCGTGTCCCTTCATCCCACCCCGTATCCCTCCATCGCGGCCCCTGTCCCTCCATCCTGGTCCACGTCCCTCCATCCTGGTCCACGTCCCACCATCCCACCCCATGTCCCTGCATCCCACCCTGTGTCCCTCCATCCCGACCCGTGTCCCTGCATCCCACCCCGTGTCCCTCCACCCAACCCCTATGTTCCTCCATCCTGGCCCCCATGTCCCTCGATCCCACCCCGTGTCCCTCCATCCTGACCCCTGTCCCCCCCCCCAAAATGTCCCCACAGCGCGGGCGCTTCGCCCCGTCTCCAGCGGCGCTGGCCGAGGAGCTGAGGCTGCTGCAGGACCGGCTGCGCACCTGGCAGGCGCAGGGACCCCGCACCCCCCCGCTGTGAGGACCCTGCGACAGGACCTCCGCACCCCGGGGGGACACGGCTGCTCGGCAGGGCTCTTTCGGGGACCCCCAAAGCGCCCCACACCAGTGCCCTGGAGGGGTCCCCCCACCGCCCCCCTGCTCTGGGGGGTTCGAGGGTGCTGGAGGAAGCGGGGGGGGGTCCCGGAGGGCGGGGGGTCCCCCCCCAGGCGCCCCCCACTCTCACCGGACACGGTGGTTTCTTGGGGTTTTTTCCATTAAATCCTTTTGCTACCTCTGGACAGGCTGCGGGGTGCTGGGGCTGCGGCCCCGTCCAGCCCGGGCGAGCAGGATGCGGCCCCCCGGGGCGCTGCAGGGGCTCCCGTCCCGTGCGGGGGGCTGTGGGGAGGGGTCCGTGGCGGGGCTGGGGGCCGTGGGGGTCCATGGGGGGCCATGGGGGGCCTGGGGGGCTGGGGGGGCAGTGGGGGGGGATCCTGGCACATGGGGTGGGGGGGGGGCCTGCAGGCACAGAGGTGCCCTGGTGATGAGATCCCCTGGCACTGGGATCCCCTAGCACTGGGACCTCCTGGCATTGGGATCCCCCAGCACTGAGATCTCCTGGCACCGGGATCCCCTCAGCTCTGGGATCCTCCCAACACTGTATTCTGGCGCTGGGACTCCCCCAGCACCGGGATCCCCTCAGCTGTGGGATCCCCCCCAACACTGTGTTCTCCTGGCGCTGGGATTCCCCCAGCACTGAGATCTCCTGGCACTGAGATCCCTTGGCACTGGGATTTCTCAGTACAGGGATCCTTTGGCACCGGGATTCCCCCGGCACCGGGATCTCCCAGCACATCGATTCCCCCCACGCCGGGATCCCTCGGCACTGGGATTCTTCCGGCACTGATCCCCCCCGGCACTGGGATCCCCCCCGGCACTGGGATCTCGCGGCACCTGGATTCCCCCTGGCACTGGGATCTCCCAGCTCGGGGACCCCTCGGCACTGGGGCAGTGCTCCTGGCCTTGAGGGGGATACCGCCGCCTGTCACGGCAGGGGATATCGCGACAGAAGGGCGGCACCGCCCGCACTCAAGATGGCCGCCGCACCGCCCCCGCGCCCAGCCGCCCCCGCCACTTCCGCCCCCCCGGGTCACGCGGCGGTGACGTCACGACGCACGACGTTGCGTGACGGCGGCGCCGCGCGGGCGGGAGCGGGCAGCGGGGCAAGATGGCGGCGGGGCCCATCTCCGAGCGGAACCAGGGTGAGCGGCCCTGGGGAGGAACCGGGGGGGCCCGGGGCTCCCTGGGCGGGGAGGGAACTGGGGAGCTCGGGGCTCCTTGGGGGGGGGCTCGGGGCTCCCTCAGGGCGAGGGGAGGGCACTGGGGGGCTCGGGGCTCCCTGGGGACGGAGGGGGGGAACTGGGGGGCTCGGGGCTCCTTGGAGGGGGGCTCGGGGCTCCCTCAGGGCGAGGGGAGGGCACTGGCGGCCTCGGGGCTCCCTGGGGACGGAGGGGGGGAACTGGGGGGCTCGGGGCTCCTTGGAGGGGGGCTCGGGGCTCCCTCAGGGCGAGGGGAGGGCACTGGGGGACTCGGGGCTCCTTGGGGGGACTCAGGGCTCCCTAGGGACGGAGGGGGGGAACTGGGGGGCTCGGGGCTCTCTGGGGGGCTCAGGGCTCCCTGGGGCTCGGGGGGCACTGGGGATGGGGGGGCTGGGATGTCTGGGGATGTGGGGCACAACTTGGGGGGGCTGGGCTCCCCAAGGACACAGCAGAGCTCTGGGGATGGGGGTGCCCAGGCTTCCTGGAGTTGTTTAGGGACAGAGGGAGGGGGGGGGCTCTCTGGAGGTATGGAGTGCTCTGTGGAGGTCACCCGGAGGCTAAGGGGGCTACAGAAAACACCTGCCCCCCCCCCCCGAGATGTGTGTTAGGGGGATCAGTTGGGATGCTGTGGTGTCCTGGGCACCCAGGAGCTGGAATGGAGGGGGGGGGGCATGGGGGCCTCCCTGGTCGAGGGCTTAATTATGGGGGATCTGGTTAAAAGTTGAAGGGGGGTCTCTGCCTTTGGCTGAGGGATTTCAGCACTGAGCCCTCAAGTTCTCACGTGGCTGAGCCTTCCAGCTGCCCGGGCTCGTGGGTCTGAGTGGGCTTCTCTTTCCCCCCGCTCCAGATGCCACGGTGTATGTTGGGGGGCTGGACGAGAAGGTCAGCGAGCCGCTGCTGTGGGAGCTCTTTCTCCAGGCGGGACCGGTGGTCAACACCCACATGCCCAAGGATCGCGTCACGGGCCAGCACCAAGGTGAGATATCGGCTGTTCTTTCTCCAGAGCCACGCGCTGAATGAAATATTTCAGCTGGGGACGGTCAGGGAGGGATTGCTGCGGGAGGGGGGGTGAGGGTGGATGATCCCCAGGGGGGATCATCTTCCTTCCCCGCCGGGGAACCTTGCGCTCTCTGGTTTTAAATCGAGCGGGGCTGGATGAGCCGCGGGAGGCCGTGGGTCTGCCCTCTCCCAAAGCTCTGCCTGGGGACTTGTTGCAGGCTATGGGTTTGTGGAGTTCCTCAGCGAGGAGGACGCGGATTATGCCATTAAGATCATGAACATGATCAAGTTGTACGGGAAGCCGATCCGAGTGAACAAAGCCTCGGCCCACAACAAAAACCTGGATGTGGGGGCCAACATCTTCATCGGCAACCTGGACCCTGAGATCGATGAGAAGCTGTTGTACGACACCTTCAGCGCCTTCGGGGTTATCCTGCAGACGCCCAAGATCATGCGAGACCCCGACACGGGCAACTCGAAGGGTTACGCCTTCATCAACTTCGCCAGCTTCGACGCCTCGGACGCTGCCATCGAGGCCATGAACGGACAGTACCTCTGCAACAGGCCCATCACCGTTTCCTACGCCTTCAAAAAAGATTCCAAAGGCGAGCGGCACGGCTCGGCCGCCGAGCGTCTCCTGGCAGCCCAGAACCCGCTCTCGCAGGCAGATCGGCCCCATCAGCTCTTTGCCGACGCTCCTCCTCCTCCGTCTGTCCCCACGCCAGTTGTCACCTCCCTGGGCCCCGGTGTCACCCCTCCAGGTGGGTGAATCATGGCGCACCCGCCTGTGTGCCGCGTTGGTTGACAGGAGGTGGCTGTGCCTGTCCAGCGCCGGCTGCATTCTGCCGTGCCTTGTGTAGGGCGACTCCTTGTCGCCTGGGGAGGCTCAGGACCGCGGTGCTGTGCCGTGCGGGTGCTCTTGGGTGCCAGTCAGTGCAAAACCCTCGGTGGAGCTGTGGGATCACAAGCTGGCAGGATTTGGTCCTCTCCCCTCCCACAGCAGCTCGGCCTGTGCTGTCCCAGGGCTGAGTGGAAGGACCATGGGGTCCTGGTTTTATCTACTGGGTTTTTATGGTTCCTGTGGCTGTTTGTGCTGCCACCACCTTCCCAATTGCCTGGTGGGGTTGTTTTTTTTTTTTTTTTTTTTTTGTTCATTTTGCTTTTGGTTGTTTTTTTTATACTTAACAAGATACTCACTGTCTGTCTTTCCAGGCCTCCCGCCCCCAGGATCGTTCCCCCCGCCGGTGCCACCCCCAGGAGCGATGCCTCCCGGCATGCCTCCTGCCATGCCACCCCCACCCATGCCACCCGGTGCGGGTGCCCCTGGCCCCCCCTCCGGGGCTGCACCCAGTGGGGGACACCCACCTCACCCGCACCCCTTCCCTCCGGGCGGGATGCACCATCCAGGTAAGCGTCGGACAGGTATCGGGCTCAGGAAACGTAGCTTGTCTTCCTTCCTCTTCTGGGGGGGTGGGCTTGGGTAAATGGCCCCCTCTTTTTAATTCCTTGAGGTTCTCCTTCTGTAAAATGGGGAGAAAATCGTTGCCGTCCGCTGCAGGGGACCAAACGCAACATCTTTCCCCGAGATGTTGCTCTCTGCAGCACAGGGCAACCTGGTGAGGGAAAAGGAGGGTGTGCGTAGGAGCAAGTACGTCACGGCGCTGCGCCTGGTTTCTGGGTTGCTCTCCTGGATGTTCTAAAATGTGTTAAAAAAATAACCTGGAGCAGGGCCCAGCGGGATTTGTGAAGCGCTTTGGTAATTTAGGTAGGGCTGTCCAGCTGGGTCGAGCCATCGGTTCCCTCCAGCTGCGAGGGTGCGGGATGCAGGGGCCGTCGTGGCGCGGCCTTTTGAGGTCTCAGGTGCTGTTCTGGCGGGGAGGACGTTAACGAGACCCCCCCAAGCCTTCGTCGTTTTTCTCTGGTGTAAATTAATACGTGAAGTGTGAACCGTCTTAGCGCAGTCTGCAGCTCTGCCAGGCAGGAGCTAATTCAAGACACGAGAACAAAATGTTTCTTTGATTTCCTTCCATTTTTAGCCCTGTAGTACTGGGGAGCGAGCGATGCATACATCTACCCTCTGGTTTCAAATGCAAAAACTCGAAGTGAAATTTGCAATGGAATTAGTTTTGTTTCGTTTAATCCTGCTTGAAAATGCCCCCTGCGCTGAGGCGCTGTGCCTGCTCGTGTCAGTGACCAGATGGCTGCTGCTTGGCCCCGGTGACACGTCGGGCTTTTCGGGGCTTTAGAGCAGCTAATTACGCAGAGGGACGGAAAGGCTGAGCGAGCGCTTCTGCGCCGCGCGTCCTATGGAGCCACGCCGGGCTCTTGAGTTTCTGATGAGGAGAAAAGAATCTCGGTGTGTTTGGGCTTTTTTTTTTTTTTTTTGGAAAGGATAAAAGAAGAGAATTATAGGGAAGAGTAGGTTTGGAGGGATCCAGGCTGCTCCTGCTCAGAGCAGGGCAAGTTTCACAGTTGGGTTGCTCGGACCTTCTCCAAGGGGGGCTGGTTTCTCTCCAAGGGGGGCTGGTTTCTCTCCAAGGGGGGCTGGTTTCTCTCCAAGGGGGGCTGGTTTCTCTCCAAGGGGGGCTGGTTTCTCTCCAAGGGGGGCTGGTTTCTCTCCAAGGGGGGCTGGTTTCTCTCCAAGGGGGGCTGGTTTCTCTCCAAGGGGTGATGGTTTCTCTCCAAAGGGGGGGTGGTTTCTCTCTGAGTGCCTGTCCTGGGGCTGCACCACACTTGCTGCTGCATCTTCCCCCACCCCCTCCCCCCCATGCTTAGATCTGAGCAGCATTTCCTATGTTGCAGCCTGCTCCTGTTGCCTCTTGTCGGAGAGTTTTGCGCTTTCTCCTCTTCAACCCCTGCTGTTTGGTAGCAGAAAGCCCTTTGCAGCCCCTCTACCTGACAGAACCTTACAGCTGGAGCCCCCCTGGGCGGCGGGTGCCCGGAGCTGCCGTGCCGAGCACTGCCCTCGCTGCGGGCATCCCTTAACTCGTTATTCCCCCAGGAATGCCTCCCATGCAAGTACACCACGGGCCGCCCGGGATGGGCCAGCATCACCCAGGACCACCAGGCTCCGGAGGCCAGCCTCCCCCACGGCCCCCACCTGGCATGCCACACCCTGGACCCCCACCCATGGGTATGCCACCCCGAGGACCTCATTTCGGGTCGCCCATGGGTAAGTGGGTGCCTGCAGGAGGCGGTATGTGTTCTTTTCTATCGATCGTACGCACCCCGTTGAGTTCAGCGCTCGCTCCGGCCACGCGCCCTCCCTCGTGCCTGGCTGAACGGGGCCGGGAAGGAGGCGACGGCGCAGGCTCCCCCACGGGGAGGGGGCTCGGGACGAGCCCTGGCAGCTGCGAGCTGCTCAACCAGGGTCTCCCGGGGTCTCCCTCACGTTCGTCGTGATGTGGAGCTCCACGCTCTCCGGTGATTTCCTCCCATCTCAACGTCGGGGTATCTGGGCTTTGCCAACAAGGAGACCTGTCGTGTCCGCCGGCCGTGGTGAGGTCCTAGGAGAGGCTTTTCTCCAGGACCTGCTGCCGGAGGGAGGGTCTTGGCCCAGTCCGTGGGCACCCGGTCGAGCTGGCACTGAAGGGGGTGGGGTTGGGGGTGGGTTGGGGGATGGGGATCGGCCGTTTCCGCTTCTCCCCCGGCGGTTGTTAACGCTGTGCTCTGTCCCCGCAGGTCACCCAGGCCCCATGCCGCACCACGGGATGCGCGGCCCTCCTCCGCTGATGCCTCCTCACGGCTACAACGGTCCCCCTCGCCCCCCGCCGTACGGCTACCAGAGAGTCCCGCTGCCCCCCCGGCCTGCACAGAGGCCCCCCGGGGTGCCGCCGCGTGGCCCCTTGAGGGGCCCCCTGCCCTGAGCACGGTAGTGGCAGATCCCCCGCCCTGCTGGGGATCCTCCTCTCTCTGTCCTCAAACTTTCCTTTCCCCTTGGACTAACATCCCTGCGCCCCAGCGGGGCAGTTGGGTCCATCGCTGTCGCAGCTGCCCTCCCTGTCTTTCCCTCGCTCCGTCTTTTCCCCCAGTTCTTTCTATAGCGTTCGTTTCGCTTCCTTTCCCCCTCCTCCTTCCATGTATCTCTTCCCTTGAAGGTTTTTTCCAAGGTACTTTTAACAGGATTTTTTTTCTATGTAAAGCGGCGCTCGCCCGTTTAGAAATAAACCATTTTAAGAAGCGGGGGTTGTCCCTCTGCCACGGGGACGGGGCTCTGCCTGTTTGTCACCCGGGCACTGGTGGGCTGCCGAGTGCTCCCGCCTCGCGCGGGGACGCCTGCGAGGGAGTTTTTCGGCAGGTGAAAGCTCTTTGCCTTGGTGAGGGGCTGAATTGGGGTTGATGCCGCCGGTCCCTCGCTTTATCTGGGCTGTTTGTCGGTGGCTGGCAGGCTCCGCATGAGCGGGGGGGAGGAAAAGGTAGGATTGAGCCGTAAAACCCATCGCATCCCGGGGTGCCGCTGTCCCGGCAAGCGCACGTGAACGGGCAGGGTGTTTGGAGGAGCGATGTGGCGGTGCAGCCTGCTCTCCCGGGTCCCTTGCCATGCGGGGGAAGGGTCTCCTTCGGGAGTGACATCTCTCCTTCGGGAGTGACATCTCTCCTTCGGGAGTGACATCTCTCCTTCGGGAGTGACATCTCTCCTTCGGGAGTGACATCTCTCCTTTGGGAGTGACATCTCTCCTTTGGGAGTGACATCTCTCCTTCGGGAGTGACATCTCTCCTTCGGGAGTGACATCTCTCCTTCAAGAATGACCTCTGGTGTTGCTCGCAGCTGCGGGAAGCGTGATAGCGGTAGTTGTGGGGATGTTGTCCACATCGGGGGGGCGGTAAAATCGAGGTGTAGGTGGCTGGGAGAGGAAGGTAGAGCAGATCCGGTCTCCGTGCGTGCTGGGGCTGAGTCGCCAGAGCTGTCCTGCCTCTCCTAACGCATTCAGCAAGACCGCTAATTGGGGAAGTGCAGAAGCAGAGGCTGTGGAGGGCAAGTTTCACACCATCCCCTGCAGTTTGGGAAGGTGTGAGGAGGGGAGGGGGCTCGGCGCTCTGCGGAGCTTACGGGGACGCTGTCTGGAGATGGGGAGAGGGGGGGGTTTGGCTTTCTGCGTGTGAGGCTTTAAATCCAGGTGAGTTAAAGGGAGGGGGGGGAAAAATCAAAGTGCTTCCAGATATTTGGCCACCTGTTATGGGGTTTTTTAGGGGTTTTTTTGGTTGGTTGGGGTTTTTTTTGTGTGTGTGCGCGTGGCTATGTGGGATAGGAATGGGGACCGCGGTGCTTTTTTAAGGCTGCTGTGGCTCTTCAGTGCGCGGCAGAGGAGAAGCCGCCTTGCTTTCAGCTTTGATTTTACCCTTTGCTGGTTTATTTCTGTTTTGTTTTACCATCCTAGGGCTAAACCTGACCTTTAGCTCCCATCTCTTGTTCACCCTTGCGGGCCAGAGAGAAAGAGTGGTGCCGTGCTTCCCCTTTCAGCGTGGCGGGGTGGTTTGGTAAGTGAGAGCTGGAGAAATTCGGAGCCTGGTTGGGGGGGGAAAAGAGCACAGCTGGTCTCTGAGCTTCATTTCTCCTCTGCCCCTGTTGCCTTTGGCACGTGAGTGGCTGCTGAAGCCTCTGAGGCGGACTGGGAGAGCTCTTGCTTCACCTGCTCTATAATTAGATTTTATCAGAGGCTGTAATAAAAGTAACGCCTGGGCTGCCCTTAGCTTTTACCGCGGATGTAGATCCTCGTGCTTGGACACAGATCCCTGCTCACATCCAGCCGTCCCAGGGACCGCTGGAGGAGGCGTGGGGCTTGCTGTGCTGTCAGCAGTTTCCAGGACTGCTCCTGGAAAGCCTCTGCGGGGCTGGGGGGTGTGCAGGAAGGAGACAACTTCTATTTTAATAGCTAAAAAAATAACGTGGTTGTGGGGGGCTGATCCTGACCGGACTGAGCACCCGCTGCTCCCACTGAAACGGGGGGTATCCCTGCGCTCAGCCTGACCTTCACCCCAGATGCAGAGCTGCGGTGCAGGTTTATTTAGGGGACGCCGGAGTCCAGAGGAGGAAATATAACTTGCACAGGGTCTTCCAGCAGCCCTGCAGGCACCGGGGTGCTCAGTGAACCTCTCTGATTTCATTAACTCGCCCACAGGCCTCGGCTCTCTCTGGCTGAGCCATTCCAGAGCCCGGCACAACTGCACGGCTTCAGTTTCCGTGTCCTGCCCCCCCCCCCCCCGCCCCAGGACCGTGCCGGATTGTGCCCAGCCTGGAGCCATCCCGCTGTGGGGTAGGGGGGTGGCGGGGAAGCAGGGCTCCCCGCTCCCCCCGTGCCGGCTGAGGGATGGAGTGCCGGGGCGAAGCCATGGCACCGTTTGGCTCCCGTTTTTCCACTTGGGCTAGGAGGAAAAACGAGAAGCAGCTTCCCAGCTGGTGCTTGAAGGAGCAGAGCTGGAGCGGGAGGAGAAAACGGGGCTCAGGTGTAAACGAGCAGTAAATTGGTGCTGGTTAAGAAGCCAGAAGCTGCGAGGGGCTCGGCTGCCGGCTCCCCAGCAGACAGCAGCTGGGCTGGAGGTGGCTTTTCTTAAGAGCTGCCTGGTGAGCTCGTTGTAAAACATCCCTGATGTTCGTGCTGATCTTCCCGAGCGCTGGGGCTGGGGTTTGCCTTCCTCCGGTGCCGGCGCTTTGCCGCGTTTACACCTGGATGCTCGGCACGCGCCTTCCCTTAGGTGGGGGGGGGGGGGTCAGACCCTCTGTTGCAGGTGATGGGTGTAGGGGAGGACTCAACGTGGCAGAGAAAAGTGTTCCTGAAGCCGAACAAACCGTAAAGCAGCACGAGTGCTGCAGGGTTTTAATTTGTGGTGACTGGGGAGCCGGGCTGGATTCTTGGGGAGCATCAGCATCGGCGTTCGGGTGCTGCAGCTGTGCGCGGGGAGCCGGCGGCGGAAGCTTTGGGTGCCAAGATGTGAGCGAAGTCAGACAGTCCCGTGCAAAATCCGCCATCGCCACAGCAATTAAAAGCATTCCTGGAGTGGAAATAATGACGCCAAGGGAGAGGCAAATTGCCATCCATCGATCCGGCGGGGGGGGGGGGGGAAGGCGTGCGAGGAGCGAGGTGTCTCGGTCTCCACGGGGCTGGGTGACCTTGTTAGGAGCTGGGCTGGAGCTGGGGGGCCGCGTGCTGCCCCCCAAGCTGCGACGGGGGGGGACTGTTCGCCACGTCGAGGTGGATCGAGCCCCTGCTGAAGGTGTGGGCGCTGGGAGGCTGAGCTACACAAACCCCTTCTCCTGCCCCGGATGGTGTCGGACCCTCCGAGCGAGCCCGGAGCTCGCGGTGAGGCGTCGAAGTTGGGCTGCGCTGCCTCCTCCTTCATCCCAGCGTCTGGATCCGCAGCGGGGCTGAGCATCACCCGCCTCCCCCGTCCTGCCTGCATCCTGCCTGCATCCCGCTGGTCCCTGGATGCTTTTCTCCGCGGGGGCTCCAGCCCCAGGACCATCGCTGCCCTTCGGTGCCCTTCGGTGTTCGGCTTTGGATTTCATTTCACAGCAGCCTCAGCCTGGCGCTCCGGTTAAGGCTTCGGAAAGCCTCTGCGGGGCGGGGGGGGGGTGCAGGAAGGAGACAACTTCTATTTTAATAGCAAAAAAAAAAAAAAAAAAAGATGCCTTTTCTCCCTGCAGTGGGCTGGCAGGGTGGGGAACGGGGCAGGACGGGCTGCGGGGGGAGCGGCAGGATCGGTGACCCCTTCCCCCGATCGTTCACTGCCAGAAATTGGGGGTGAATCCAGCTTGGATTGCTGGGGGGGCGGGGGGTGGGGGGCAGATGGAGGCGTGGGAGGGGTGGTTATCCCTGGCCCTGAGATCCAAGATGCTTTGAAATCTCGAGTGTCCAAGGAAGCCGGTGTCCGTCGTGTGTCCCGTCCCCCCCCCCGTATGTCACCGGCGACCCCCCCGGTGGCATTTCTGTGCTTTCTGCCCCAGGGGGCAGCTGGGCTCCCTGCCGTGGCTGCAACACCCCCCCACCCCACCCCCCCCACGGTTTTATCCCCTCACCCCTGGTTTTATCCCGTCACCTCTGATTTTTAGGCCCTGGCAAATGTGACATGAGTGGGGGCCCTGGGGACAGGAAAGAGCCGTGTGTGTGTCCCCGGCCCCCCCCCCCCCCCCCCCCCCCCCAGTCCCTGCTGATGCACGTTAAAGCCTTGCGCTCCGGCGTGAGCCCCGGGGTGCTGGGCCGCGGAGGCAGAAGGGAAGGGGGACACGGAGCTCCGCCGGTGACAGTGTGGCACATGAGTCACAGCTTGACGGGCCTCAGCACCCCCGAGGAAGCGGCGCTCAGCACCCGGCGATGCTCCGCGCCGGGGCTCCTTGGGCGCGTGATTAGAGCATCCCCCGGGGAGCCCCGCGGCGGGGGGCACCCACCTCCCCACGCAGGGTGAGTGCAGGGTGGGCTTTGCAGCCGCTCAGCCCAGACCCTCCTCCGGACCCCGGCAGCTCAGCTCCGTTCCCCCTTTTGGGGTTATTTCGAGCAGAATCTCAATTATTCCGCAGCGTCCAGTTGCCTGAATTCCTCGCTGTGCTGGTACCACTGGTGTGGACTGGTCCAGGAGCTGAAGTCCTGCTGCCGTGTCACTCTGGGCACTCGTTCCTGCCCTCGCTGGACGGATCGTGTGGCTTTGGGGCCGGCAGTTGAGACTGGCTCAACTCATTGCACATGTGGGATGCAAGAAAAGGGGGCTCAGGGAAGGTCCTGCCCGTGGGGGTCTTCAGCGTGGGGACACCCCACCCCCCCCCCAGCTCCGAACTCTGCTGGGGTGCCGGGAGTGCCCTGTGCCCCCCAGCATGGGGCTGGGCTGGAGCACCCGGGGTGCTGAGTCCCCACCGTGGGTGGGTGACACGGGGTGAATCGGGGTCGGTTTGGGGACCCCGCGCCTCGGTTCGCCTCCCTACCGTAACTGCAGTCCTCCTTGCACTCCCCCCCCCCCCCAAAAAAAAAAAAAAGATGTCGGAGGTGTTTGTGCCCTGTCACAACAGCGGGGCTGGGTCTGGCCAGCCCAGGCGGTGACGATTTGACCCCAAAAAAAAAATCCCCCCCCCCCCCCCAAAAAAAAACCAACCCCAATTCCCCCCCGAGGAGGCCGTGACTCAGATTTGCCAGGCTGCGTTCCCATCCGCCGCGCTGCCTGCGGCTGCGGTGGGCGGCAGGAGCGGAGGGTGCCAAATCTTCACCGCTTCGCCTTGACGCTGCCACGGCGAGGGAAAACCGGGGGGGGCGGCTGCTCGTGTCCCCCCGTTAGCCACCGTGTCCCCCCCGTTAGCCACCGTCGCCTCCGCAGCCGCCCTCGCGGGTTCAACCCAGCAGCTCCGGCACAGGAACCCCATTCCCAAGGGAGCTCCCCGCAGGCGTGGGCAACCCGGGGCGGGGGGCTCACCCTTCCTTTGGCTTGGCTAATAAGCCAAGGCGAGGGGCGAGCCCCCCATCATCCCGGCAGCCCCCCCTCGGCTGGGTGTTTGCTGTAGCTCAGCCCTCCCCGCCGCCTCCCTTCCCTGGGCTGTTGCAATGGACTCTCCCAATGCTCAGCGTGTGTGGCGGATGCTGCGGCGCTAACGCTGGGTCTGGTACCCGTGAGCTATTTTCTTGCCGTATCCCTGCCGGAGCATCCTTCCTCGCAGACGCCGAGAGGAAGGCTGGAACGGAGCGAGGGCTGAACCAGGTAAGGAAAGAAATGGCTTTTCCATGGCTGAACCCCCTCCTCTCCCCGCTGCTTTTAATTAGCATCCTCGCAGCCGCCCGTCTGATGGATTAGGGGTTCGGCTTCTCCTTGCCACTTGGTGTGGCCATTTTGTCCTGGAAAACCTTGCCTCCAGCCTTGCTCCCGCTTTTCGTGTGCGTGTCGAGCAGCCTCCTGTCATCCCTCCCGCGCCGTCGTCGTACGGCCGGGGAGTCTCTGCCGATGGGGATTGGGATTTCGTCGCGGGGATGGATGTTTATGGTGGTGGTACCCAGCGGGTTTTGGGGAGGGGGGGAGCACCGCAGCTCTCCGGGGGTGGCAAAGGGGGGTGGGGGGGTGGGAAGATGACCTTGGCCACCAGCGATTTAAAACTCTGCTCCCTTGTCGCCATGTTCTTGCTGCTCTGCAAAAAAGGCCGGGGGCTGCGGGGAGGGGGGGACGCGGAGCCGGGTGAGCCCCAAGGTGGGACCTCCCGGGGGGGGTCGGGGTGTGCAGCGAGGCAGGGCTGCATCCATCGCTGGCGCCGTGCGGATGCGTGGCAGGACGGAACGGGGCCAGAGTCCAATAACCTTGTCTAGGGCTGGCGGTGACGGCTCCGGCCATCACCAGGACAGGGCCGGCGGGGTGTTCTTACGACCAGAAGAGCATTTTTAGGACACCCCCCCACCACCACCGGCCCCCTCCCCAGGTTTTGCATTTAGGGTGGCTCCGTGCTCTGCCATTTCTGGCTTCCTTATGAAATCAACCCCCTGATCTCAAAGCGTCCCCGGCTGACGCGGGGCCGGGGCTCCAGGCTCCCCGGGGGGTGGGAGCAGCCTCTCTCTGTGTGTCCCCCCCAAGCTGTGACCTTGCTCCCCAGCCCATCATCTTCCTCAGCAAGTATCGGGCCTCCCCCCGCTCCCCTCAGCCGGTTCCCCGTACGTCACGGTCCGTCTAATGGTATCGGCGTGGCCGCAGCGGGAGGCACCGCAGGAGCCCCGGAGTGAGATGACCTTGGCCATGAGTTGGCTCCTTCCAGGGATGCTGGGGGGGGGTCTCACCCAAGGAGGGGACCGGGGGCTCCCCGGGGTGGGCACAGGGCTGGGGTCCTCCCTGGCTGGCAGCGGGTAAACAAATGATTTTAGGTTAAAAGCACCTGCTGGTTTCATTGAGCAATGGAGGGGGTCCCCGCCGTGCCGCAGCATCGGCCCCCCGGCCCTGCTGCCTGTGGGGTGCTGCCCTGGGGGGCGCGCTGCCGGCACCCCCGCTATTTCCGAAGGGCTAATTTTAGCTCCCCCCCCCCATCATGCCCTGTCCCCTCGCTCAGTGAGGGGGGACACGGTGCCGGCTGCGTCCCTCTCCTGCGGCTCAGCTCCCGCCTCGCTGGGATAAAAATAGGGTATTTTTGAGGGGGGGGGTCACGGCGACCCCCACAGCAGGGTCAGCAGCGCCTGTGCCCGCTGCCCGGCCAGGGGTCCAGGGGTCCGTCCCTGTCACAAGCGCTGCTGGGCTCTGCAAGGCTGGGGGGGGGGGGGGGCGCAGCCCACCCTGGGGGGCAGCCCTTGGAAGGGGGGACGCTGGGCTGGGGCAGGGGGGTACGGAACGGCCGGGGGGGTGGGGACAGGGGGTGCCACCCGCCGGTTGGAGCGTCTGGGGTGTATCCAGATGCCCACCTCTGGGTGCCAGACCCCAGGGGTGCTGGGGTGCCCCCAGCACCCCGCAGCCCTGCCCGGGGTGGCTCCTCCTGCTGCCAGCGTCTCTTGGCAAACGCCACCGCAGCCGAATCCCTTCTGGAAGCCTCCGGGGGAGCGCGTCCTGCCACACGTGGTCCCTGGCGCCCACCCTGCCACCGCAGCCAGCCCTGGGACCCCTCCAAGGGACCCCTGTCCCAAACCCACCTCCTTGAGCCCCCCGAGCTCTGGCTCTGCCCTGGGAGGCTTTGGGGACCCCGGTGCCCTTGGGGGGCTGGTCCCCTCGCCATCCTGCCGGTGCCCGTGCTGCTCCATCCCCCATTCCCGGGGAAATGGGGGGTCTTCGGGCCAGGCTTGCTGCTGGCCTTGGTTTTGGTGGTGGCTTGCAATCCTGGGGGGTGGGCTGGGGATGCCCGGGGGGCTGTCACGTCCCCCATGTCCCCCCGGCTCCCTTGTCCCCTGTCCCTTCGGGGTACGGACACAGAAAGGCCAAGTGCGGGTGGCAGCCCAGCCCGGGGGTGCTGTGGGGGGTCCCCCTCCCACCAGCGATGAGCAGGGGTGGCACTGGGGACCTGCCACCCTTGGGGTCACCCTGTACCCTGCTGGGGTCAGCTGAGCCCACTGGGGGGGCAGGGAGGGGCTGGGGGACCCCCCTGCTCCCTGTTGGGGTCCGTCACTGCTGGGATCCCCACCATGGGTCCCAGCTGGGGGGCACTGCGGACCCCCCACCCCCAGGGGACACGGGGGACCCTGGGTGGGCAGGCGGGGCTGGTGGCCTTGCGGTGGCAGGGGAGATGTGGGGCGACCCCCTCGTCTTTCAGCTCATCGTGTTTGTCCGTGCGGATCCATCCTCCCGCTCGCCGTATGGAACCTGGGGGTGCTGCACTCCCTTCTCCTGCAGATTAATTTATTTAGGGATTTCTTTAGGAAGCGCCCGGTGGGGTTTGGGTTCCAGCAGGCAGCTGGGGAAAGGAGGCAGAGGGAGGCAAGGGAGCACCAGAGCTCGTGCTCAGCCGCGTTATTAGACATCAGAGAATCCACCCTAAGGTCAACGGGTGCCCGAATCCTGATGAGATGCGGGCACCCGTGGGAGCTCTGATCCTCCAAGCGAGGGCAGAGGGAACCTGAGGGGGGCGGGGGGGGGCATAGAGCTGGTGGCCCCCCGGCCCAGCCCCCCGGTGGTCCCTGCCCTGGGCTGAGCCCCGGCCACCCCGCCAGGGGGTGGGGGCACCCCGAATCCTCCTGCTCCCATCCAGGGTGGGGGGAAAGTGCCGCAGGTGCTGGGGCGGGGCGGGGGGCTCGGAGCGGAGGTGAGACACGGGGTCCTCCCCCCCCTCAACCAGCTCCTGCTTGTGTCTGGGCTCCTCAGGTCCAGGCCGGCGCCGGGGGTCCTCCCGCGTCCCCTCCCCTCCAGTGCCACGCGGATGGGTAGCGCCATCGCCCGTCTCCCCGCATCCCACCGCGGTGACTGGGCGTGAGGGCACAGCCCCCCCCCCCCGACGCAGAGACCCCCCCCACCCCCCCCAGCCCATCCCGGCGGCACCATGGACGAGAGCTTCCGAGACCGGACGGCGTTCATCCGGGGCGCCAAGGACATCGCCAAGGAGGTGAAGAAACACGCGGCCAAGAAGGTGAGCAAGGGCATGGACCGCGTGCAGGACGAGTACACCAAGCGCTCCTACTCCCGCTTCGAGGAAGAGGAGGACGATGAAGATTACGCACCCCAGGACGGCTACTACCGGGGGGGCGAGGGGGCCAACGAAGAGGAAGGGGCTTCCAGCGACGCCACCGAGGGGCACGACGAGGAGGATGAGATCTACGAGGGCGAGTACCAGGGCATCCCCCGGCAAGACTCGATGAAAACGGGGGAGCGCCTGGGGGTCCAGGCGGCCGGCGGCGCCTTCGACGACAGCGAGGGGCAGCGGCGCAAGGACAAGGAGGAGCTGGCGCAGCAGTACGAGCTCATCCTGCAGGAGTGCGGCCACGGCCGCTTCCAGTGGACCCTCTACTTCGTCCTGGGACTGGCCCTCATGGCCGACGGCGTGGAGGTCTTCGTGGTGGGCTTCGTCCTGCCCAGCGCCGAGAAGGACATGTGCCTCTCCGACTCCAACAAGGGCATGCTGGGTGAGGAGGGGCGGGGGTAGGGGGGGATGGGGGGGGATGTGGAGGTAGGGGGGAGCCCCGGGGGGATGTGGGGAGGGTGAGGGGATGGGTGGAAACGGGGGATATGGGGTGCGTGAGCGTGTGGGGAGATGGGGGACCTGACGGGAGGGGCTGCGGGGGGGGAGACATGGGATATGGGGGGACGTGGAGGGGCACTGGGATGTGGGGGACACCAGTAGATAAGGGGACGTGGAGGGGCATGAGCAGATAAGGGGATATGGGGGGACATGGGGGGCACTGGGATGGGGGGGCCATGAGCAGATGGGGGACATGGGGGCAACACAGAGGGGCACTGGGGTGTGGGGGACATGGGGGGCATGGAGGGGCATGAATGGATAAGGGCATATGGGGGGACATGGGGGTCACTGGGATGTGGGGGACATGGGGGGACACAAGCAGACGGGGGACATGGGGGGCACTGGGATGTGGGGGCCCAGGGGGAGGTGAGGGGACACAGAGGGCACAGGGGACACGAGCAGGTGGGGGATATGGGGGGACACAAGCAGGTGAGGGGCTGGGGGGGCACGTGGGGTATGGGGGGGACACAGGGAGATGAGGAAGGATGTGGGGGACAAGGGGGGCTCAGGGAGCTGGGGGGCTGCGGGGGGACCCTGGCACATGGGGAGGTGGCAGGACAGAGGCAGATGTGGGGGATGGGGGATATGGGGGGCGGGGGGGGGTACAGGATTACAGGGGGCACAGGGGATGTGGGAGCACGTGTGGGGCACAATGCAGGGGGCACGCAGGGACGTGGGGGGGTGGCACCCAGGATATGGGGGGGGGGAGCATGGAGATGCAGAGTGAGATGTGGGGAGAAGACCCCCCCAGGCAGAGGGCTCCCAGCATCCTCCTCCCCCACACTGGTCCCCACCTGAGCAGTCGGGGGGGGGGGGGGGGGGGGGGAAGGGGCAGGGGGGGGGGGGGGGCTGCGCAGCCGCGCGGTGACTCACAGCCTCCCCCCCCCCCCCCCCCCCGGCTTATCTCCCCGCTGCAGCCGCGCAGGGGGGCGGGGGGCTGCGGCAGAGCCCCCCCAGCTCCTGCCTGGGGCTGATAAGGGGCTGATGAGGGGCGGGTTTGGGGGGGCTGCGGGCGGCTGTGTTGGCCGCACTGCGGCGTGCACCCCCCTTCTCCGTGGGGCCCGCTGCAGCCCCCCCACCCCGAGCCCAGGTGTGTCCCACACCCCCCCCACCCCCACCCCGAGACCTGGCAAACTCAGGACAGGAGTAGGGTCTAGTTCTGGGGTTATGGGGTCTGGATGTGGGGTGCAGGGTCTGGATGTAGGGGTGCAGGGTCTGGGCGTGGGGTGCGGGGTCTGGATGTGGGGTGCGGGGTCTGGGCGTGGGGTGCGGGGTCTGGATGTGGGGTGCGGGGTCTGGATGTGGGGTACAGGGTCTGGATGTGGGGGTGCAGGGTCTGGGCGTGGGGTGCGGGGTCTGGATGTGGGGTACAGGGTCTGGATGTGGGGGTGCAGGGTCTGGGTGTGGGGTGCAGGGTCTGGATGTGGGGTGCGGGGTCTGGGCGTGGGGTACAGGGTCTGGATGTGGGGGGGCAGGGTCTGGGCATGGGGTGCGGGGTCTGGGCGTGGGGTACAGGGTCTGGATGTGGGGTGCAGGGTCTGGATGTGGGGTGCGGGGTCTGGATGTGGGGTGCGGGGTCTGGATGTGGGGTGCGGGGTCTGGGCGTGGGGTGCAGGGTCTGGATGTGGGGTGCGGGGTCTGGATGTGGGGTGCGGGAGCTGGCTGGGGCTGGGGGCATCTCTGCCCCCTGGCCCATCGCCCCTGCGCAGAGCAGGGGGGACACCCCCCCAGCTGGGGGGGGGGGGAGGGGAGGGCTGTCCCCCCTCCCTGCAC
The DNA here is from genome assembly GCF_015220075.1 of Falco rusticolus. Taxonomy (NCBI): domain Eukaryota; kingdom Metazoa; phylum Chordata; class Aves; order Falconiformes; family Falconidae; genus Falco; species Falco rusticolus. The sequence goes on along the minus strand of NC_051205.1, from coordinate 1,017,635 downwards.
GCTGTGCTCAGCTGGCGGGGGCCCCTCCCCCCCCCCCCCCTCCAGCGGGTGCCTGGGGTGCAGGGTCCTGGGTCGGGTCCCCAGGACTGATGTCGCCGTGTCCCCCCCCCAGGGCTCATCGTGTACCTGGGCATGATGGTGGGGGGCGCCTTCACTGTGGGGCGGGCTGGCCGACCGCCTGGGCCGAAGGCAGTGCCATCCTCATCTCCCCTCTCCGTCAACAGCGCTTCGCCTTCTTCTCCTCCTTCGTCCAAGGGCTACGGCACCTTCCTCTTCTGCCGCCTCCTCTCGGGCGTGGGGTAAGGGGGCACCCCAGACCCCCGACTTGGGGGGCGGTGGGGCTGGCGGGGTGGGCAGTGACACCGCTGTGCCCTCCGTCTGTCCCCCCCAGCATCGGCGGCTCCATCCCCATCGTCTTCTCCTACTTCTCCGAGTTCCTGGCGCAGGAGAAGCGCGGGGAGCACCTGAGCTGGCTCTGCATGTTCTGGATGATCGGGGGCAATCTACGCCTCCGCCATGGGCCTGGGCCATCATCCCCCACTACGGTAAGACCCCCCGTTGGTGGGGGGTGCGGGGAGCTTGGAGGGCTCAGCACCATCCCCGTGTCCTCTCCTGGTCTCCCCAGGCTGGAGCTTCCAGATGGGCTCGGCGTATCAGGTTCCACAGCTGGAGGGTCTTCGTCCTGGTCTGCGCCTTCCCCTCCGTCTTCGCCATCGCGGGCGCTCACCACCATGCCCGAGAGCCCCCGCCTTCTTCCTGGAGGGTGAGAGGAGCTGTGGGGCGTGCGGCTGGGGGGGAGCTGGGGGCACGGGGCAGGGACCCCACATGGGCGGTGGAACCCAGACAAGGGCCCCCAGGGTGGGTGGTGGGACCCTGAGTGGGTGATGGAGATGGGGACCCAAGCAGGGACCCCATGTGGGTGGTGGGACCAGGCAAGGGCCCCCAGGTGGGTGGTGGGACCCTGAGCTGGGTGATGGAGATGGGAGACCCAAGCAGGGACCCCATGTGGTGGTGGGACACAGGCAAAGACCCCAGGTGGGTGGTGGAACCTGGACAGGGTTCCCGAGTTGGGTGGTGGAGATGGAGGGACCCACACAGGGATCTCCAAGTGGGGTGATGGAGATGGGGGGGGACCCGGGCAGGGACCCCATGTGGTGGTAGGACACAGGCAAAGACCCCCAACAGGGTGGTGGACCCTGATCGGGTGATGGAGATGGGGGACCCGGGCAGGGGACCCACCGTGGGTGGTAGGACACAGGCAGAGACCCCCAACAGGGTGGTGGGACCCTGAGCGGGGTGATGGAGAGTGGGGACCCAAGCAGTGACCCCATGTGGGTGGTTGGGGGACACAGGCAAAGACCCCCAGGTGGGTGGTGGAACCTGGACAGGGTTCCCGAACTGGGTGGTTGGAGATGAGGGACCCACACAGGGATCCCCAGGTGGGTGACAGAGATGCGGGGACCCGGGGCAGGGACCCCCAGGGCGGGCGGTGGGCCGGGGGCAGGATTGGTGCCGGGCTGAGCGTGGGCTGTGCCTTGCAGAACGGCAAGCACGATGAGCCTGGATGGTGCTGAAGCAGGTCCCGACACCAACAGCGGGCCAAGGGCCACCCCAGAGGGTCTTCTCGGTAAGGTCCCCACTCCCCGGGCTGAGCCACCACCGGGCCCCCCCAGCAGCGGGGGACAACACATCCCACCCCCGGGAACAGCCCCCGGCGCGGGGCAGCGCTGCTGGGGGGTGGGGAAACTGAGGCACGAGGTGGGGATGGGTCTCACCTGGCCCAGCGCCCCCCAATTGTCCCCCCTCCCCCACCCGTGCCCCCCCGCAGGTCACCCACATCAAGACCATCAAGCGGGAGACGAACTCATCGAGATCCAGTCGGACACCGGCACGTGGTACCGGCGCTGGCTGGTCCGGTTCCTCAACCTCTCGCAGCAGGTGAGGTGGAACCCTGCGCCGGGGGGGGGGGGTCCGGCCCCCCCGTGTCCCCCACCCCCACCCCGTGTCACCTCTCGTGCCCACGTTCCCCCCCCTCCCCACTGTAGGTCTGGAGCAACTTCCAGCAGTGCTTCGCGCCCGAGTACCGCCGCGTCACGCTGATGATGATGGCCGTGTGGTTCCATGTCCTTCAGGTGGGGGGGGCACCCAGGGGGCACGGGGACGGGGGGCAGCGCTGGGGGGGGGGGGCGCAGCAGTGGGATGGGTGGGCAGCACTGGGATGGAATGGATGGCACTGGGATGGGTGGGCAGCACTGGTATGGGTGCGCAGCACTGGGGGGGTGGGCAGCACTGCGATGGGGTGGATGGGACTGGGTGGGACTGGGATGGGACTGGGGTGGGACTGGGACTGGGATGGGACTGGGATGGGACTGGGATGGGATGGGACTGGGATGGGTGGGCAGCACTGGATTGCACTGGGATGGGATGGACAGCACTGGGATGGGATGGACAGCACTGGGATGGGATGGGCAGCACTGGGATGGGGGGCAGCACTGGGGGGGTGGCACTGGGCTGGGCTGGGCAGCACTGGGATGGCACTGGGATGGGATGGACATCACTGGGATGGGATGGGATGGGATGGGATGGGATGGGATGGGATGGGATGGGATGGGATGGGATGGGATGGGTGGGCAGCACTGGGGTGGGGTGGCACTGGGATGGGGTGGGCAGCACTGGGATGGGTGGGCAGCACTGGGATGGCACTGGGATGGGATGGGCAGCACTGGGATGACACTGGGATGGGGTGACTGGGATGGCGCTGGGGTGGGAGTCACTGGGATGGCATTGGGCTGGGATGGCAGCACTGGCTGGGAGGGCGTCGCGGTACCCGGGCTGAGCCCCCCGCTCCCCACAGCTACTACGGGCTGACAGTCTGGTTCCCGGACATGATAAAGCACCTGCAGAACATCGAGTACGCCTCGCGCACCAAGCTCTTCACCCACGAAGACCGTCCGGCACTTCACCTTCAACTTCACCCTGGAGAACCAGATCCACCGCGGCGGCGAGTACTTCAACGACAAGTGTGTCCGGGGGGTGGTGGGTGCTGAGGCCGGGCCCAGCTCGTGGCAGGGTGGGGGTGCTGAGCGGGTTCTTCCCGACACGCCCAGGTTCATCGGCCTGAAGATGAAGTCGGTGACGTTCGAGGACTCGCTCTTCGAGGAGTGACTTCGAGGACATCACCTCCAGCAACACCTTCTTCAAGAACTGCACCTTCATCTCCACCGTCTTCTACAACACAGGTGGGCGCGGGGTGGTCCCATGGAGGGGGGGGATGGGGCAGGGGGTGCCACCCCCCCCAACAACAACCCTTCTGCCTCCCAACAGTCTCTTCGAGTACAAGTTCATCAACAGCAGGGTGGTGAACAGCACCTTCCTGCACAACAAGGAGGGCTGCCAGTGGACTTCAGCGACGACAACAACGCTACATGATCTACTCGTCAGCTTCCTGGGCACCCTGGCCGTCCTGCCCGGGAACATCGTCTCGGCGCTCCTCATGGATAAAATCGGCCGCCTCCGCATGCTGGGTGGGCATCACGGGGGGTGGGGGACCACGGCGGTGTGGGGGGGTGCCCCAGCCAACGTGGCCTTCAAGTTGGACCAGGC